>NC_137423.1:7500-480000 GCF_964374335.1 Astatotilapia calliptera
TGAGAAGAGAAAAAAAGAGAGAGAGTAAGAAAGCTCCCCAAGTAGGGTTGAGAGGAAAAGAGAAAAGTCACGTAAAAACAGAAAAAGTGACAGAGAGAAAAATAGAAAAAACTAAGTACAGAAAAAATTAAAAAGCCAAGAAAAAAAACCTAAGTAAAGAAGAAACAGAAAAAAGTAAGACAAAAAAGTCAGAAAGAAAAGCTAAGAAGAGAAAAGTATAAATAGAGGACAAACCAGTCCCTACCCTCATTGAGCCCAGCCTGATGAAGGCGAAGTAACGCCGAAACGTCGCGACGGGCTCAATAGAACAACTAATGGCCACTACTACCCAATGATGGGCAATTTTTTGATCCGGGGGCATCAGTGCCTACCCCAGTCGAGTGAGCGTGCATCAGGGGACCCAGACTTCTGCCTGGGACCCCTTTCTTTCCCCAAACCCTTACCAGCCAGGTCCCGGTGGGGTGGGTGATGCCCCTACCCACATCTCCTACCCTAACCTTAACCTATCCCCCCCTCCCTGTCCCAAACCCCAGAAAAAACAGAAAAAAAGCCTAAAAAAATGGAAAAACAAAAAACAGAAAAAGAAGCCTAAATAGAGTGGTTACTAAGGATGGGGGTGCCAGAAAAACAAGATGATAGACAGAGTGGACTAAGGAATAGGGGGTGCCATAAAGAAAAAGGATAGAAAGAAAGCTCCCCAAGTAGGGTTGAGAAGAGAAAAAAAGAGAGAGAGTAAGAAAGCTCCCCAAGTAGGGTTGAGAGGAAAAGAGAAAAGTCACGTAAAAACAGAAAAAGTGACAGAGAGAAAAATAGAAAAAACTAAGTACAGAAAAAATTAAAAAGCCAAGAAAAAAAACCTAAGTAAAGAAGAAACAGAAAAAAGTAAGACAAAAAAGTCAGAAAGAAAAGCTAAGAAGAGAAAAGTATAAATAGAGGACAAACCAGTCCCTACCCTCATTGAGCCCAGCCTGATGAAGGCGAAGTAACGCCGAAACGTCGCGACGGGCTCAATAGAACAACTAATGGCCACTACTACCCAATGATGGGCAATTTTTTGATCCGGGGGCATCAGTGCCTACCCCAGTCGAGTGAGCGTGCATCAGGGGACCCAGACTTCTGCCTGGGACCCCTTTCTTTCCCCAAACCCTTACCAGCCAGGTCCCGGTGGGGTGGGTGATGCCCCTACCCACATCTCCTACCCTAACCTTAACCTATCCCCCCCTCCCTGTCCCAAACCCCAGAAAAAACAGAAAAAAAGCCTAAAAAAATGGAAAAACAAAAAACAGAAAAAGAAGCCTAAATAGAGTGGTTACTAAGGATGGGGGTGCCAGAAAAACAAGATGATAGACAGAGTGGACTAAGGAATAGGGGGTGCCATAAAGAAAAAGGATAGAAAGAAAGCTCCCCAAGTAGGGTTGAGAAGAGAAAAAAAGAGAGAGAGTAAGAAAGCTCCCCAAGTAGGGTTGAGAGGAAAAGAGAAAAGTCACGTAAAAACAGAAAAAGTGACAGAGAGAAAAATAGAAAAAACTAAGTACAGAAAAAATTAAAAAGCCAAGAAAAAAAACCTAAGTAAAGAAGAAACAGAAAAAAGTAAGACAAAAAAGTCAGAAAGAAAAGCTAAGAAGAGAAAAGTATAAATAGAGGACAAACCAGTCCCTACCCTCATTGAGCCCAGCCTGATGAAGGCGAAGTAACGCCGAAACGTCGCGACGGGCTCAATAGAACAACTAATGGCCACTACTACCCAATGATGGGCAATTTTTTGATCCGGGGGCATCAGTGCCTACCCCAGTCGAGTGAGCGTGCATCAGGGGACCCAGACTTCTGCCTGGGACCCCTTTCTTTCCCCAAACCCTTACCAGCCAGGTCCCGGTGGGGTGGGTGATGCCCCTACCCACATCTCCTACCCTAACCTTAACCTATCCCCCCCTCCCTGTCCCAAACCCCAGAAAAAACAGAAAAAAAGCCTAAAAAAATGGAAAAACAAAAAACAGAAAAAGAAGCCTAAATAGAGTGGTTACTAAGGATGGGGGTGCCAGAAAAACAAGATGATAGACAGAGTGGACTAAGGAATAGGGGGTGCCATAAAGAAAAAGGATAGAAAGAAAGCTCCCCAAGTAGGGTTGAGAAGAGAAAAAAAGAGAGAGAGTAAGAAAGCTCCCCAAGTAGGGTTGAGAGGAAAAGAGAAAAGTCACGTAAAAACAGAAAAAGTGACAGAGAGAAAAATAGAAAAAACTAAGTACAGAAAAAATTAAAAAGCCAAGAAAAAAAACCTAAGTAAAGAAGAAACAGAAAAAAGTAAGACAAAAAAGTCAGAAAGAAAAGCTAAGAAGAGAAAAGTATAAATAGAGGACAAACCAGTCCCTACCCTCATTGAGCCCAGCCTGATGAAGGCGAAGTAACGCCGAAACGTCGCGACGGGCTCAATAGAACAACTAATGGCCACTACTACCCAATGATGGGCAATTTTTTGATCCGGGGGCATCAGTGCCTACCCCAGTCGAGTGAGCGTGCATCAGGGGACCCAGACTTCTGCCTGGGACCCCTTTCTTTCCCCAAACCCTTACCAGCCAGGTCCCGGTGGGGTGGGTGATGCCCCTACCCACATCTCCTACCCTAACCTTAACCTATCCCCCCCTCCCTGTCCCAAACCCCAGAAAAAACAGAAAAAAAGCCTAAAAAAATGGAAAAACAAAAAACAGAAAAAGAAGCCTAAATAGAGTGGTTACTAAGGATGGGGGTGCCAGAAAAACAAGATGATAGACAGAGTGGACTAAGGAATAGGGGGTGCCATAAAGAAAAAGGATAGAAAGAAAGCTCCCCAAGTAGGGTTGAGAAGAGAAAAAAAGAGAGAGAGTAAGAAAGCTCCCCAAGTAGGGTTGAGAGGAAAAGAGAAAAGTCACGTAAAAACAGAAAAAGTGACAGAGAGAAAAATAGAAAAAACTAAGTACAGAAAAAATTAAAAAGCCAAGAAAAAAAACCTAAGTAAAGAAGAAACAGAAAAAAGTAAGACAAAAAAGTCAGAAAGAAAAGCTAAGAAGAGAAAAGTATAAATAGAGGACAAACCAGTCCCTACCCTCATTGAGCCCAGCCTGATGAAGGCGAAGTAACGCCGAAACGTCGCGACGGGCTCAATAGAACAACTAATGGCCACTACTACCCAATGATGGGCAATTTTTTGATCCGGGGGCATCAGTGCCTACCCCAGTCGAGTGAGCGTGCATCAGGGGACCCAGACTTCTGCCTGGGACCCCTTTCTTTCCCCAAACCCTTACCAGCCAGGTCCCGGTGGGGTGGGTGATGCCCCTACCCACATCTCCTACCCTAACCTTAACCTATCCCCCCCTCCCTGTCCCAAACCCCAGAAAAAACAGAAAAAAAGCCTAAAAAAATGGAAAAACAAAAAACAGAAAAAGAAGCCTAAATAGAGTGGTTACTAAGGATGGGGGTGCCAGAAAAACAAGATGATAGACAGAGTGGACTAAGGAATAGGGGGTGCCATAAAGAAAAAGGATAGAAAGAAAGCTCCCCAAGTAGGGTTGAGAAGAGAAAAAAAGAGAGAGAGTAAGAAAGCTCCCCAAGTAGGGTTGAGAGGAAAAGAGAAAAGTCACGTAAAAACAGAAAAAGTGACAGAGAGAAAAATAGAAAAAACTAAGTACAGAAAAAATTAAAAAGCCAAGAAAAAAAACCTAAGTAAAGAAGAAACAGAAAAAAGTAAGACAAAAAAGTCAGAAAGAAAAGCTAAGAAGAGAAAAGTATAAATAGAGGACAAACCAGTCCCTACCCTCATTGAGCCCAGCCTGATGAAGGCGAAGTAACGCCGAAACGTCGCGACGGGCTCAATAGAACAACTAATGGCCACTACTACCCAATGATGGGCAATTTTTTGATCCGGGGGCATCAGTGCCTACCCCAGTCGAGTGAGCGTGCATCAGGGGACCCAGACTTCTGCCTGGGACCCCTTTCTTTCCCCAAACCCTTACCAGCCAGGTCCCGGTGGGGTGGGTGATGCCCCTACCCACATCTCCTACCCTAACCTTAACCTATCCCCCCCTCCCTGTCCCAAACCCCAGAAAAAACAGAAAAAAAGCCTAAAAAAATGGAAAAACAAAAAACAGAAAAAGAAGCCTAAATAGAGTGGTTACTAAGGATGGGGGTGCCAGAAAAACAAGATGATAGACAGAGTGGACTAAGGAATAGGGGGTGCCATAAAGAAAAAGGATAGAAAGAAAGCTCCCCAAGTAGGGTTGAGAAGAGAAAAAAAGAGAGAGAGTAAGAAAGCTCCCCAAGTAGGGTTGAGAGGAAAAGAGAAAAGTCACGTAAAAACAGAAAAAGTGACAGAGAGAAAAATAGAAAAAACTAAGTACAGAAAAAATTAAAAAGCCAAGAAAAAAAACCTAAGTAAAGAAGAAACAGAAAAAAGTAAGACAAAAAAGTCAGAAAGAAAAGCTAAGAAGAGAAAAGTATAAATAGAGGACAAACCAGTCCCTACCCTCATTGAGCCCAGCCTGATGAAGGCGAAGTAACGCCGAAACGTCGCGACGGGCTCAATAGAACAACTAATGGCCACTACTACCCAATGATGGGCAATTTTTTGATCCGGGGGCATCAGTGCCTACCCCAGTCGAGTGAGCGTGCATCAGGGGACCCAGACTTCTGCCTGGGACCCCTTTCTTTCCCCAAACCCTTACCAGCCAGGTCCCGGTGGGGTGGGTGATGCCCCTACCCACATCTCCTACCCTAACCTTAACCTATCCCCCCCTCCCTGTCCCAAACCCCAGAAAAAACAGAAAAAAAGCCTAAAAAAATGGAAAAACAAAAAACAGAAAAAGAAGCCTAAATAGAGTGGTTACTAAGGATGGGGGTGCCAGAAAAACAAGATGATAGACAGAGTGGACTAAGGAATAGGGGGTGCCATAAAGAAAAAGGATAGAAAGAAAGCTCCCCAAGTAGGGTTGAGAAGAGAAAAAAAGAGAGAGAGTAAGAAAGCTCCCCAAGTAGGGTTGAGAGGAAAAGAGAAAAGTCACGTAAAAACAGAAAAAGTGACAGAGAGAAAAATAGAAAAAACTAAGTACAGAAAAAATTAAAAAGCCAAGAAAAAAAACCTAAGTAAAGAAGAAACAGAAAAAAGTAAGACAAAAAAGTCAGAAAGAAAAGCTAAGAAGAGAAAAGTATAAATAGAGGACAAACCAGTCCCTACCCTCATTGAGCCCAGCCTGATGAAGGCGAAGTAACGCCGAAACGTCGCGACGGGCTCAATAGAACAACTAATGGCCACTACTACCCAATGATGGGCAATTTTTTGATCCGGGGGCATCAGTGCCTACCCCAGTCGAGTGAGCGTGCATCAGGGGACCCAGACTTCTGCCTGGGACCCCTTTCTTTCCCCAAACCCTTACCAGCCAGGTCCCGGTGGGGTGGGTGATGCCCCTACCCACATCTCCTACCCTAACCTTAACCTATCCCCCCCTCCCTGTCCCAAACCCCAGAAAAAACAGAAAAAAAGCCTAAAAAAATGGAAAAACAAAAAACAGAAAAAGAAGCCTAAATAGAGTGGTTACTAAGGATGGGGGTGCCAGAAAAACAAGATGATAGACAGAGTGGACTAAGGAATAGGGGGTGCCATAAAGAAAAAGGATAGAAAGAAAGCTCCCCAAGTAGGGTTGAGAAGAGAAAAAAAGAGAGAGAGTAAGAAAGCTCCCCAAGTAGGGTTGAGAGGAAAAGAGAAAAGTCACGTAAAAACAGAAAAAGTGACAGAGAGAAAAATAGAAAAAACTAAGTACAGAAAAAATTAAAAAGCCAAGAAAAAAAACCTAAGTAAAGAAGAAACAGAAAAAAGTAAGACAAAAAAGTCAGAAAGAAAAGCTAAGAAGAGAAAAGTATAAATAGAGGACAAACCAGTCCCTACCCTCATTGAGCCCAGCCTGATGAAGGCGAAGTAACGCCGAAACGTCGCGACGGGCTCAATAGAACAACTAATGGCCACTACTACCCAATGATGGGCAATTTTTTGATCCGGGGGCATCAGTGCCTACCCCAGTCGAGTGAGCGTGCATCAGGGGACCCAGACTTCTGCCTGGGACCCCTTTCTTTCCCCAAACCCTTACCAGCCAGGTCCCGGTGGGGTGGGTGATGCCCCTACCCACATCTCCTACCCTAACCTTAACCTATCCCCCCCTCCCTGTCCCAAACCCCAGAAAAAACAGAAAAAAAGCCTAAAAAAATGGAAAAACAAAAAACAGAAAAAGAAGCCTAAATAGAGTGGTTACTAAGGATGGGGGTGCCAGAAAAACAAGATGATAGACAGAGTGGACTAAGGAATAGGGGGTGCCATAAAGAAAAAGGATAGAAAGAAAGCTCCCCAAGTAGGGTTGAGAAGAGAAAAAAAGAGAGAGAGTAAGAAAGCTCCCCAAGTAGGGTTGAGAGGAAAAGAGAAAAGTCACGTAAAAACAGAAAAAGTGACAGAGAGAAAAATAGAAAAAACTAAGTACAGAAAAAATTAAAAAGCCAAGAAAAAAAACCTAAGTAAAGAAGAAACAGAAAAAAGTAAGACAAAAAAGTCAGAAAGAAAAGCTAAGAAGAGAAAAGTATAAATAGAGGACAAACCAGTCCCTACCCTCATTGAGCCCAGCCTGATGAAGGCGAAGTAACGCCGAAACGTCGCGACGGGCTCAATAGAACAACTAATGGCCACTACTACCCAATGATGGGCAATTTTTTGATCCGGGGGCATCAGTGCCTACCCCAGTCGAGTGAGCGTGCATCAGGGGACCCAGACTTCTGCCTGGGACCCCTTTCTTTCCCCAAACCCTTACCAGCCAGGTCCCGGTGGGGTGGGTGATGCCCCTACCCACATCTCCTACCCTAACCTTAACCTATCCCCCCCTCCCTGTCCCAAACCCCAGAAAAAACAGAAAAAAAGCCTAAAAAAATGGAAAAACAAAAAACAGAAAAAGAAGCCTAAATAGAGTGGTTACTAAGGATGGGGGTGCCAGAAAAACAAGATGATAGACAGAGTGGACTAAGGAATAGGGGGTGCCATAAAGAAAAAGGATAGAAAGAAAGCTCCCCAAGTAGGGTTGAGAAGAGAAAAAAAGAGAGAGAGTAAGAAAGCTCCCCAAGTAGGGTTGAGAGGAAAAGAGAAAAGTCACGTAAAAACAGAAAAAGTGACAGAGAGAAAAATAGAAAAAACTAAGTACAGAAAAAATTAAAAAGCCAAGAAAAAAAACCTAAGTAAAGAAGAAACAGAAAAAAGTAAGACAAAAAAGTCAGAAAGAAAAGCTAAGAAGAGAAAAGTATAAATAGAGGACAAACCAGTCCCTACCCTCATTGAGCCCAGCCTGATGAAGGCGAAGTAACGCCGAAACGTCGCGACGGGCTCAATAGAACAACTAATGGCCACTACTACCCAATGATGGGCAATTTTTTGATCCGGGGGCATCAGTGCCTACCCCAGTCGAGTGAGCGTGCATCAGGGGACCCAGACTTCTGCCTGGGACCCCTTTCTTTCCCCAAACCCTTACCAGCCAGGTCCCGGTGGGGTGGGTGATGCCCCTACCCACATCTCCTACCCTAACCTTAACCTATCCCCCCCTCCCTGTCCCAAACCCCAGAAAAAACAGAAAAAAAGCCTAAAAAAATGGAAAAACAAAAAACAGAAAAAGAAGCCTAAATAGAGTGGTTACTAAGGATGGGGGTGCCAGAAAAACAAGATGATAGACAGAGTGGACTAAGGAATAGGGGGTGCCATAAAGAAAAAGGATAGAAAGAAAGCTCCCCAAGTAGGGTTGAGAAGAGAAAAAAAGAGAGAGAGTAAGAAAGCTCCCCAAGTAGGGTTGAGAGGAAAAGAGAAAAGTCACGTAAAAACAGAAAAAGTGACAGAGAGAAAAATAGAAAAAACTAAGTACAGAAAAAATTAAAAAGCCAAGAAAAAAAACCTAAGTAAAGAAGAAACAGAAAAAAGTAAGACAAAAAAGTCAGAAAGAAAAGCTAAGAAGAGAAAAGTATAAATAGAGGACAAACCAGTCCCTACCCTCATTGAGCCCAGCCTGATGAAGGCGAAGTAACGCCGAAACGTCGCGACGGGCTCAATAGAACAACTAATGGCCACTACTACCCAATGATGGGCAATTTTTTGATCCGGGGGCATCAGTGCCTACCCCAGTCGAGTGAGCGTGCATCAGGGGACCCAGACTTCTGCCTGGGACCCCTTTCTTTCCCCAAACCCTTACCAGCCAGGTCCCGGTGGGGTGGGTGATGCCCCTACCCACATCTCCTACCCTAACCTTAACCTATCCCCCCCTCCCTGTCCCAAACCCCAGAAAAAACAGAAAAAAAGCCTAAAAAAATGGAAAAACAAAAAACAGAAAAAGAAGCCTAAATAGAGTGGTTACTAAGGATGGGGGTGCCAGAAAAACAAGATGATAGACAGAGTGGACTAAGGAATAGGGGGTGCCATAAAGAAAAAGGATAGAAAGAAAGCTCCCCAAGTAGGGTTGAGAAGAGAAAAAAGAGAGAGAGTAAGAAAGCTCCCCAAGTAGGGTTGAGAGGAAAAGAGAAAAGTCACGTAAAAACAGAAAAAGTGACAGAGAGAAAAATAGAAAAAACTAAGTACAGAAAAAATTAAAAAGCCAAGAAAAAAAACCTAAGTAAAGAAGAAACAGAAAAAAGTAAGACAAAAAAGTCAGAAAGAAAAGCTAAGAAGAGAAAAGTATAAATAGAGGACAAACCAGTCCCTACCCTCATTGAGCCCAGCCTGATGAAGGCGAAGTAACGCCGAAACGTCGCGACGGGCTCAATAGAACAACTAATGGCCACTACTACCCAATGATGGGCAATTTTTTGATCCGGGGGCATCAGTGCCTACCCCAGTCGAGTGAGCGTGCATCAGGGGACCCAGACTTCTGCCTGGGACCCCTTTCTTTCCCCAAACCCTTACCAGCCAGGTCCCGGTGGGGTGGGTGATGCCCCTACCCACATCTCCTACCCTAACCTTAACCTATCCCCCCCTCCCTGTCCCAAACCCCAGAAAAAACAGAAAAAAAGCCTAAAAAAATGGAAAAACAAAAAACAGAAAAAGAAGCCTAAATAGAGTGGTTACTAAGGATGGGGGTGCCAGAAAAACAAGATGATAGACAGAGTGGACTAAGGAATAGGGGGTGCCATAAAGAAAAAGGATAGAAAGAAAGCTCCCCAAGTAGGGTTGAGAAGAGAAAAAAAGAGAGAGAGTAAGAAAGCTCCCCAAGTAGGGTTGAGAGGAAAAGAGAAAAGTCACGTAAAAACAGAAAAAGTGACAGAGAGAAAAATAGAAAAAACTAAGTACAGAAAAAATTAAAAAGCCAAGAAAAAAAACCTAAGTAAAGAAGAAACAGAAAAAAGTAAGACAAAAAAGTCAGAAAGAAAAGCTAAGAAGAGAAAAGTATAAATAGAGGACAAACCAGTCCCTACCCTCATTGAGCCCAGCCTGATGAAGGCGAAGTAACGCCGAAACGTCGCGACGGGCTCAATAGAACAACTAATGGCCACTACTACCCAATGATGGGCAATTTTTTGATCCGGGGGCATCAGTGCCTACCCCAGTCGAGTGAGCGTGCATCAGGGGACCCAGACTTCTGCCTGGGACCCCTTTCTTTCCCCAAACCCTTACCAGCCAGGTCCCGGTGGGGTGGGTGATGCCCCTACCCACATCTCCTACCCTAACCTTAACCTATCCCCCCCTCCCTGTCCCAAACCCCAGAAAAAACAGAAAAAAAGCCTAAAAAAATGGAAAAACAAAAAACAGAAAAAGAAGCCTAAATAGAGTGGTTACTAAGGATGGGGGTGCCAGAAAAACAAGATGATAGACAGAGTGGACTAAGGAATAGGGGGTGCCATAAAGAAAAAGGATAGAAAGAAAGCTCCCCAAGTAGGGTTGAGAAGAGAAAAAAAGAGAGAGAGTAAGAAAGCTCCCCAAGTAGGGTTGAGAGGAAAAGAGAAAAGTCACGTAAAAACAGAAAAAGTGACAGAGAGAAAAATAGAAAAAACTAAGTACAGAAAAAATTAAAAAGCCAAGAAAAAAAACCTAAGTAAAGAAGAAACAGAAAAAAGTAAGACAAAAAAGTCAGAAAGAAAAGCTAAGAAGAGAAAAGTATAAATAGAGGACAAACCAGTCCCTACCCTCATTGAGCCCAGCCTGATGAAGGCGAAGTAACGCCGAAACGTCGCGACGGGCTCAATAGAACAACTAATGGCCACTACTACCCAATGATGGGCAATTTTTTGATCCGGGGGCATCAGTGCCTACCCCAGTCGAGTGAGCGTGCATCAGGGGACCCAGACTTCTGCCTGGGACCCCTTTCTTTCCCCAAACCCTTACCAGCCAGGTCCCGGTGGGGTGGGTGATGCCCCTACCCACATCTCCTACCCTAACCTTAACCTATCCCCCCCTCCCTGTCCCAAACCCCAGAAAAAACAGAAAAAAAGCCTAAAAAAATGGAAAAACAAAAAACAGAAAAAGAAGCCTAAATAGAGTGGTTACTAAGGATGGGGGTGCCAGAAAAACAAGATGATAGACAGAGTGGACTAAGGAATAGGGGGTGCCATAAAGAAAAAGGATAGAAAGAAAGCTCCCCAAGTAGGGTTGAGAAGAGAAAAAAAGAGAGAGAGTAAGAAAGCTCCCCAAGTAGGGTTGAGAGGAAAAGAGAAAAGTCACGTAAAAACAGAAAAAGTGACAGAGAGAAAAATAGAAAAAACTAAGTACAGAAAAAATTAAAAAGCCAAGAAAAAAAACCTAAGTAAAGAAGAAACAGAAAAAAGTAAGACAAAAAAGTCAGAAAGAAAAGCTAAGAAGAGAAAAGTATAAATAGAGGACAAACCAGTCCCTACCCTCATTGAGCCCAGCCTGATGAAGGCGAAGTAACGCCGAAACGTCGCGACGGGCTCAATAGAACAACTAATGGCCACTACTACCCAATGATGGGCAATTTTTTGATCCGGGGGCATCAGTGCCTACCCCAGTCGAGTGAGCGTGCATCAGGGGACCCAGACTTCTGCCTGGGACCCCTTTCTTTCCCCAAACCCTTACCAGCCAGGTCCCGGTGGGGTGGGTGATGCCCCTACCCACATCTCCTACCCTAACCTTAACCTATCCCCCCCTCCCTGTCCCAAACCCCAGAAAAAACAGAAAAAAAGCCTAAAAAAATGGAAAAACAAAAAACAGAAAAAGAAGCCTAAATAGAGTGGTTACTAAGGATGGGGGTGCCAGAAAAACAAGATGATAGACAGAGTGGACTAAGGAATAGGGGGTGCCATAAAGAAAAAGGATAGAAAGAAAGCTCCCCAAGTAGGGTTGAGAAGAGAAAAAAAGAGAGAGAGTAAGAAAGCTCCCCAAGTAGGGTTGAGAGGAAAAGAGAAAAGTCACGTAAAAACAGAAAAAGTGACAGAGAGAAAAATAGAAAAAACTAAGTACAGAAAAAATTAAAAAGCCAAGAAAAAAAACCTAAGTAAAGAAGAAACAGAAAAAAGTAAGACAAAAAAGTCAGAAAGAAAAGCTAAGAAGAGAAAAGTATAAATAGAGGACAAACCAGTCCCTACCCTCATTGAGCCCAGCCTGATGAAGGCGAAGTAACGCCGAAACGTCGCGACGGGCTCAATAGAACAACTAATGGCCACTACTACCCAATGATGGGCAATTTTTTGATCCGGGGGCATCAGTGCCTACCCCAGTCGAGTGAGCGTGCATCAGGGGACCCAGACTTCTGCCTGGGACCCCTTTCTTTCCCCAAACCCTTACCAGCCAGGTCCCGGTGGGGTGGGTGATGCCCCTACCCACATCTCCTACCCTAACCTTAACCTATCCCCCCCTCCCTGTCCCAAACCCCAGAAAAAACAGAAAAAAAGCCTAAAAAAATGGAAAAACAAAAAACAGAAAAAGAAGCCTAAATAGAGTGGTTACTAAGGATGGGGGTGCCAGAAAAACAAGATGATAGACAGAGTGGACTAAGGAATAGGGGGTGCCATAAAGAAAAAGGATAGAAAGAAAGCTCCCCAAGTAGGGTTGAGAAGAGAAAAAAAGAGAGAGAGTAAGAAAGCTCCCCAAGTAGGGTTGAGAGGAAAAGAGAAAAGTCACGTAAAAACAGAAAAAGTGACAGAGAGAAAAATAGAAAAAACTAAGTACAGAAAAAATTAAAAAGCCAAGAAAAAAAACCTAAGTAAAGAAGAAACAGAAAAAAGTAAGACAAAAAAGTCAGAAAGAAAAGCTAAGAAGAGAAAAGTATAAATAGAGGACAAACCAGTCCCTACCCTCATTGAGCCCAGCCTGATGAAGGCGAAGTAACGCCGAAACGTCGCGACGGGCTCAATAGAACAACTAATGGCCACTACTACCCAATGATGGGCAATTTTTTGATCCGGGGGCATCAGTGCCTACCCCAGTCGAGTGAGCGTGCATCAGGGGACCCAGACTTCTGCCTGGGACCCCTTTCTTTCCCCAAACCCTTACCAGCCAGGTCCCGGTGGGGTGGGTGATGCCCCTACCCACATCTCCTACCCTAACCTTAACCTATCCCCCCCTCCCTGTCCCAAACCCCAGAAAAAACAGAAAAAAAGCCTAAAAAAATGGAAAAACAAAAAACAGAAAAAGAAGCCTAAATAGAGTGGTTACTAAGGATGGGGGTGCCAGAAAAACAAGATGATAGACAGAGTGGACTAAGGAATAGGGGGTGCCATAAAGAAAAAGGATAGAAAGAAAGCTCCCCAAGTAGGGTTGAGAAGAGAAAAAAAGAGAGAGAGTAAGAAAGCTCCCCAAGTAGGGTTGAGAGGAAAAGAGAAAAGTCACGTAAAAACAGAAAAAGTGACAGAGAGAAAAATAGAAAAAACTAAGTACAGAAAAAATTAAAAAGCCAAGAAAAAAAACCTAAGTAAAGAAGAAACAGAAAAAAGTAAGACAAAAAAGTCAGAAAGAAAAGCTAAGAAGAGAAAAGTATAAATAGAGGACAAACCAGTCCCTACCCTCATTGAGCCCAGCCTGATGAAGGCGAAGTAACGCCGAAACGTCGCGACGGGCTCAATAGAACAACTAATGGCCACTACTACCCAATGATGGGCAATTTTTTGATCCGGGGGCATCAGTGCCTACCCCAGTCGAGTGAGCGTGCATCAGGGGACCCAGACTTCTGCCTGGGACCCCTTTCTTTCCCCAAACCCTTACCAGCCAGGTCCCGGTGGGGTGGGTGATGCCCCTACCCACATCTCCTACCCTAACCTTAACCTATCCCCCCCTCCCTGTCCCAAACCCCAGAAAAAACAGAAAAAAAGCCTAAAAAAATGGAAAAACAAAAAACAGAAAAAGAAGCCTAAATAGAGTGGTTACTAAGGATGGGGGTGCCAGAAAAACAAGATGATAGACAGAGTGGACTAAGGAATAGGGGGTGCCATAAAGAAAAAGGATAGAAAGAAAGCTCCCCAAGTAGGGTTGAGAAGAGAAAAAAAGAGAGAGAGTAAGAAAGCTCCCCAAGTAGGGTTGAGAGGAAAAGAGAAAAGTCACGTAAAAACAGAAAAAGTGACAGAGAGAAAAATAGAAAAAACTAAGTACAGAAAAAATTAAAAAGCCAAGAAAAAAAACCTAAGTAAAGAAGAAACAGAAAAAAGTAAGACAAAAAAGTCAGAAAGAAAAGCTAAGAAGAGAAAAGTATAAATAGAGGACAAACCAGTCCCTACCCTCATTGAGCCCAGCCTGATGAAGGCGAAGTAACGCCGAAACGTCGCGACGGGCTCAATAGAACAACTAATGGCCACTACTACCCAATGATGGGCAATTTTTTGATCCGGGGGCATCAGTGCCTACCCCAGTCGAGTGAGCGTGCATCAGGGGACCCAGACTTCTGCCTGGGACCCCTTTCTTTCCCCAAACCCTTACCAGCCAGGTCCCGGTGGGGTGGGTGATGCCCCTACCCACATCTCCTACCCTAACCTTAACCTATCCCCCCCTCCCTGTCCCAAACCCCAGAAAAAACAGAAAAAAAGCCTAAAAAAATGGAAAAACAAAAAACAGAAAAAGAAGCCTAAATAGAGTGGTTACTAAGGATGGGGGTGCCAGAAAAACAAGATGATAGACAGAGTGGACTAAGGAATAGGGGGTGCCATAAAGAAAAAGGATAGAAAGAAAGCTCCCCAAGTAGGGTTGAGAAGAGAAAAAAAGAGAGAGAGTAAGAAAGCTCCCCAAGTAGGGTTGAGAGGAAAAGAGAAAAGTCACGTAAAAACAGAAAAAGTGACAGAGAGAAAAATAGAAAAAACTAAGTACAGAAAAAATTAAAAAGCCAAGAAAAAAAACCTAAGTAAAGAAGAAACAGAAAAAAGTAAGACAAAAAAGTCAGAAAGAAAAGCTAAGAAGAGAAAAGTATAAATAGAGGACAAACCAGTCCCTACCCTCATTGAGCCCAGCCTGATGAAGGCGAAGTAACGCCGAAACGTCGCGACGGGCTCAATAGAACAACTAATGGCCACTACTACCCAATGATGGGCAATTTTTTGATCCGGGGGCATCAGTGCCTACCCCAGTCGAGTGAGCGTGCATCAGGGGACCCAGACTTCTGCCTGGGACCCCTTTCTTTCCCCAAACCCTTACCAGCCAGGTCCCGGTGGGGTGGGTGATGCCCCTACCCACATCTCCTACCCTAACCTTAACCTATCCCCCCCTCCCTGTCCCAAACCCCAGAAAAAACAGAAAAAAAGCCTAAAAAAATGGAAAAACAAAAAACAGAAAAAGAAGCCTAAATAGAGTGGTTACTAAGGATGGGGGTGCCAGAAAAACAAGATGATAGACAGAGTGGACTAAGGAATAGGGGGTGCCATAAAGAAAAAGGATAGAAAGAAAGCTCCCCAAGTAGGGTTGAGAAGAGAAAAAAAGAGAGAGAGTAAGAAAGCTCCCCAAGTAGGGTTGAGAGGAAAAGAGAAAAGTCACGTAAAAACAGAAAAAGTGACAGAGAGAAAAATAGAAAAAACTAAGTACAGAAAAAATTAAAAAGCCAAGAAAAAAAACCTAAGTAAAGAAGAAACAGAAAAAAGTAAGACAAAAAAGTCAGAAAGAAAAGCTAAGAAGAGAAAAGTATAAATAGAGGACAAACCAGTCCCTACCCTCATTGAGCCCAGCCTGATGAAGGCGAAGTAACGCCGAAACGTCGCGACGGGCTCAATAGAACAACTAATGGCCACTACTACCCAATGATGGGCAATTTTTTGATCCGGGGGCATCAGTGCCTACCCCAGTCGAGTGAGCGTGCATCAGGGGACCCAGACTTCTGCCTGGGACCCCTTTCTTTCCCCAAACCCTTACCAGCCAGGTCCCGGTGGGGTGGGTGATGCCCCTACCCACATCTCCTACCCTAACCTTAACCTATCCCCCCCTCCCTGTCCCAAACCCCAGAAAAAACAGAAAAAAAGCCTAAAAAAATGGAAAAACAAAAAACAGAAAAAGAAGCCTAAATAGAGTGGTTACTAAGGATGGGGGTGCCAGAAAAACAAGATGATAGACAGAGTGGACTAAGGAATAGGGGGTGCCATAAAGAAAAAGGATAGAAAGAAAGCTCCCCAAGTAGGGTTGAGAAGAGAAAAAAAGAGAGAGAGTAAGAAAGCTCCCCAAGTAGGGTTGAGAGGAAAAGAGAAAAGTCACGTAAAAACAGAAAAAGTGACAGAGAGAAAAATAGAAAAAACTAAGTACAGAAAAAATTAAAAAGCCAAGAAAAAAAACCTAAGTAAAGAAGAAACAGAAAAAAGTAAGACAAAAAAGTCAGAAAGAAAAGCTAAGAAGAGAAAAGTATAAATAGAGGACAAACCAGTCCCTACCCTCATTGAGCCCAGCCTGATGAAGGCGAAGTAACGCCGAAACGTCGCGACGGGCTCAATAGAACAACTAATGGCCACTACTACCCAATGATGGGCAATTTTTTGATCCGGGGGCATCAGTGCCTACCCCAGTCGAGTGAGCGTGCATCAGGGGACCCAGACTTCTGCCTGGGACCCCTTTCTTTCCCCAAACCCTTACCAGCCAGGTCCCGGTGGGGTGGGTGATGCCCCTACCCACATCTCCTACCCTAACCTTAACCTATCCCCCCCTCCCTGTCCCAAACCCCAGAAAAAACAGAAAAAAAGCCTAAAAAAATGGAAAAACAAAAAACAGAAAAAGAAGCCTAAATAGAGTGGTTACTAAGGATGGGGGTGCCAGAAAAACAAGATGATAGACAGAGTGGACTAAGGAATAGGGGGTGCCATAAAGAAAAAGGATAGAAAGAAAGCTCCCCAAGTAGGGTTGAGAAGAGAAAAAAAGAGAGAGAGTAAGAAAGCTCCCCAAGTAGGGTTGAGAGGAAAAGAGAAAAGTCACGTAAAAACAGAAAAAGTGACAGAGAGAAAAATAGAAAAAACTAAGTACAGAAAAAATTAAAAAGCCAAGAAAAAAAACCTAAGTAAAGAAGAAACAGAAAAAAGTAAGACAAAAAAGTCAGAAAGAAAAGCTAAGAAGAGAAAAGTATAAATAGAGGACAAACCAGTCCCTACCCTCATTGAGCCCAGCCTGATGAAGGCGAAGTAACGCCGAAACGTCGCGACGGGCTCAATAGAACAACTAATGGCCACTACTACCCAATGATGGGCAATTTTTTGATCCGGGGGCATCAGTGCCTACCCCAGTCGAGTGAGCGTGCATCAGGGGACCCAGACTTCTGCCTGGGACCCCTTTCTTTCCCCAAACCCTTACCAGCCAGGTCCCGGTGGGGTGGGTGATGCCCCTACCCACATCTCCTACCCTAACCTTAACCTATCCCCCCCTCCCTGTCCCAAACCCCAGAAAAAACAGAAAAAAAGCCTAAAAAAATGGAAAAACAAAAAACAGAAAAAGAAGCCTAAATAGAGTGGTTACTAAGGATGGGGGTGCCAGAAAAACAAGATGATAGACAGAGTGGACTAAGGAATAGGGGGTGCCATAAAGAAAAAGGATAGAAAGAAAGCTCCCCAAGTAGGGTTGAGAAGAGAAAAAAAGAGAGAGAGTAAGAAAGCTCCCCAAGTAGGGTTGAGAGGAAAAGAGAAAAGTCACGTAAAAACAGAAAAAGTGACAGAGAGAAAAATAGAAAAAACTAAGTACAGAAAAAATTAAAAAGCCAAGAAAAAAAACCTAAGTAAAGAAGAAACAGAAAAAAGTAAGACAAAAAAGTCAGAAAGAAAAGCTAAGAAGAGAAAAGTATAAATAGAGGACAAACCAGTCCCTACCCTCATTGAGCCCAGCCTGATGAAGGCGAAGTAACGCCGAAACGTCGCGACGGGCTCAATAGAACAACTAATGGCCACTACTACCCAATGATGGGCAATTTTTTGATCCGGGGGCATCAGTGCCTACCCCAGTCGAGTGAGCGTGCATCAGGGGACCCAGACTTCTGCCTGGGACCCCTTTCTTTCCCCAAACCCTTACCAGCCAGGTCCCGGTGGGGTGGGTGATGCCCCTACCCACATCTCCTACCCTAACCTTAACCTATCCCCCCCTCCCTGTCCCAAACCCCAGAAAAAACAGAAAAAAAGCCTAAAAAAATGGAAAAACAAAAAACAGAAAAAGAAGCCTAAATAGAGTGGTTACTAAGGATGGGGGTGCCAGAAAAACAAGATGATAGACAGAGTGGACTAAGGAATAGGGGGTGCCATAAAGAAAAAGGATAGAAAGAAAGCTCCCCAAGTAGGGTTGAGAAGAGAAAAAAAGAGAGAGAGTAAGAAAGCTCCCCAAGTAGGGTTGAGAGGAAAAGAGAAAAGTCACGTAAAAACAGAAAAAGTGACAGAGAGAAAAATAGAAAAAACTAAGTACAGAAAAAATTAAAAAGCCAAGAAAAAAAACCTAAGTAAAGAAGAAACAGAAAAAAGTAAGACAAAAAAGTCAGAAAGAAAAGCTAAGAAGAGAAAAGTATAAATAGAGGACAAACCAGTCCCTACCCTCATTGAGCCCAGCCTGATGAAGGCGAAGTAACGCCGAAACGTCGCGACGGGCTCAATAGAACAACTAATGGCCACTACTACCCAATGATGGGCAATTTTTTGATCCGGGGGCATCAGTGCCTACCCCAGTCGAGTGAGCGTGCATCAGGGGACCCAGACTTCTGCCTGGGACCCCTTTCTTTCCCCAAACCCTTACCAGCCAGGTCCCGGTGGGGTGGGTGATGCCCCTACCCACATCTCCTACCCTAACCTTAACCTATCCCCCCCTCCCTGTCCCAAACCCCAGAAAAAACAGAAAAAAAGCCTAAAAAAATGGAAAAACAAAAAACAGAAAAAGAAGCCTAAATAGAGTGGTTACTAAGGATGGGGGTGCCAGAAAAACAAGATGATAGACAGAGTGGACTAAGGAATAGGGGGTGCCATAAAGAAAAAGGATAGAAAGAAAGCTCCCCAAGTAGGGTTGAGAAGAGAAAAAAAGAGAGAGAGTAAGAAAGCTCCCCAAGTAGGGTTGAGAGGAAAAGAGAAAAGTCACGTAAAAACAGAAAAAGTGACAGAGAGAAAAATAGAAAAAACTAAGTACAGAAAAAATTAAAAAGCCAAGAAAAAAAACCTAAGTAAAGAAGAAACAGAAAAAAGTAAGACAAAAAAGTCAGAAAGAAAAGCTAAGAAGAGAAAAGTATAAATAGAGGACAAACCAGTCCCTACCCTCATTGAGCCCAGCCTGATGAAGGCGAAGTAACGCCGAAACGTCGCGACGGGCTCAATAGAACAACTAATGGCCACTACTACCCAATGATGGGCAATTTTTTGATCCGGGGGCATCAGTGCCTACCCCAGTCGAGTGAGCGTGCATCAGGGGACCCAGACTTCTGCCTGGGACCCCTTTCTTTCCCCAAACCCTTACCAGCCAGGTCCCGGTGGGGTGGGTGATGCCCCTACCCACATCTCCTACCCTAACCTTAACCTATCCCCCCCTCCCTGTCCCAAACCCCAGAAAAAACAGAAAAAAAGCCTAAAAAAATGGAAAAACAAAAAACAGAAAAAGAAGCCTAAATAGAGTGGTTACTAAGGATGGGGGTGCCAGAAAAACAAGATGATAGACAGAGTGGACTAAGGAATAGGGGGTGCCATAAAGAAAAAGGATAGAAAGAAAGCTCCCCAAGTAGGGTTGAGAAGAGAAAAAAAGAGAGAGAGTAAGAAAGCTCCCCAAGTAGGGTTGAGAGGAAAAGAGAAAAGTCACGTAAAAACAGAAAAAGTGACAGAGAGAAAAATAGAAAAAACTAAGTACAGAAAAAATTAAAAAGCCAAGAAAAAAAACCTAAGTAAAGAAGAAACAGAAAAAAGTAAGACAAAAAAGTCAGAAAGAAAAGCTAAGAAGAGAAAAGTATAAATAGAGGACAAACCAGTCCCTACCCTCATTGAGCCCAGCCTGATGAAGGCGAAGTAACGCCGAAACGTCGCGACGGGCTCAATAGAACAACTAATGGCCACTACTACCCAATGATGGGCAATTTTTTGATCCGGGGGCATCAGTGCCTACCCCAGTCGAGTGAGCGTGCATCAGGGGACCCAGACTTCTGCCTGGGACCCCTTTCTTTCCCCAAACCCTTACCAGCCAGGTCCCGGTGGGGTGGGTGATGCCCCTACCCACATCTCCTACCCTAACCTTAACCTATCCCCCCCTCCCTGTCCCAAACCCCAGAAAAAACAGAAAAAAAGCCTAAAAAAATGGAAAAACAAAAAACAGAAAAAGAAGCCTAAATAGAGTGGTTACTAAGGATGGGGGTGCCAGAAAAACAAGATGATAGACAGAGTGGACTAAGGAATAGGGGGTGCCATAAAGAAAAAGGATAGAAAGAAAGCTCCCCAAGTAGGGTTGAGAAGAGAAAAAAAGAGAGAGAGTAAGAAAGCTCCCCAAGTAGGGTTGAGAGGAAAAGAGAAAAGTCACGTAAAAACAGAAAAAGTGACAGAGAGAAAAATAGAAAAAACTAAGTACAGAAAAAATTAAAAAGCCAAGAAAAAAAACCTAAGTAAAGAAGAAACAGAAAAAAGTAAGACAAAAAAGTCAGAAAGAAAAGCTAAGAAGAGAAAAGTATAAATAGAGGACAAACCAGTCCCTACCCTCATTGAGCCCAGCCTGATGAAGGCGAAGTAACGCCGAAACGTCGCGACGGGCTCAATAGAACAACTAATGGCCACTACTACCCAATGATGGGCAATTTTTTGATCCGGGGGCATCAGTGCCTACCCCAGTCGAGTGAGCGTGCATCAGGGGACCCAGACTTCTGCCTGGGACCCCTTTCTTTCCCCAAACCCTTACCAGCCAGGTCCCGGTGGGGTGGGTGATGCCCCTACCCACATCTCCTACCCTAACCTTAACCTATCCCCCCCTCCCTGTCCCAAACCCCAGAAAAAACAGAAAAAAAGCCTAAAAAAATGGAAAAACAAAAAACAGAAAAAGAAGCCTAAATAGAGTGGTTACTAAGGATGGGGGTGCCAGAAAAACAAGATGATAGACAGAGTGGACTAAGGAATAGGGGGTGCCATAAAGAAAAAGGATAGAAAGAAAGCTCCCCAAGTAGGGTTGAGAAGAGAAAAAAAGAGAGAGAGTAAGAAAGCTCCCCAAGTAGGGTTGAGAGGAAAAGAGAAAAGTCACGTAAAAACAGAAAAAGTGACAGAGAGAAAAATAGAAAAAACTAAGTACAGAAAAAATTAAAAAGCCAAGAAAAAAAACCTAAGTAAAGAAGAAACAGAAAAAAGTAAGACAAAAAAGTCAGAAAGAAAAGCTAAGAAGAGAAAAGTATAAATAGAGGACAAACCAGTCCCTACCCTCATTGAGCCCAGCCTGATGAAGGCGAAGTAACGCCGAAACGTCGCGACGGGCTCAATAGAACAACTAATGGCCACTACTACCCAATGATGGGCAATTTTTTGATCCGGGGGCATCAGTGCCTACCCCAGTCGAGTGAGCGTGCATCAGGGGACCCAGACTTCTGCCTGGGACCCCTTTCTTTCCCCAAACCCTTACCAGCCAGGTCCCGGTGGGGTGGGTGATGCCCCTACCCACATCTCCTACCCTAACCTTAACCTATCCCCCCCTCCCTGTCCCAAACCCCAGAAAAAACAGAAAAAAAGCCTAAAAAAATGGAAAAACAAAAAACAGAAAAAGAAGCCTAAATAGAGTGGTTACTAAGGATGGGGGTGCCAGAAAAACAAGATGATAGACAGAGTGGACTAAGGAATAGGGGGTGCCATAAAGAAAAAGGATAGAAAGAAAGCTCCCCAAGTAGGGTTGAGAAGAGAAAAAAAGAGAGAGAGTAAGAAAGCTCCCCAAGTAGGGTTGAGAGGAAAAGAGAAAAGTCACGTAAAAACAGAAAAAGTGACAGAGAGAAAAATAGAAAAAACTAAGTACAGAAAAAATTAAAAAGCCAAGAAAAAAAACCTAAGTAAAGAAGAAACAGAAAAAAGTAAGACAAAAAAGTCAGAAAGAAAAGCTAAGAAGAGAAAAGTATAAATAGAGGACAAACCAGTCCCTACCCTCATTGAGCCCAGCCTGATGAAGGCGAAGTAACGCCGAAACGTCGCGACGGGCTCAATAGAACAACTAATGGCCACTACTACCCAATGATGGGCAATTTTTTGATCCGGGGGCATCAGTGCCTACCCCAGTCGAGTGAGCGTGCATCAGGGGACCCAGACTTCTGCCTGGGACCCCTTTCTTTCCCCAAACCCTTACCAGCCAGGTCCCGGTGGGGTGGGTGATGCCCCTACCCACATCTCCTACCCTAACCTTAACCTATCCCCCCCTCCCTGTCCCAAACCCCAGAAAAAACAGAAAAAAAGCCTAAAAAAATGGAAAAACAAAAAACAGAAAAAGAAGCCTAAATAGAGTGGTTACTAAGGATGGGGGTGCCAGAAAAACAAGATGATAGACAGAGTGGACTAAGGAATAGGGGGTGCCATAAAGAAAAAGGATAGAAAGAAAGCTCCCCAAGTAGGGTTGAGAAGAGAAAAAAAGAGAGAGAGTAAGAAAGCTCCCCAAGTAGGGTTGAGAGGAAAAGAGAAAAGTCACGTAAAAACAGAAAAAGTGACAGAGAGAAAAATAGAAAAAACTAAGTACAGAAAAAATTAAAAAGCCAAGAAAAAAAACCTAAGTAAAGAAGAAACAGAAAAAAGTAAGACAAAAAAGTCAGAAAGAAAAGCTAAGAAGAGAAAAGTATAAATAGAGGACAAACCAGTCCCTACCCTCATTGAGCCCAGCCTGATGAAGGCGAAGTAACGCCGAAACGTCGCGACGGGCTCAATAGAACAACTAATGGCCACTACTACCCAATGATGGGCAATTTTTTGATCCGGGGGCATCAGTGCCTACCCCAGTCGAGTGAGCGTGCATCAGGGGACCCAGACTTCTGCCTGGGACCCCTTTCTTTCCCCAAACCCTTACCAGCCAGGTCCCGGTGGGGTGGGTGATGCCCCTACCCACATCTCCTACCCTAACCTTAACCTATCCCCCCCTCCCTGTCCCAAACCCCAGAAAAAACAGAAAAAAAGCCTAAAAAAATGGAAAAACAAAAAACAGAAAAAGAAGCCTAAATAGAGTGGTTACTAAGGATGGGGGTGCCAGAAAAACAAGATGATAGACAGAGTGGACTAAGGAATAGGGGGTGCCATAAAGAAAAAGGATAGAAAGAAAGCTCCCCAAGTAGGGTTGAGAAGAGAAAAAAAGAGAGAGAGTAAGAAAGCTCCCCAAGTAGGGTTGAGAGGAAAAGAGAAAAGTCACGTAAAAACAGAAAAAGTGACAGAGAGAAAAATAGAAAAAACTAAGTACAGAAAAAATTAAAAAGCCAAGAAAAAAAACCTAAGTAAAGAAGAAACAGAAAAAAGTAAGACAAAAAAGTCAGAAAGAAAAGCTAAGAAGAGAAAAGTATAAATAGAGGACAAACCAGTCCCTACCCTCATTGAGCCCAGCCTGATGAAGGCGAAGTAACGCCGAAACGTCGCGACGGGCTCAATAGAACAACTAATGGCCACTACTACCCAATGATGGGCAATTTTTTGATCCGGGGGCATCAGTGCCTACCCCAGTCGAGTGAGCGTGCATCAGGGGACCCAGACTTCTGCCTGGGACCCCTTTCTTTCCCCAAACCCTTACCAGCCAGGTCCCGGTGGGGTGGGTGATGCCCCTACCCACATCTCCTACCCTAACCTTAACCTATCCCCCCCTCCCTGTCCCAAACCCCAGAAAAAACAGAAAAAAAGCCTAAAAAAATGGAAAAACAAAAAACAGAAAAAGAAGCCTAAATAGAGTGGTTACTAAGGATGGGGGTGCCAGAAAAACAAGATGATAGACAGAGTGGACTAAGGAATAGGGGGTGCCATAAAGAAAAAGGATAGAAAGAAAGCTCCCCAAGTAGGGTTGAGAAGAGAAAAAAAGAGAGAGAGTAAGAAAGCTCCCCAAGTAGGGTTGAGAGGAAAAGAGAAAAGTCACGTAAAAACAGAAAAAGTGACAGAGAGAAAAATAGAAAAAACTAAGTACAGAAAAAATTAAAAAGCCAAGAAAAAAAACCTAAGTAAAGAAGAAACAGAAAAAAGTAAGACAAAAAAGTCAGAAAGAAAAGCTAAGAAGAGAAAAGTATAAATAGAGGACAAACCAGTCCCTACCCTCATTGAGCCCAGCCTGATGAAGGCGAAGTAACGCCGAAACGTCGCGACGGGCTCAATAGAACAACTAATGGCCACTACTACCCAATGATGGGCAATTTTTTGATCCGGGGGCATCAGTGCCTACCCCAGTCGAGTGAGCGTGCATCAGGGGACCCAGACTTCTGCCTGGGACCCCTTTCTTTCCCCAAACCCTTACCAGCCAGGTCCCGGTGGGGTGGGTGATGCCCCTACCCACATCTCCTACCCTAACCTTAACCTATCCCCCCCTCCCTGTCCCAAACCCCAGAAAAAACAGAAAAAAAGCCTAAAAAAATGGAAAAACAAAAAACAGAAAAAGAAGCCTAAATAGAGTGGTTACTAAGGATGGGGGTGCCAGAAAAACAAGATGATAGACAGAGTGGACTAAGGAATAGGGGGTGCCATAAAGAAAAAGGATAGAAAGAAAGCTCCCCAAGTAGGGTTGAGAAGAGAAAAAAAGAGAGAGAGTAAGAAAGCTCCCCAAGTAGGGTTGAGAGGAAAAGAGAAAAGTCACGTAAAAACAGAAAAAGTGACAGAGAGAAAAATAGAAAAAACTAAGTACAGAAAAAATTAAAAAGCCAAGAAAAAAAACCTAAGTAAAGAAGAAACAGAAAAAAGTAAGACAAAAAAGTCAGAAAGAAAAGCTAAGAAGAGAAAAGTATAAATAGAGGACAAACCAGTCCCTACCCTCATTGAGCCCAGCCTGATGAAGGCGAAGTAACGCCGAAACGTCGCGACGGGCTCAATAGAACAACTAATGGCCACTACTACCCAATGATGGGCAATTTTTTGATCCGGGGGCATCAGTGCCTACCCCAGTCGAGTGAGCGTGCATCAGGGGACCCAGACTTCTGCCTGGGACCCCTTTCTTTCCCCAAACCCTTACCAGCCAGGTCCCGGTGGGGTGGGTGATGCCCCTACCCACATCTCCTACCCTAACCTTAACCTATCCCCCCCTCCCTGTCCCAAACCCCAGAAAAAACAGAAAAAAAGCCTAAAAAAATGGAAAAACAAAAAACAGAAAAAGAAGCCTAAATAGAGTGGTTACTAAGGATGGGGGTGCCAGAAAAACAAGATGATAGACAGAGTGGACTAAGGAATAGGGGGTGCCATAAAGAAAAAGGATAGAAAGAAAGCTCCCCAAGTAGGGTTGAGAAGAGAAAAAAAGAGAGAGAGTAAGAAAGCTCCCCAAGTAGGGTTGAGAGGAAAAGAGAAAAGTCACGTAAAAACAGAAAAAGTGACAGAGAGAAAAATAGAAAAAACTAAGTACAGAAAAAATTAAAAAGCCAAGAAAAAAAACCTAAGTAAAGAAGAAACAGAAAAAAGTAAGACAAAAAAGTCAGAAAGAAAAGCTAAGAAGAGAAAAGTATAAATAGAGGACAAACCAGTCCCTACCCTCATTGAGCCCAGCCTGATGAAGGCGAAGTAACGCCGAAACGTCGCGACGGGCTCAATAGAACAACTAATGGCCACTACTACCCAATGATGGGCAATTTTTTGATCCGGGGGCATCAGTGCCTACCCCAGTCGAGTGAGCGTGCATCAGGGGACCCAGACTTCTGCCTGGGACCCCTTTCTTTCCCCAAACCCTTACCAGCCAGGTCCCGGTGGGGTGGGTGATGCCCCTACCCACATCTCCTACCCTAACCTTAACCTATCCCCCCCTCCCTGTCCCAAACCCCAGAAAAAACAGAAAAAAAGCCTAAAAAAATGGAAAAACAAAAAACAGAAAAAGAAGCCTAAATAGAGTGGTTACTAAGGATGGGGGTGCCAGAAAAACAAGATGATAGACAGAGTGGACTAAGGAATAGGGGGTGCCATAAAGAAAAAGGATAGAAAGAAAGCTCCCCAAGTAGGGTTGAGAAGAGAAAAAAAGAGAGAGAGTAAGAAAGCTCCCCAAGTAGGGTTGAGAGGAAAAGAGAAAAGTCACGTAAAAACAGAAAAAGTGACAGAGAGAAAAATAGAAAAAACTAAGTACAGAAAAAATTAAAAAGCCAAGAAAAAAAACCTAAGTAAAGAAGAAACAGAAAAAAGTAAGACAAAAAAGTCAGAAAGAAAAGCTAAGAAGAGAAAAGTATAAATAGAGGACAAACCAGTCCCTACCCTCATTGAGCCCAGCCTGATGAAGGCGAAGTAACGCCGAAACGTCGCGACGGGCTCAATAGAACAACTAATGGCCACTACTACCCAATGATGGGCAATTTTTTGATCCGGGGACATCAGTGCCTACCCCAGTCGAGTGAGCGTGCATCAGGGGACCCAGACTTCTGCCTGGGACCCCTTTCTTTCCCCAAACCCTTACCAGCCAGGTCCCGGTGGGGTGGGTGATGCCCCTACCCACATCTCCTACCCTAACCTTAACCTATCCCCCCCTCCCTGTCCCAAACCCCAGAAAAAACAGAAAAAAAGCCTAAAAAAATGGAAAAACAAAAAACAGAAAAAGAAGCCTAAATAGAGTGGTTACTAAGGATGGGGGTGCCAGAAAAACAAGATGATAGACAGAGTGGACTAAGGAATAGGGGGTGCCATAAAGAAAAAGGATAGAAAGAAAGCTCCCCAAGTAGGGTTGAGAAGAGAAAAAAAGAGAGAGAGTAAGAAAGCTCCCCAAGTAGGGTTGAGAGGAAAAGAGAAAAGTCACGTAAAAACAGAAAAAGTGACAGAGAGAAAAATAGAAAAAACTAAGTACAGAAAAAATTAAAAAGCCAAGAAAAAAAACCTAAGTAAAGAAGAAACAGAAAAAAGTAAGACAAAAAAGTCAGAAAGAAAAGCTAAGAAGAGAAAAGTATAAATAGAGGACAAACCAGTCCCTACCCTCATTGAGCCCAGCCTGATGAAGGCGAAGTAACGCCGAAACGTCGCGACGGGCTCAATAGAACAACTAATGGCCACTACTACCCAATGATGGGCAATTTTTTGATCCGGGGGCATCAGTGCCTACCCCAGTCGAGTGAGCGTGCATCAGGGGACCCAGACTTCTGCCTGGGACCCCTTTCTTTCCCCAAACCCTTACCAGCCAGGTCCCGGTGGGGTGGGTGATGCCCCTACCCACATCTCCTACCCTAACCTTAACCTATCCCCCCCTCCCTGTCCCAAACCCCAGAAAAAACAGAAAAAAAGCCTAAAAAAATGGAAAAACAAAAAACAGAAAAAGAAGCCTAAATAGAGTGGTTACTAAGGATGGGGGTGCCAGAAAAACAAGATGATAGACAGAGTGGACTAAGGAATAGGGGGTGCCATAAAGAAAAAGGATAGAAAGAAAGCTCCCCAAGTAGGGTTGAGAAGAGAAAAAAAGAGAGAGAGTAAGAAAGCTCCCCAAGTAGGGTTGAGAGGAAAAGAGAAAAGTCACGTAAAAACAGAAAAAGTGACAGAGAGAAAAATAGAAAAAACTAAGTACAGAAAAAATTAAAAAGCCAAGAAAAAAAACCTAAGTAAAGAAGAAACAGAAAAAAGTAAGACAAAAAAGTCAGAAAGAAAAGCTAAGAAGAGAAAAGTATAAATAGAGGACAAACCAGTCCCTACCCTCATTGAGCCCAGCCTGATGAAGGCGAAGTAACGCCGAAACGTCGCGACGGGCTCAATAGAACAACTAATGGCCACTACTACCCAATGATGGGCAATTTTTTGATCCGGGGGCATCAGTGCCTACCCCAGTCGAGTGAGCGTGCATCAGGGGACCCAGACTTCTGCCTGGGACCCCTTTCTTTCCCCAAACCCTTACCAGCCAGGTCCCGGTGGGGTGGGTGATGCCCCTACCCACATCTCCTACCCTAACCTTAACCTATCCCCCCCTCCCTGTCCCAAACCCCAGAAAAAACAGAAAAAAAGCCTAAAAAAATGGAAAAACAAAAAACAGAAAAAGAAGCCTAAATAGAGTGGTTACTAAGGATGGGGGTGCCAGAAAAACAAGATGATAGACAGAGTGGACTAAGGAATAGGGGGTGCCATAAAGAAAAAGGATAGAAAGAAAGCTCCCCAAGTAGGGTTGAGAAGAGAAAAAAAGAGAGAGAGTAAGAAAGCTCCCCAAGTAGGGTTGAGAGGAAAAGAGAAAAGTCACGTAAAAACAGAAAAAGTGACAGAGAGAAAAATAGAAAAAACTAAGTACAGAAAAAATTAAAAAGCCAAGAAAAAAAACCTAAGTAAAGAAGAAACAGAAAAAAGTAAGACAAAAAAGTCAGAAAGAAAAGCTAAGAAGAGAAAAGTATAAATAGAGGACAAACCAGTCCCTACCCTCATTGAGCCCAGCCTGATGAAGGCGAAGTAACGCCGAAACGTCGCGACGGGCTCAATAGAACAACTAATGGCCACTACTACCCAATGATGGGCAATTTTTTGATCCGGGGGCATCAGTGCCTACCCCAGTCGAGTGAGCGTGCATCAGGGGACCCAGACTTCTGCCTGGGACCCCTTTCTTTCCCCAAACCCTAACCCCTAACCCTAACCCTAACCCCCTAACCCTAACCCCCTAACCCTAACCCCTAACCCTAACCCCTAACCCCTAACCCTAACCCTAACCCCTAACCCTAACCCCTAAAAAACCTAAAGGAGAGAAGAAAAAAGAAATACTTACCTGTAACATAAAAGCCTGTATAAAGAAAGATACCTCTCATTTGACTGGGCTCGCCTGAGGAAGGCACTACGCTGCCGAAACGTCGCGACAGCCCACTTGCTCTTACACCCTAGACATGGGTAATTTTTGGAACCGCCGGGCAGAGGCTACTCAGCCCCCATTGATGGACAGTGCACTCAGGCCCCTTAGGGGGACCTGCTATCAATAATCCCTAACCAGCCCGTGCCTCGTGGGGGTGGGGGATGCCCCTGCCTGGTCCTAAGCCCTAACCCTAACCAGGGGGGCTAATTAAAAATTAAAAAACCTTAAAAAAAGAGAAAAAGAGCAGAAAAACCCTAAGAAAAAAACTTACCTGTTTAAAAATAAGCCTGTATTAAGGAAAGAAATAAAAGGGGAAAATACTTACCAGTAAAAAACCTAAAGAAAGGAGAAATACTTACCTGTAAAACAAAAAGCCTGTATAAGGGAAGAAAGGACAGAAAAATACTTACCTGGATAAAAAACCTAAAGGAGAGAAGAAAAAAGAAATACTTACCTGTAACATAAAAGCCTGTATAAAGAAAGATACCTCTCATTTGACTGGGCTCGCCTGAGGAAGGCACTACGCTGCCGAAACGTCGCGACAGCCCACTTGCTCTTACACCCTAGACATGGGTAATTTTTGGAACCGCCGGGCAGAGGCTACTCAGCCCCCATTGATGGACAGTGCACTCAGGCCCCTTAGGGGGACCTGCTATCAATAATCCCTAACCAGCCCGTGCCTCGTGGGGGTGGGGGATGCCCCTGCCTGGTCCTAAGCCCTAACCCTAACCAGGGGGGCTAATTAAAAATTAAAAAACCTTAAAAAAAGAGAAAAAGAGCAGAAAAACCCTAAGAAAAAAACTTACCTGTTTAAAAATAAGCCTGTATTAAGGAAAGAAATAAAAGGGGAAAATACTTACCAGTAAAAAACCTAAAGAAAGGAGAAATACTTACCTGTAAAACAAAAAGCCTGTATAAGGGAAGAAAGGACAGAAAAATACTTACCTGGATAAAAAACCTAAAGGAGGGAAGAAAAAAGAAATACTTACCTGTAACATAAAAGCCTGTATAAAGAAAGATACCTCTCATTTGACTGGGCTCGCCTGAGGAAGGCACTACGCTGCCGAAACGTCGCGACAGCCCACTTGCTCTTACACCCTAGACATGGGTAATTTTTGGAACCGCCGGGCAGAGGCTACTCAGCCCCCATTGATGGACAGTGCACTCAGGCCCCTTAGGGGGACCTGCTATCAATAATCCCTAACCAGCCCGTGCCTCGTGGGGGTGGGGGATGCCCCTGCCTGGTCCTAAGCCCTAACCCTAACCAGGGGGGCTAATTAAAAATTAAAAAACCTTAAAAAAAGAGAAAAAGAGCAGAAAAACCCTAAGAAAAAAACTTACCTGTTTAAAAATAAGCCTGTATTAAGGAAAGAAATAAAAGGGGAAAATACTTACCAGTAAAAAACCTAAAGAAAGGAGAAATACTTACCTGTAAAACAAAAAGCCTGTATAAGGGAAGAAAGGACAGAAAAATACTTACCTGGATAAAAAACCTAAAGGAGAGAAGAAAAAAGAAATACTTACCTGTAACATAAAAGCCTGTATAAAGAAAGATACCTCTCATTTGACTGGGCTCGCCTGAGGAAGGCACTACGCTGCCGAAACGTCGCGACAGCCCACTTGCTCTTACACCCTAGACATGGGTAATTTTTGGAACCGCCGGGCAGAGGCTACTCAGCCCCCATTGATGGACAGTGCACTCAGGCCCCTTAGGGGGACCTGCTATCAATAATCCCTAACCAGCCCGTGCCTCGTGGGGGTGGGGGATGCCCCTGCCTGGTCCTAAGCCCTAACCCTAACCAGGGGGGCTAATTAAAAATTAAAAAACCTTAAAAAAAGAGAAAAAGAGCAGAAAAACCCTAAGAAAAAAACTTACCTGTTTAAAAATAAGCCTGTATTAAGGAAAGAAATAAAAGGGGAAAATACTTACCAGTAAAAAACCTAAAGAAAGGAGAAATACTTACCTGTAAAACAAAAAGCCTGTATAAGGGAAGAAAGGACAGAAAAATACTTACCTGGATAAAAAACCTAAAGGAGAGAAGAAAAAAGAAATACTTACCTGTAACATAAAAGCCTGTATAAAGAAAGATACCTCTCATTTGACTGGGCTCGCCTGAGGAAGGCACTACGCTGCCGAAACGTCGCGACAGCCCACTTGCTCTTACACCCTAGACATGGGTAATTTTTGGAACCGCCGGGCAGAGGCTACTCAGCCCCCATTGATGGACAGTGCACTCAGGCCCCTTAGGGGGACCTGCTATCAATAATCCCTAACCCCTAACCCTACCCTAACCCCCCTAACCCCCCCCCCCTAACCCTAACCCTAACCCCTAACCCTAACCCCGACTTCCTGCGGGAGTCGTCATGGTTGACGCTCAAGTCCACGGGGATCCGAAAGATGAGTCAGTTGAAGCGGTTGGTCTGTTGGACTCTGATTTAGCTCTGGGGGAGCCAGGTGGGGTCTCTACCCCACAACCTTACAAGTTCCGGATAAGAATTGGCCCTTTGTCGGCCAGCTCCCGGCGGAGGAGTCCAAGATTGGGGAAAGTATTCGCGAAATGTGGACCATGGAAGAAACAAGGCACAGGCCGTGTCTGACCATTGGTCGGCGGACTTAAACTTATGATTTGATTTTTTGTACAAGATGTGAACTGGAAAAGTGTGTTGGTGGGACAAAGAACATGATTGGGATGAGAATGTGGTAACATGAGTATAACATTTTACACAAAAAACATACCCAGACTCCTTTGGTTAACCATTTTATTTCACAAGGATTCAAGGCACTTCGGATTGCGGGAATTCAAAGTAATGTGAGTTGGTCACATAGGGAGCGGGAGGCCAAGGATAGACGGTGGGTCTACTGGTTGGACGCGGAGGAACCACTTGGACTGACCCTTAAATGGCAGTGGGTTTAGTTTGAAGGCCAGGACCGGGCTTGTCCGGCCTAGGGGTATGGCTTATGTTTGATTCTGCCCTAACCCCGTTTTATTTCCTTACCCCTGTCCCAATCCCTTCCCCATTCCTGTTCCTACCTAATTCCCTATCCTGAACCTAATTCCTATCCTGACCCCGTTCCCTGTTCCTATCCCCATCTCCTTCCCTTACCCTAATCCTAACCCCTTCCCTGTCCTAACCCCAACCCCAACCCATATCCTAACCCCAATCCTTTTCCCTTACCCTAACCCTAACCATTCCCTTGTTCCTAATCCTAACCCTATCCCCTATCCTGTTTCCTTACCCTAACCCTAACCACTTCCCACTCCTGGCCCTAACCCTAACCTATCGTCCTAACCCCTGTCCTATATCCTAACCCTAATCCCCTTCCCTATTCCTACTCCTATTCCTAACCCTAGTCCCATCCCCTTCCCCTTTCCCCCATCCCCCACTAGTTTGTTAAATACTTGGTAGAACATCTGTACAAAAATATGTAAAGAACTATAAATAAAAAACAAAAAATAAATAAATAAATAAATAAATACTTGTCATGGATGTGTAAATATTAAGTTTAAAACCTTTTCTGTAAATAGTAATTTTATTTTATGTATATACACGCCATTTAGTTCTTGTCAGTTCATATGGTGTAGTTTTAATTCATTTAAATACTGTGGGTTAGGTTTAAAAACGTTTAAAAATCATTTGAAATGTGGAGTTTCCTTTTCTTATTCTTTTTGTTGAAACTTTAAAAACCGTGGAGGCGGAGCCAGAGCTTATTTAAGGGATGAGCCTGCAGGTCAGGCTCATTCTTTTGCAGCCCTTCGACGGAGACAGTCGCTCATTCTGCAGCAGACTTATTTTAGTTTTGGGTGTGCCCAGGCCTGAAGAAGACCATGTTTGGTCGAAACGTCGCCACAGGGGCACGCGCTTAGTTTTTTTGAACCCTTTTTAGGGACTTTTTAGTTTTTTGAAACCTTTTCGGGGCATTTTTGGTTTTTAAGAGTTTGATTCTCCTTTTTGATTTTTCTAAAAAATAAAAAACTTAAAAAAATAATTAAAAAACACAAAAAACAACAAAAAAATATTGAAAAACCTTACTTAGCCCTCTATCATGTCTGATGAAGGGTGGCAGCAGGTCCGCTATGGGAGGAGGGGTCGCTCCTGTATGCGGCCCGACACTTATCGACCCCAATCTCGTGACCAGGACTGGTTTTTTTGGGACCGGGGAGGGAGGGGCCCAGGAGGGAAGGACCGTGCATTTCTCGGTCCCCCCCAGGGGGGACGGAGCCATAACCAATGTCCTAACCCTAACCCCTAACCCTAACCCTAACCCCCCCTAACCCTAACCCTAACCCTAACCCTAACCCCCTAACCCTAACCCTAACCCTAACCCAGGGACACCACCACCCGGCCCCATCGATGGCCCGTGCATCTCAGGCTACCAGCTTGCTGGTGGCCTGATTCTTTTCTCAACACCTAACCAGCCAGTGCCTCGTGGGGTTGGGGGTGCCCCTGCCCTCTATCTTACCCTAACCCTAACCATAGGGGGGTCCCTAAAACAAAAAACGAAGACAAGAAGTCACGTACAGAAAAACAAGTAGAAAAAGAAAAAGACAAGAAGTCACGTAAAAATGAAAAACAAGTAGAAAAAGAAAAAGACAAGAAGTCAGAAAAAGAAAAAGACAAGTAGTCACGTACAAGAAAGAAAGATAAGCAGAAAAAGAAAAAGACAAGAAGTCAGAAACAGAAAAAGACAAGAAGTCACGTACAAGAGAGAAAGGTAAAGAAACCGAGTAAGATAAAACAAAGAGAATAATGTAAACAAACACACGGAAAGGATTTAATGGAAGGGGGTGCCATAAACAAATATACAGTGAACAAAGGACGGGATGTCAAAAAAGACAGGGGGTGCCATAAAAAATAGTAAGAAAACTAAAGATATGAAAGACAAGAAGTCACGTAAAAAAGAAAGACAAGAAGTCAGAAAAAGAAAAAGACAAGAAGTCAGAAAAAGAAAAAGACAAGCAGTCACGTAAAAGAAAGAAAGCTAAGCAGAAAAAGAAAAAGAAAAAGACAAGAAGTAAAGCCCAAGTGGGAGGAGCTAACAAAAGTATAAAAGGCCAAGAGAGGCAGACAGAAAACAGAAGACACACTGGGTCGGCCTGAAGAAGGCAAAAATATGCCGAAACGTCGCGAACGGCCCAGTTGATGCTAAATGTGCACTATAACCCTAGATAAGGGCAATTTTTTGAACCAGGGCAGGGACACCACCACCCGGCCCCATCGATGGCCCGTGCATCTCAGGCTACCAGCTTGCTGGTGGCCTGATTCTTTTCTCAACACCTAACCAGCCAGTGCCTCGTGGGGTTGGGGGTGCCCCTGCCCTCTATCTTACCCTAACCCTAACCATAGGGGGGTCCCTAAAACAAAAAACGAAGACAAGAAGTCACGTACAGAAAAACAAGTAGAAAAAGAAAAAGACAAGAAGTCACGTAAAAATGAAAAACAAGTAGAAAAAGAAAAAGACAAGAAGTCAGAAAAAGAAAAAGACAAGTAGTCACGTACAAGAAAGAAAGATAAGCAGAAAAAGAAAAAGACAAGAAGTCAGAAACAGAAAAAGACAAGAAGTCACGTACAAGAGAGAAAGGTAAAGAAACCGAGTAAGATAAAACAAAGAGAATAATGTAAACAAACACACGGAAAGGATTTAATGGAAGGGGGTGCCATAAACAAATATACAGTGAACAAAGGACGGGATGTCAAAAAAGACAGGGGGTGCCATAAAAAATAGTAAGAAAACTAAAGATATGAAAGACAAGAAGTCACGTAAAAAAGAAAGACAAGAAGTCAGAAAAAGAAAAAGACAAGAAGTCAGAAAAAGAAAAAGACAAGCAGTCACGTAAAAGAAAGAAAGCTAAGCAGAAAAAGAAAAAGAAAAAGACAAGAAGTAAAGCCCAAGTGGGAGGAGCTAACAAAAGTATAAAAGGCCAAGAGAGGCAGACAGAAAACAGAAGACACACTGGGTCGGCCTGAAGAAGGCAAAAATATGCCGAAACGTCGCGAACGGCCCAGTTGATGCTAAATGTGCACTATAACCCTAGATAAGGGCAATTTTTTGAACCAGGGCAGGGACACCACCACCCGGCCCCATCGATGGCCCGTGCATCTCAGGCTACCAGCTTGCTGGTGGCCTGATTCTTTTCTCAACACCTAACTTTAGAAATTAAAGCCCGGAAAGGCATTAATTAATTACTGTTATTTTTTTTAGTTGATGACACACCCCAAGGCTTGATCAACCTGGGCGGGGCCTTCCTTGGAAGAGGGTGTCTAGTGATAAATGGCCGAAACACCCAATGATTCCAAGGTCCACTACTGATGATGTGTCCTTAAATATTACCTTAAAAAATTAAAATACACGATAATGTCAAATTAAGGAGACAATAAAAAGATAATACAATAAAATAAATAAAAAGAAAACGTAACAATGATAAAGGATTGAAAAGAACATAGATCCTGACTATGAAAAGTATTTAAACAATAGGTTTAGTGTGTAAATGAAGGGCACCATATAAATGGGGAGTGGCCAAAAGTGCTGTCTCAGGGCCTCCTTGGGGGCAAGCTGGTCACTTCTCAAGGACAGAAGGAGGAGGACTGAGACGGGGAAGGGAGATGGGGACTGAGCATGACGTGCGGTGGCCCGTGCATTCCCAGTGGCCCTCCATCCAACCACCCAGTCGTCGGACGAAGTGGGGAGGGATCATTGCGTTTTCTTTCACAAATCCTAACCATGGGATGTCCTGACCTAGGATTTTAACCCTAAACCTAACCAAGGATGGACTTAATTTAGATGAATTTGTTCTGTTTCATCACTCTTCTCTCCCCTCTGTCTATCCATCTCTTGGGGGCCGAGGGGAGGAATGAGTGACAGCCCGATCCGGCGGGGAGGGAACTCTGCCAGACCGGTGGACCCCTCCTGGCTCTTCCTTCTCCTCTCTCTCTCTCTCTATCTCTATCTCTCTCTCCCTCCCTCTCTCCCGCTTCCTCACCTCTCAAGAGAAGGAATAGTAATAATAATAATAATAATAATAATGATATAATAGTACTAATAATACTAATATTAAATAATAGTAGACAATACTAATAGTAAATAATACTAATAGTACATAATAATACTAATAATAGTAAATAATAAAAATAATAGTGCTAATAATACTAATAGTAGATTATAATAATAATAATAATAATAATAATAGTACCTATAATACTAATAGTAAATAATAATAATATCAATAATGGATAATAGTAAATAATATAGAAATAAAATAGAATAATATAGGAAATAAAATAAAATAAAATACAATAAATTAATATAGGATTAAATAGGCTCTTCCTTCTCTTTTCTTTCTCTCTCTCTCTCTCTCTCTTTTCTCTCTCTCTCTCTCTCTTTCTCACCTCTTTTTTTTAAATCAGTGGGAACAAAATGGCTGCCAGTGCTCATCAGGATCCAAAATGGTGGTCCAGCTGGACATGAACTGGTTGCCCCTGGTGACAAGAAGATGGAAGACCCAAGATGGTGGAGGAACTCATCCAGATCCAATATGGCGGTTCGTTGTAAACAAATACAGTCGCCCTTGGTTACAAAATGGTGGAGGGCTAATGCTAATGCTAAGCTAATGCTAACAATTATATGACAGTGACACATGATAGAGGACAATATGTACATGTGACTAGTCAACTTTATATTGAATTTCGTTGATGCTAATATGGAAGCTAACATTGCACTATGGCTAAAGCTAATGATCCAAGATGGCGATTATAAACAAAATGGTTACCGTGGAGAGAAGATGGCGGATTTCAAAATGGCAGTTCAAGGACACAAAAGTGGTTGCCCTGGATACTGACCAAGTGCATGATGGGAACCAGGAAGTCAGACCAGGCAGAGCACATGGAGCTCAGGGAGCAGATGGCAGACAGGTCAGGCAGGGAGGAAGCCTCATTTGAAGAACAAGGTACAAGTAAGTGGGAATACATGATAACAAATATAGGAAACGTATGAAGGAGAAGCATCTATGTGAGGATATTAATACTTTAACTTTGTAGAAGCTAAAAGCGAATAATTGTGAGCTAATGAGTAAAATTTTCAAAGTCACGTACATACGTTAGATTTCCATGAGCCCAAATAGGGCCTCGTTAGCTCTTTAAAATGCGGCTCAACAAGACAGTATGTCATTAAATGTGAACAACAATTAACGGTACAACAGGAATACTTGATTTTGGATGGTTTTATTGAAATGAAGATAAAACGACTATCGTTAGGATTTTACAAAATCACAGCACCTCGTTGGATTTGGACTGAACTTGACAGGGCCCAATTGGCCCCTTGGAAACTTTAAAAATTAAAGCCCAGATAGGCATTAATTAATTACTGTTATTTTATTTAGTTGAATTGTGAACTAATGAGTCAAATTTTCAAAGTCACGTATATACGTTAGACTTTCATGAGCCCAAATAGGGCCTCATTAACTCTTTGAAATGCGACTCAACAAGACAGTATGTCATTAAATGTGAACAACAATTAACGGTACAACATTGACCCCTTGGAAACTTTAAAAATTAAAGCCCAGAAAGGCATTAATTAATTACTGTTATTTTATTTAGTTGGTGACACACCCCAAGGCTTGATCAACCTGGGCGGGGCCTTCCTTGGAAGAGGGTGTCTAGTGATAAATGGCCGAAACACCCAATGATTCCAAGGTCCACTACTGATGATGTGTCCTTAAATATTACCTTAAAAAATTAAAATACACGATAATGTCAAATTAAGGAGACAATAAAAAGATAATACAATAAAATAAATAAAAAGAAAACGTAACAATGATAAAGGATTGAAAAGAACATAGATCCTGACTATGAAAAGTATTCAAACAATAGGTTTAGTGTGTAAATGAAGGGCACCATATAAATGGGGAGTGGCCAAAAGTGCTGTCTCAGGGCCTCCTGGGGGCAAGCTGGTCACTTCTCAAGGACAGAAGGAGGAGGACTGAGACGGGGAAGGGAGATGGGGACTGAGCATGACGTGCGGTGGCCCGTGCATTCCCAGTGGCCCTCCATCCAACCACCCAGTCGTCGGACGAAGTGGGGAGGGATCATTGCGTTTTCTTTCACAAATCCTAACCAGCCAGTGCCTTCGGAATACAGGTCCCTCTAAAGTCCAGTGATCCTCGTCCGGACCCCCTCCAAGCACCCACTTGTGCCCTTATACAATCAACGATTGTTCGTGAAGTGATAAGTATACTTTTTGGTTGAAATTGGAAGGCTGATCACAGTGCCAACACCGGAGATGGACATCCTTACCCAGGACTCCAACCCCTTAACCTAACCGTAGGGGACCCTAGCCAAGAAATCCAATTCTAACCCTAACCATGGGATGTCCTGACCTAGGATTTTAACCCTAAACCTAACCAAGGATGGACTTAATTTAGATGAATTTGTTCTGTTTCATCACTCTTCTCTCCCCTCTGTCTATCCATCTCTTGGGGGCCGAGGGGAGGAATGAGTGACAGCCCGATCCGGCGGGGAGGGAACTCTGCCAGACCGGTGGACCCCTCCTGGCTCTTCCTTCTCCTCTCTCTCTCTCTCTCTCTCTCTCTCTCTCTCTCTCTCTCTATCTCTATCTCTCTCTCCCTCCCTCTCTCCCGCTTCCTCACCTCTCAAGAGAAGGAATAGTAATAATAATAATAATAATAATAATGATATAATAGTACTAATAATACTAATATTAAATAATAGTAGACAATACTAATAGTAAATAATACTAATAGTACATAATAATACTAATAATAGTAAATAATAATAATAATAGTGCTAATAATACTAATAGTAGATTATAATAATAATAATAATAATAATAGTACCTATAATACTAATAGTAAATAATAATAATATCAATAATGGATAATAGTAAATAATATAGAAATAAAATAGAATAATATAGGAAATAAAATAAAATAAAATACAATAAATTAATATAGGATTAAATAGGCTCTTCCTTCTCTTTTCTTTCTCTCTCTCTCTCTCTCTCTTTCTCTCTCTCTCTCTCTCTTTCTCACCTCTTTTTTTTAAATCAGTGGGAACAAAATGGCTGCCAGTGCTCATCAGGATCCAAAATGGTGGTCCAGCTGGACATGAACTGGTTGCCCCTGGTGACAAGAAGATGGAAGACCCAAGATGGTGGAGGAACTCATCCAGATCCAATATGGCGGTTCGTTGTAAACAAATACAGTCGCCCTTGGTTACAAAATGGTGGAGGGCTAATGCTAATGCTAAGCTAATGCTAACAATTATATGACAGTGACACATGATAGAGGACAATATGTACATGTGACTAGTCAACTTTATATTGAATTTCGTTGATGCTAATATGGAAGCTAACATTGCACTATGGCTAAAGCTAATGATCCAAGATGGCGATTATAAACAAAATGGTTACCGTGGAGAGAAGATGGCGGATTTCAAAATGGCAGTTCAAGGACACAAAAGTGGTTGCCCTGGATACTGACCAAGTGCATGATGGGAACCAGGAAGTCAGACCAGGCAGAGCACATGGAGCTCAGGGAGCAGATGGCAGACAGGTCAGGCAGGGAGGAAGCCTCATTTGAAGAACAAGGTACAAGTAAGTGGGAATACATGATAACAAATATAGGAAACGTATGAAGGAGAAGCATCTATGTGATGATATTAATACTTTAACTTTGTAGAAGCTAAAAGCGAATAATTGTGAGCTAATGAGTAAAATTTTCAAAGTCACGTACATACGTTAGATTTCCATGAGCCCAAATAGGGCCTCGTTAGCTCTTTAAAATGCGGCTCAACAAGACAGTATGTCATTAAATGTGAACAACAATTAACGGTACAACAGGAATACTTGATTTTGGATGGTTTTATTGAAATGAAGATAAAACGACTATCGTTAGGATTTTACAAAATCACAGCACCTCGTTGGATTTGGACTGAACTTGACAGGGCCCAATTGGCCCCTTGGAAACTTTAAAAATTAAAGCCCAGATAGGCATTAATTAATTACTGTTATTTTATTTAGTTGAATTGTGAACTAATGAGTCAAATTTTCAAAGTCACGTATATACGTTAGACTTTCATGAGCCCAAATAGGGCCTCATTAACTCTTTGAAATGCGACTCAACAAGACAGTATGTCATTAAATGTGAACAACAATTAACGGTACAACATTGACCCCTTGGAAACTTTAAAAATTAAAGCCCAGAAAGGCATTAATTAATTACTGTTATTTTATTTAGTTGGTGACACACCCCAAGGCTTGATCAACCTGGGCGGGGCCTTCCTTGGAAGAGGGTGTCTAGTGATAAATGGCCGAAACACCCAATGATTCCAAGGTCCACTACTGATGATGTGTCCTTAAATATTACCTTAAAAAATTAAAATACACGATAATGTCAAATTAAGGAGACAATAAAAAGATAATACAATAAAATAAATAAAAAGAAAACGTAACAATGATAAAGGATTGAAAAGAACATAGATCCTGACTATGAAAAGTATTCAAACAATAGGTTTAGTGTGTAAATGAAGGGCACCATATAAATGGGGAGTGGCCAAAAGTGCTGTCTCAGGGCCTCCTGGGGGCAAGCTGGTCACTTCTCAAGGACAGAAGGAGGAGGACTGAGACGGGGAAGGGAGATGGGGACTGAGCATGACGTGCGGTGGCCCGTGCATTCCCAGTGGCCCTCCATCCAACCACCCAGTCGTCGGACGAAGTGGGGAGGGATCATTGCGTTTTCTTTCACAAATCCTAACGACACAGGAAATCTTTCCTGCCTGTGGCCATCTCCCTGTACAACGCATCCACTTAACACACTGTTTGCTACTACAGCTACACATGTTTCTTTTCCAACTATTTATTTATAAGTGATTTATGTATGTATATATATGTATATATTATACTATTCTTAGTTAGTGTATTGTCTGTCTTGTCTTAATGTTGGTTTAAAATGGAGCACTGTAACAAAAAATAATTTCCCCCAGGGATCAATAAAGTATTCTGATTCTGATCAAGGTGCGGGCTGTCATTTCCTGAGCCAACGCTCTGTACACCCAGCAGCATCGTCACCGCCCGGGTCATCCATTCCAGCCGGGGGATCGCGTCTGGCTCTCCACAAGGCACCTGCGGCTCCGCACCGAGTCCAAGAAGCTCACTCCCAGGTTCGCTGGCCCATACGAGATCACTGCCCGGCTCAACCCCGTGACTTATCGTCTCCGGCTTCCACCCGCCATGAAGGTCCATCCGGTTTTCCACGTCTCGCAGCTTAAACGGCACGTCACTTCCTCGCAAGACCTCATAAAGAGCACAATTATAGAAAAAAACCCAAGAATCAAACAAAATAAAAGAAACATTTATTTATTAAGGTTTCTTTCACTATCTCAACAACAGAGATAATGACATCATCAAAATGCATCGGCTACACATGATTATTTTTTGTCTGACATTTGTGTTCAGATCTCTAATTTATTGTATACTATATTGTTTTAGACTAGAAAGGAAGACAGCTTATGAAAATAACCTCATAGAAACTGAATCAATACATTCTTTAAAAATGGACTGGTACAATAAGCGCCTCACTGAATGCACTTCAGTGGCATCAAACATCAGATTGTGGCACCACAACAGTTTCCATGCAGAGATTCCGTTTGACATTTGCATGTGAGCAGATTTCTCCACAAGAAGTAAATTCCCGCAAGTAAAGCAAATGCCAAGAAAATACACTTCTCTCTTTTGATTGCTAGCTTGAAGCCAAACCACCGTGCACTTTGAAATGTCAAAAGTAAATCGGGGATCACCTGAGAAAAATCAATGACTCTGTCTCTCCGGAGCATTGGCATCATCCTGTGCGGTGTCCTGTTTATGGAGTGGCTTCAATATGGATGAAGAACACTTTGATTTAATATGGATGAAGAACACTTTGATTTGTAAATAAATGAGCCTGAAATTCTATTGACCTGCCTGAATGATTGATATGATGAAATTATGCTCCTTTCTATGTAAAATTGGTCTCACCTGGCTGGCACAATGGAAAGCAGTGAATTGAAACAAGCATGCACACATACACCTAAACACACACACGTGCAGTATGGGTGCTGAAGTGGGAGACGGTGGCAATTTAAACAGCTTCTGTTCCTGGGGATATTTACTAGCTTCTTGCTAAAAGATGCTGACATTCAGCTTACTGTCAGGTGCCAGCAATGTGTGTGTGTGTGTGTGTGCACGTCTATGTGTGTCCAAGTATAATGAGTTTTTCTTAAAGTAATGGGTATGTTCACACACAATTAGCAGCTAAGTTATGTGCCTCTCTGCATCAGGCTGCATTATAAAGGTCCTGCTGTCACTTGGACTGCACTGTGCTTTACATACAGTTCCTATTTTCGCCACATGGGGGCACTTAAGCACCAGAAATAAGAAGCATTGCACACACAGGGCGTAACTCTGGCTTCACATTCACAGACTCATGGCTGTTGTGAAGGACACCATTTTTCATTAAATGTATGTGTGCACAGTAGTGTTTGGATTGGTACTTATAGACCACCTTTCTACTCAGCTGACCACTAGGAGTGCTTTCTGCTGCAAGGTTCATTCACCCAACCACACACACACACACACACAATGCTTTTATCTGTGCCTGAGCACTCTGTAACAGTTACACATATCAGGAGCAACGTGGGCTTTAGCATTGTGCCCAAGCATACTATAGCGACTGCTCTAACACATGAGCTACAGCCGCACCCACAAATAATTTCCAATAAAACTGCAGTAACACAGGAGGTACAGCTGAATGAGAAAGACTTCAAGTAAAACATCATATTGTGATTTGTGATGCACAAACTCACATATTTGTAGTTTGACAGCGTCCTGCTGGTGGATTTTCCAGGAGAACTGACTTAACCTCTGCCTGTCTGTTGTCACTCAATAGATGCCAGGATGGGGCTCCATCACTCACTCATGCTGCATCAGTGTCTGAAACACATGCACACAGGTTCAGTATCCATGTCTTCAAAAGACACCAAACTGACTCCATTTAGCATTGAGATCTTACTTCTTAACTATAACCATTGTTTGCCTTACTCTAACCTTAACTTATCCCAAACAAACACAAATCAGCTAATAATGTAGCTCTCTCCTCTCAGTACAACTGATACCTGTTGAATTCACACACACTTGCTGGCATGCTCAGTGGTGTGTGTAACCAGCAGAAAACTTCAGAGTTCACATGACCACTGGGAGGTTTACGAAAATGAACAACAGTTCCAGACACCCTTTATGCCGCTGACTTCACCCAAAATGTTCGCACTCACCTCATGGAAACGCTTGCATCAAGCATGTCGCAACAAATTTTTTAAGTGATCAACAATAACAGCAGAGCTCCTCATCACTGAGTTCATATTTGGAACTTTGGTTTCTGTTTTGTTTTTTTGGAGGTGTGGTCCTAAACATTTGATCAGCTGTAAAACAGCCTGTTTCAGTTTAAGCGTTGTTTTCAATTAATTGCATGCTCAAAAAATGACCTTATCTTCATTTCTTCTTGTTGCATGTTGAAGCTCTACTTGGAACCTTGTTAAGATCCGACCATGCAAAGTAGGGATTTTTTCAAGTGGTCTTAAACTTTTGATGGGGACTGTATTTGTCTACATTGTTAAGCATTTGCTGAAACAATAATAATAGTATGATTAGTAGTGACATGTAAACTCCAAACACTGGCATACGTCCATTAAAGCATAATCTTTAATTTGTCAGTTTAGGGCTAGGTGCACATACACATCTACCTCTTCATATGGATTTTCTATTTAGTCACATTCCTGAATGAAAGTCTTACCACACAGGAACTGTGAGTCCAAAATTCATTTAAGAGACTTGATTTGTAAACTAACAATTCCTAGCTTCAGAAACAATGAAATGATGCTTTTGTAGAATGTGGCTAAAGAGCCATCTGATAATGTGGCTTGATTTTACAAGTGATACACACAATATGAGCAATGGTAAGCTTTCCAGATGTAGTGCACATAAAGTTTAATGATGTCCTTCGGATCCAAAATTGTCGTGGTCTGGGTGGTTTTCCACAGCATCAGCTCCTCCCCACTGGGTGGAGTCTTTGTTGTTCCTCACCTGATGGCAATCATACCAGCAGTATTTATGACCGGCGCACTCAACTGGTCGTCGCCAGATTATCTGCCAACTTTAGTCAGTTCTCGGCCTCACGTCAATTCATTGGTGACTCATCATACGTATTAATCGTATCTCTGTTTTTCTCGTCAGCCTCGGAACCCCACCTACCAAGCTCTCCTGGATACCAGTTTGCTGCCGCCGGAAATCACTCTCCGTGTCGGAGCTGCCACTCTTTCCTGCCTGCCTCCCTGCATTGCATGCAGCACCCACCTGGACCTCTCCTGCCTCCCCTCTCCACGCAACCCTCACCTGCAAGTTTGTAAGAAAGATCAGTGCACTATCCTAAGACTCACTCGCAACCTTCTGTGGGATTCCCCTGACTGCTCTCTCCTCTGTTTCAGTGCCCTGGCCCGCCACAGTTTCCCCTGCCCAGTACCTGCACTCCATATCCCTGCCATCTAGTTATTATCACAGTATTTTCTCTCGCCTCAGACATCTAGTTTATGTTCATTGATTCTAGTCTGCACTTTCTGTTAGCTTTTGAACATTGTAAAATAAAATCTCATTTCGTTACACTTCACCCCTGGCCTCCGGGTTTGAATCTGCACTTGAGTTCATTCCATTTCCACGGGCCACTGCGCCTGACAAATATACACATGTCCAAACGGATGCTGTAAAATCAGATTTGTTTATGAAATCCCATTTCAAAAACCTACGATCCTTATTTCTTGGATAAGGAACACTCCTTTAAAGGAAAAAAAGCTGAGCAGAGAAAGTCATCTGTTTCCAGGATAGACAGATCTAACATCAGAGAACAGCTTCAAAGAAACTTTCAGGCAGTACTTCACAAGGAATCCAGATGTATCTGTGCTCCTATATCTGTACTCCATGGTGAGACTATCCAGTGTTTGATAGTGGACTCAACTACAGCTTTACTTTACGGACACTGCCAGATGGTAAATATGATTATAGGACACAATGCAGCATGACTATACCTCCAAAATAAGAATATGGATTGCTTCATCCTCATGTCTGCACATACCTTAAAGGTGAACAACGCTGTGTGTTGCAAACTAAAATCTAAGCTGACAAGTTCTTATTGATTTGTGTGTAAAAGGCTGCTGTGGGATAAGACTTGTGATACTTATGGCATAAACAAATAAAAAGCCCCTCTCAGCTAGTGGAACGCACCGAGAACTGAGATGCAGAGTAAAGATCAACGCTTTTAACCAGCCAGCAGCTGGACTAAAATCAATACCCTCTCACTGTGATGAGCAAATCCACACGGCAATAACACACATTGCACTCGCACACATTTTTTGTGGGTGGATCAGTTCAGCTCCCAACCTGTCAACAGTAATCCTGAGTTGCATTTGAGGTGCTAGCAGTGTGCCAGTCTCCACAGAGCCCCGAGATGAGACGTGTGTGTGTGTGTTTGTATTTTTGTATTCACAAGCACAGAGTGATTCCATGTACTAAGGATCCACTCACAAACTAAACATCACAGAGGCTTTCTGGAACCAACTTACATTGAAGGCAGCATCTACAGTATCGGTTACATGCATATTTTCACTATATACAAGCCTCTTGACATCTTCACAGTTTGTAGGGTTTGAACATGGTATAGATTTTTGAGAGTATGATTCGCACAAACTGCTGGCCCATCAGTCCTCAACATGGTTATTGCTATAGTCACAAGGGCGAGGCAGTAGTTGGAGACTGCAATTCATTATGACCATGTGAACTTTGATTTTTGAAGCTCTAGTAAGTTCCAGCACTTTGTATATTCTCCCACCAAGCCATGTGTTTGCTGTCCCTCTTAAAGATTACACTTTTCATCCGCTAGATGTTTCTTAGTTAATAAAAGCTGTATGGCTTACAATTTTCTCTAACTTAATGAAGAAGAAAAGACATCACTCCTTGTTTGTGCCCCCAACAGATTTGTGCCTAAAGTAATGGAAACTCTAGGTTCCCCTGCCACATTTTCTCAACCTTTCATTGAGAACCTTGGGGTAGCTTTTGACTCAGCCTTCACTTTGGACATTAAATCTAAGTTCACTCTTGCTTTTTCACTGCAGAAATGTCAAGTTAAGTTCCACCGTGTCATGCTTTGAAATGGACATTTTTATTCATGCCTGGATTACTGTAATTCACTGTTCACATGTCTTAAGAAAACTTCCCTGGGACTCCTGCTGGTTGTTCAGACCGACATTACGAGGCTTATGACTCAATCTTTTAAGTACTCATATGTCACATCAGAACTTACTCTGGTGCTCTGGAGCTCCATTCACTTAAATTTACTTTGAGATTCTGGTTCTGACTTCAGAGCTCTTCGTCAGTGTACATCACTGAGTGTTTGTTTAGCTGCATACATCCCCAGCTAGTCCCTGAGGTCATGTGATCAGGGCTTGCTGGTTGTACATCAGATAAGGCTGAGAACTAAAGGAGACAAAAGTTTAACCACAGTGGCCCCCACACTGTGGGATTCTCTCCCACTGAGCTTCAGCTCTGTTGATTCAGTGATGTTTTCAAAACAGCTAAAAGCTCTGCTTAACTTGCTTTCAGGTAACCTTTTGTTTTCATGTTCTACTACTTTGTGACACTGAAAGCAAAAAAATAATAATAATAATAATATTTTTTGTTTTAACTTTGAAGAGAATCTATAAAGATACCCACTGTGGATTTGGTACTGGGGAGAATTATGTATTATTTTAAATGGTGCTTGTGCATAAGGGATCTTCTGATTGTTGGGGTTTTCTCTGTATTATTGTAGGGTCTTTGCCTTACAACCTTACACCTGTTGTGTGACAGTTGTGACTTGGAGCTATATAAATAACATTGAATAGAACTGAATGCTCATCACTGATGGGGACGACAAGGAGTACAGAAAACTGACCCATGACTTTGTGGACTGGTGCCAGCAGAACTACCTCCAGATCAACACTAGTAAAACCAAGGAGCTGGTGGCAGACTTCCACAGGCACAAACATCCCCCACTGCAACCACTTAACATCCAATTTACCGACATTGAGGCTGTGGACAGCAACAGGTACCTTACTGTTCATCTGAACAATTAACTGGATTGGATACCTCAGAAGGGTTCATCCAGACTCTCCTGCTGACTGGCTTTTCATCCTCAGACCTGACATGGGCTGCCCACATTCAGGTCCAGACCAAAAAGGCTAGGCAGCGCCTGTATCACCTACGACAACTGAGGAAGTTCAGGGTCTCTCCAAAGATCCTCAGGATTTTCTATACAGGCGCTGTGGAGAGCATCCTCACACAGAACATGACATCGTGGTTTGGGAACAGCTGTGTGAAGGACCAAAAAGCTCTCCAGAGAGTGATCCGTACAGCAGAACGCTGCTGCAGGATTGCTCTCCCCCCGCTTCAGGACACCTACACCAGGAGATGCCGGACTAGAGCAGATACTGAAGGACCCGTCCCATCCTGGCAACAAACTGTTCCAACTTCTGCAATCTGGTAGAAGGTTCCGCATCTTCCGGGCAAGGACAGAGAGACTCAAGAGGAGCTTCTATCCCCAAGCCATCCGTGCCCTAAACACACACACCCGCCCTCTCACATCATCTATAACTGACTGAGACAGGACTCTTCCAGACACTAAACCAAGGCACAATGTACATTTCAATTCCTTTAATTTTAAATATGTTTATATTGTCTATCCTGTAAAATAGTCAGATGTCTATTCATATTAATGTACAGAATTCACCTGCTTGCTGCTACTACTGCACATTCACCCAATGTATATACTTATATATATAATGTTTTTCCTCTACACCCCCCCCCCCCCCCCCCAATTTTTTTGCACATGTCGAGGAGCGTGTCAGGCTACATTTCACTGTGTGTTATACTTGTATAACTATGCATGTGACAAATAAAGAACCTTGACCTTGACCCTCGGTGAGTGGAATATACGAACGTGAAGGCTCTAATCTCGAGTATTTACGTCCTTTAACTCGAGCTTCTCCCAATAATGATGCTCTCACCCCGCTGACTATGGCGCTCTTTAATGCCCGATCTTTGACTAATAAATCGTTTGTGCTTAACGATTTTATTGCTTCTAAAAATCTGGACTTCTTGCTTCTGACCAAGACCTGGCAGCGGGGCTTGGACTATTCGTCTCTTATTGAAATGTGCCCAAATGGCTTTTCTGTCATCAGCCAGCCTCGGGGATCTGGTCGTGGAGGAGGTCTCGCGGTGGCATTTCAGAGCCGTTTCAACTGCCGTTCAGTGAAAGTTGGACACTTTCTTTCTTTTGAATTGCAGCTCATTAAAATCGGCAGTAAGGATCCTTTTTACTGTGCTGTGGTGTATCGTCCACCCGGCCCAAACAGCTTGTTTTTAGCGGAGTTTAGCGACTTCCTGTCCTCTACTATGAGGTTGTCCAAATTGCTTTTAGTGGGGGATTTTAATATACATGTTGATGATGAGTCCGACCTCTTTGCCAGGGGTTTTATCAACATTATGGATTCTTTTCATTTTATCCAGCATGTGTCCGGCCCCACACATAACAAAGGTCACACACTGGACCTTGTCTTTACCTTGGGTTTGAATATTGATTGTATTTGTTCTAAGGACATTTTTATATCTGACCATTATTGTATTCTTTTTAACATGTCTTTTCATGAGCCTATGTCTCCTGTTCACCGGACAGTTATGTCGCGCATTATAAATTCCTCCACAGCGCAGAAGTTCTCAGATGCTTTTATTTTAACACTATCCCCACAAAACGGTGTTGATTTCTCAACGGATCTATTTAATCATCATTGTCTTTCGATCTTAGATGAAATCTGTCCGGTTAAAATGAGACCTGTGCCTGTTTCCAAGTCCCTACCTTGGCTAAATGACAACATCCGCTCTATAAAACGTAATTGTCGTAAAGCTGAGCGGTTATGGGGGAAAACTCATTTAAATGTTCATCTCCTTTATTTAAAGGATCTTTTAGCCTCTTTTAACAATGCTATTAGAGATGCAAGGGCTGCTTACTTTTCTCAGTTGGTTGCAAAGAGCAGAGGTAATCCTAAGGTCTTATTTGATACTATTACTGATATCATTACTCCTGCTCCACCTGCTGCCATTATTTCTTCTGCTGAAGACTGTGAAACATTTCTTGCTTTCTTTTTAGAAAAAATTAGCAATATAAGGAAAAAAATTGTCCCCATCAGCATCTGCACTGTCAGTTCCCACGCCAGTTCGGCCTGTTGTTTTAGAAAGATTTTTACCTGTTTCACTATCCGAGCTGGGAAAAATAGTTAGTGCAACAAAAGTATCCTCTTGTTCACTCGACATTTTACCCGCATCGTTATTCAAAAATGTCTTTTACTCTATTGGTCCCTGTATGCTCACTATAATTAACACCTCTTTGGGATCTGGCAAAGTCCCTGCTTATTTTAAAACTGCTGTTATATACCCCCTGTTAAAAAAGCCTATGCTGGACCCATCTCTCACTAGCAACTAAAATACCGTTAATTGCTAAGATTTTAGAGAAGATTGTGGCTAAGCAGCTTACAGCAGTTTTAGACAAATATAATATCTTTGACAAATTTCAGTCTGGCTTTCGTAAAGCTCATTCTACTGAAACAGCCCTTCTTAGAGTTTCCAATGACATTCTGATGCAAAACGATGCAGGTAAGTGTTCTGTTCTCTTAATGTTGGATCTCACGTCGGCCTTTGACACCGTTGACCATTATATTTTGCTTGATAGGCTGAAATACTGGGTCGGTGTATCTGGGTCTGCCTTAGAGTGGTTCTCCTCGTATCTTTGTGAACGATACTCTTCTGTGGCAGTTTCTAAGTACAGGTCATCTTCTACGTCCCTGTCCTTTGGTGTGCCACAAGGCTCTGTGCTGGGGCCATTATTGTTTTTAATTTATTTACTTCCTCTCCAGCATATTTTGAGCCCTTTTGAGGATATTTGTTACCACTGCTACGCAGACGACATCCAACTATATATATCTTTTAAACCTGAAGATGCTTCTAAGCTGCGGATTTTAAATGTGTGTTTGGAAACTATCAAAGGTTGGATGGCCGACAATTTCCTCCAACTAAATGAAAATAAAACTGAAGTCCTTTTATGTGCTCCAGACAGACATGTACCCAGCATAATGAATGCTCTTGGTCCCCTTTCAACATTTGTGAAACCATCTATCAGGAACCTAGGGATAACCTTCGATCCTGCTCTTACATTGGATATTCACGTCAAATCTCTGGTTCGGTCTTGCTTCTATCATTTAAGAAATATTTCTAAATTGAGCCCCATAATATCTCATACTGAACTGGAGATTGTTATTCATGCTTTTATTTCATCACGACTGGACTATTGCAATTCACTGTTCACATGTCTAAACAAAAGTTCCCTGGAGCATCTGCAGACTGTCCAAAATGCTGCAGCAAGGCTTCTGACGAAAACATCGAAATACTCACATATAACACCGTTGCTTATACAGTTACACTGGCTCCCTGTCGAATTCAGAGTCCACTTTAAGATTCTGGTTCTGACATTTAAGGCTCTTCAAGAACAAGCACCATCATACATGTGTGTCGGACAGGGTCGTCTGCAGTACGGGGGCCCCACAGGGAACGGTTCTGGCTCCGTTACTCTTCACCATCTACACTGCAGACTTCTCCCACAATTCCACCCAGTGCTTCCTGCAGAAGTTCTCTGATGACTCTGCAATAGTCGGCCTCATCACTGATGGGGACGACAAGGAGTACAGAGGTCTGACCCAAGACTTTGTGGACTGGTGCCAGCTGAACTACCTCCAGATCAACGCCAGTAAAACCAAGGAACTGGTGGTAGACTTCCGCAGGCACAAGCATTCTCCACTGCAACCACTGAACATCCAAGGTATGGACATTGAGGCTGTGGACAGCTACAGGTACCTTGGTGTTCATCTGAACAATGGACTGGACTGGACTCATAACTCAGACGCCCTCTACAGGAAAGGGCAGAGCAGGCTGTACCTGCTGCGGAGACTCAGGTCGTTTGGAGTGGAGGGCCCACTCCTGAAGAAATTCTATGACTCTGTTGTGGCTTCTGCTATCTTTTATGGTGTGGTCTGCTGGGGCGGCAGCATCTCTGCTGGGGACAGGAAGAGACTGAACAGGGTGATCCGAAGGGCCAGCTCTGTTCTAGGATGCCCTCTGGACACAGTGGAGGTGGTGAGTGACAGGAGAACGGCGGCTAAGCTGTCATCCCTGATGGACAACATCTCCCACCCCATGCAGCAGACTGTGACAGCACTGAGCAGCTCCTTCAGTGGGAGACTGCGGCACCCACGGTGTGGGACGGAGAGATTTCGCAGGTCTTTCCTCCCCACTGCTGTCAGACTCCATAATAAAGACTTTAACTGATCAAGCACACACATCCATACATATGCAATAATACTAAGTGCAATAATCCTTTCTGTCATCGTTGTATTTTTACTCAGTTGTATATAGTATTTGTATTTGTATTCTATTTTTATCTTATTGTATATTTATTTTATTTTATTCTACTGTATATAGTGTTTTATTTTATTCTATTCTGTACAGCTGTGTACTGTATTTATTCTTATTGTATTCTAATTTTTGCCTCATAACTTTTGCACTGTCCACTTCCTGCTCTGACAAAACAAATTTCCCACGTGTGGGACTAATAAAGGTTATCTTATCTTATCTTATCTTACATCATTGAACTTTTACAGCCCTATGCCCCTAGTAGGTCTCTGAGGTCTTGTGGTCAGGGATTACTTGTTATTCAGTATACGAGACTGAAAACTAGGGGTGATCGAGCTTTTGCTACTGTGGCCGCCAGACTGTGGAATTCTCTTCCTCAGAACTTAAGATCTGCTGATTCACTGATTACTTTTAAAAAACAGCTAAAAACACATCTTTTTAAAATTGCATTTTGTTAACTTTTGACTGTACTTTGTCTTTTTATTCTGTTCCTATACCTTGTAAAGCACTTTGTGATCTTTTATCTAGAAATGTGCTATATAAATAAAATTTTACTTACTTACTTACTTAAACCAGTGTCCAGATTCTTCTCTTGTTTAGGGAGAGAAGGTACTCCTGCATTGCAGTGGATCAGGTCTACAACCAACCCTGGCTCAGTCTCTCTGTTAACCTCTGACACCTGTCTACGAGCACTAGAAAGCACAATCAGCAGTCACCCCGGACATCAGAGGGCCCGGTGGCGCCAGTGTCCGGCAGCCTCGCCTCTGTCAGTGCGCCCCAGGGTGGCTGTGGCTACAATGTAGCTTACCATCACCAGTGTGTGAATGTGTGTGTGAATGGGTGGATGACTGGATATGTAAAGCGCTTTGGGGTCCTTAGGGACTAGTAAAGCGCTATACAAATACAGGCCATTTATCATCCTGCTGAGTGGTCCAACATCCACAAGAAGCAGCTGTTATCACAACTACAGACTGATGAGTTACAATACATATGCTACAGCAATAGGAACAGCAAAGATGTTATGTCAATGGGGAGGTGTCATCGTCCCCACACTCAAAGATGGGGTACCAAGGCCCAAGAACAACTGCTGCATTGAATGAAAGAGTAGCTGACCTGAAAGAGAAGCTGGAAACCTGGACCCCCTGTGGGCAATAGCCAAGACTGTGTGAAGTACCCTATGAAAGTCTACTAGAAGATATGAATGAAGCATTAAGGACAATCCCCACTGTGACCACCACCACTGAGACTAACCAGTGATCTTTTTAAGATACTTGGCTATGAGATGAACAGCTATAAGGAGCAGTACCCTCCTTGGGGAAGGCAACTAGGGGCCATGGTCAAGGACTCACAGGAGGAGGTTAGCTAGCTACCAGAAATGCAGAAAAATGTGATGCCACAGGTGCCTAAGAAATACAACAAGATGTCCGCACTACCAAGCAAAGTCTCTCAGCCTCAAGAGGTAAACCAGAAAAATAAAAGCTAGAAAGCCAGGAAAGGAAGCCAGCTGTTCTCCACTGATTCATCCAAGGTGTACTCTCAGTGGCAAGGAAACAATAGGGCGGGCCCCTGAGGTATGCCTCGACTAGTCTAACTCCTAGCTGGCCACCTAAACTGTCTCTACTGTGCTTTGCCCTCTGCTAGTCCTTCTGAAGGGTGAGATTTCTTTATCTTTGTTTTTTTAGCTCTGAATTTGGCTCTTTGTCCTTACCTGTGAGAACTGTTCTAAATATTAAACATAAAGATTGCATCCACACATAGTGTTAGAGTTATACAAACCTAACTTTTTATATATATTGTCTTGATAGGACCCATCCAATTATTTGGCCAGTAGGGTGTGAAGGAAACAGCTCCAGGTGTACTAGATTGGCCTCAATGAAATAAATCCTGCATCTCTAACCTGCCCCTGCTGAGTGAGAGGCTGGTGGAGGCTTTTCAAACAACAGCAAAACATTTTCCCTATTTTGGTTATTTGGAAGACACTGATACTTTTGTTATGTCTCATCAATTAAACATTAAACTGTCTGCATAGTGTGTAACTGTGATTCAAGACCAGTCATTTATCCAAGCACATACCTCTTTACATGTCTGGTGTTCTTAACTAACATAATTTAACATACTGTATTGTGTATGTATGATGATACACTCTGATGTCAGATAAATAGTTTAAGCACTTATTCGTGGAGTTGTTTGGTGAGTGTGACAATATTTACATTATTCTATAGAAGGTCATAGTGGGGGCTCCTGGTAGGTATATTTGTTGTGTGTGGGTATGGTTTAGCTCACAGATGGCTCTGGGGCAAAAATAGTTCCTGACCATACCTGTGTTCGATTTTATGGATCTATGGGGCTAGTTCACGGGGAGCAGGGAAAAAAGGTAATTCCTAGGGGGGAGTCAGTATTGTTATTGTTATTGTATCTTTATTTCAGACATGTACAGAAAAAAACAATATATACAAGTACACATACTTGCATTTACATGTACAAATACGAATATATATGTAAATACACACACGTATGTGCTCAGACAAAACAAAAAAAGAAAATAAATAAAATAAAATAGAGTCTAAATGACATGAAATTACAATTATTAAGTCTGAAATGGAGTAGGAAGAAGTATAACATACTTATTAGTCCCTACCCCATGCTCAACATTCTATTGAATCCCACTATTCATTGTTACCCCTAATTCCCATCATCACTTACCCCTCAAAATAAACAAGGAATGAAGGACATGCATTAACATAGCTACAGTGATGGATACAATTTAGCATAGTTACATATACAATGGCTGATCAACTTTATTAGTTTCATATCCTTCCAAAAGCAGTTTTCGAAACATCTTTATGAACTGACTAATGCTTGCACATTGCTGTAGGTCCTGAAGAAAACTGTTCCACAGTTTTACCCCACAAATGGTAACAGAAAAGGTTTTAACCTTTGTCCGTGCTTTAAGAGTCTTCAGGTTTAATTTTCCCCTCAATTCATAGTCCCCTTCTCTGTCAAAAAACATCCTCTGTACATTTCCTGGTAACATATTGTATCTGACTTTGTACATCATTTATGCAGTATTATATTTTACAAGATACATAAACTTCAGAATCTTTAATTTCAAGAATATAATGTTAGTGTGCTCTCCAAATCCTGCTTCAGTAATCATCCTGATTGCTTTTTTCTGAATTTCACACAATGGTTGAAGTGAAGTTTTGTAAGTATTTCCCCAAATTTCCACACATCCATCCATCCATCTTCATCCGCTTTATCCGAGGCCGGGTCGCGGGGGCAGCAGTCTAAGTGTAACCCAGTGTTAAAAACAGGATTAAAAGTATAAATATTCATACTCTCACGATGGGAATAAATATTGATAAAAACAAAGTTAATTATAATAAATACTGATAAAAAGCTTGTAAACATAAGTTTAATTAATATGTACATATGTATATGTAATGTATAAATGGTGTGGGGGTCAGGACTTAGTCCTGTAGAGTGTGTTTGTCAGATCCACTGAGCGACCAATCATTGGCCGGTCTGACCCTCCCCCAGTCTGTGCGCTGCTCAGACACCTGTGTGTGCCTTCGTGTGCCAGTCAGATACGCCAGAGACACAGACGGTGAAAGATCAGTTTACCCGTGCGGCAAAGAAGCTAGCTGGATAGAGAAAGTCCTTTTTTCGGCAAGAATAATAAGAGTGATACTGTATTCCAGAGGCCGTGAGCCAACGTGAGCACTGTGAAGCGCCGTGTAGCATTTGTTGCTTCGCATGGTAAGTCCCAGGCAGCACACGTGCGCTAGCATAGCATGCTACTTGCCGCTAGCTCTGATGCTAACTTCCGTTAGCCATTTTGCAATGAAAGTGCCTTTTCCGAGGCAACCCCAAGAACAACTGCTGCATTGAATGAAAGAGTAGCTGACCTGAAAGAGAAGCTGGAAACCTGGACCCCCTGTGGGCAATAGCCAAGACTGTGTGAAGTACCCTATGAAAGTCTACTAGAAGATATGAATGAAGCATTAAGGACAATCCCCACTGTGACCACCACCACTGAGACTAACCAGTGATCTTTTTAAGATACTTGGCTATGAGATGAACAGCTATAAGGAGCAGTACCCTCCTTGGGGAAGGCAACTAGGGGCCATGGTCAAGGAATCACAGGAGGAGGTTAGCTAGCTACCAGAAATGCAGAAAAATGTGATGCCACAGGTGCCTAAGAAATACAACAAGATGTCCGCACTACCAAGCAAAGTCTCTCAGCCTCAAGAGGTAAACCAGAAAAATAAAAGCTAGAAAGCCAGGAAAGGAAGCCAGCTGTTCTCCACTGATTCATCCAAGGTGTACTCTCAGTGGCAAGGAAACAATAGGGCGGGCCCCTGAGGTATGCCTCGACTAGTCTAACTCCTAGCTGGCCACCTAAACTGTCTCTACTGTGCTTTGCCCTCTGCTAGTCCTTCTGAAGGGTGAGATTTCTTTATCTTTGTTTTTTTAGCTCTGAATTTGGCTCTTTGTCCTTACCTGTGAGAACTGTTCTAAATATTAAACATAAAGATCGCATCCACACATAGTGTTAGAGTTATACAAACCTAACTTTTTATATATATTGTCTTGATAGGACCCATCCAATTATTTGGCCAGTAGGGTGTGAAGGAAACAGCTCCAGGTGTACTAGATTGGCCTCAATGAAATAAATCCTGCATCTCTAACCTGCCCCTGCTGAGTGAGAGGCTGGTGGAGGCTTTTCAAACAACAGCAAAACATTTTCCCTATTTTGGTTATTTGGAAGACACTGATACTTTTGTTATGTCTCATCAATTAAACATTAAACTGTCTGCATAGTGTGTTAATTAAAGCAATTAGCACTGAGTCTGCTGCACTTTATATGAGATGTTCTTTAAAGGTTTATGTCACATTACTGTGGTATTGATGTATAATGTATGGTGTTGTGCGATGTTATGTTAGCACATGTTCCCTTTTCTCATGGTGCTAATTATAGTTCTGCACACTAAGTATTAGCAATGTGAAATTAAGTGCCTTCACCTGCACTTTACTTAGCTGAAACTTGATAAGTCTCAAGCCAATGTGTATTTCTAATGCACTACTGAGCTATTTTGTATTGTTTTAAATGTGTGTTTCCTATGCACTTTTTCCCTTTGAAATGAGAATAATTTGTTGTACAACATAGAATATTTTGAAAGAAATTTAGAAGCACTACAAGCAACCAGTAGTAATAATAAGTTACAGGCATGATAGCTTAAATGTTGAACTACTGTGTTCTGGCCTGGTCCCCAGGTCAGGTTTTTTCCTTTGCTTATTTGGATTGGATTGGTTTTGAGGACCTGAGAAGAATCGAGGATCCCTTTTCCAGTACTGGATGGCGAGCCCAGCCCAAAGAGCCGGATGAACTGGTAGATTGTAACCCGACTGGTTACAAACACACTGAATGACTACTGAACATTGAAAGACTGAAATTGACTTTAAAAAAGACACAAAAGACAATATATCCTTAGGTCGACCATTTGTGGGGTTTATTTTATTTTGTTTTCAAGAAGAGCGCTCTACTTTTGTTAAATGTGCACAACTTTAATAATTGCTAATAAATGCAATTGTGTTTTCTACACCTACTGTGTACAAGTCCTCTGTTGTCATACACCCTTGGCTCCTACGAATCTAGAACCTGTCTGATCTGGTCCATATTTCCCTTCTGTCCTCGTACTGTGGTTAAAGGTAATTATACTGACGTACTACAGGCAAAGAAGGCAAGAAGTAGCACTAACAGGCCTAGTATTGCACCACCAGTGTTACATAAGCAAAGAGGCCCAGACCTCCCTCTCCCCAGCCACCTCCTCCAGCTTATCCGGGGGAACACCAAGGCGTTCCCAGGCCAGCTGAGAGATATAATCTCTCCAGCGTGTCCTGGGTCTGCCCCGAGGCCTCCTCCCGGTGGGACATGCCTGGAACACCTCACCCAGGAGGCGCCCAGGGGGCATCCTTGTCAGATGCCCAAACCACCTCAGCTGGATCCTTTCGATGTGGAGCAGCAGCTGCTCTACTCTGAGCCCCTCCTGGATGGCCGAACCTCTCACCCTATCTCTAAGGGAGAGGCCAGCCACCCTTCGGAGGAAGCCCATTTCCGCTGCTTGTATCCGCGATCTCGTTCTTTCGGTCACTACCCACAGCTCGTGGCCATAGGTGAGGGTAGGGATGTAGATCGACCGGTAAATTGAGAGCTTCGCTTTTACACTCAGCTCCCTCTTCACCACGACGGGCCCGGATAAAGCGGATGAAGATGGATGGATGGATGGATTTTCAATTAGACAAGGCAGAAGTGCAGTGACAAAACTAAACTATAACTAAACTGGGAAAGTGATACCAGGATAAACTATGAAGACACAGGAAACCATAACTATGAATACAAAAGACTGGCTGTGACAACATGGAGGGTGGGAACACAGACGACGCGACACAGACTGTATGAAACACAGAGACTAAATACACATGAGGGATGATCAGGAGAAGTGGCCACACATGGGAGCACAGCTGACACACATGAACCTAACAACTGGACAGGAGAAGTGAAACTGAATACACTGACAATGAATATAGACTTTCAAAGTAAAACAGGAAACATGGAGACATGACATTGTCATGGCTACTGAACGGACCCACGCGCAGACAGTTCTTTCAAGGAAACAAAAGGGGATTTATTTACAATAGGGATCACCTTAGTGCAAAATATATGTACAGTGAGTTGGGAGGGGGTCCAGGGCTCCAGGGAGAGAAGTGGGGGGGAATCCACACACACGCTTCCTCTTCCACTCAGTCACCGCCACCGCTCCTCCGCACACACGCACTCCTCTTCAGCCGCACTCGCTCCAACACTCCACACACTGCCCCACATGGACAGGTCCGGTGATTCGGTCCAGAATCTACAGACAGAAGGTCAAAGGTTAGTTCCACAACATAAAACACGTGTAAGCGATTCTTCTTTGAATATGCCGCGAGCACGAACTCAGGTGGTTCGACGTTCCAGCGGTGAGCTGCTCTGTGCCACTGCCTTAAATAGCAGCTGGGGAAATCAGCCAGATCAGCCGCAGGTGGACACCATCCACAGGGGTGCGTGGGCCAAGAGTGAGAGCCCGTAATGAGCTCCACCCAGGCAGAGAGGAGGAGGAGAGACAAAAAACTAAAACTAACAACAACAAAACCTGTAGCCAGCGTGGGCCAACCAGAGAGACACGGGGACCGTGACAGTACCCCCCCCCCCCCCTTAACGGGAGCCTCCCGGCGACCCACCAGGCTTATCCGGATGAAGGCGATGAAAGTCGGCAACCATCCCGGGATCCAACACAGCGGAGCGGGGAACCCAGCAACGTTCCTCAAGGCCATAACCCTCCCAGTCCACCAGATAGTGAAGACCCCTCCCGCGACGGCGAGAGTCCATGATGCGGGAGATCGTGTAGGCAGGGAGGCCACCAATGACCCGAGCGGGCGGAGGGGGCCTGGAAGGAGGGCACAATGGACTGGAGAGACACGGCTTAATCTGAGACACATGGAAGACATTGTGTATCTTCATGTTGCGCGGCAACTTAAGGCGAACAGAAACAGGGTTTATCAAAGCAGCAATTTCAAAAGGCCCGATGAAGGTTGAGGTGAGCTTCTTCGATTCGGCATGAACAGGAACGAAGCGTGTGGACAACCAAACCTTTTGACCGATGGTGTACTCAGGAGCGTGAGTGCGGCGCCGGTCAGCCAGACGTTTGTAGCGTTCTTTCGTGCGCAGCAAGGCCGCACGGGTGGCCCTCCAAACCCGGCGACACCTACGAATGTGAAACTGGACTGAAGGGACAAAGTGCTCACCTTCCAGAGCAGGGAACAGAGGAGGCTGATACCCCAGGGAGGCCTCAAACGGAGATTGCCCTGTAGCTGAAGACGTCAGGCTGTTGTGGGCATATTCCACCCAGGGCAGTTGGTCGCTCCAGATGGTTTGGTTGGAAGCAACTATGCAGCGCAGAGCGGTCTCCAGCTCCTGGTTAGTGCGCTCAGTTTGTCCGTTGCTCTGTGGGTGGTAACCAGAGGAGAGACTGACCTTGGCTCCTAGCGCCGAGCAGAACTCCTTCCACACACGAGAGGTGAATTGCGGCCCACGATCCGAGACCACGTCCTCCGGGATGCCATGGAGGCGGAACACATGATGCGTGAGATGCCGAGCCGTCTCCAGGGCCGTCGGGAGCTTGGGGAGTGCAACAAAATGCGCAGCCTTTGAAAAGCGGTCAACAATAGTCATTATAGTGGTGTTACCTGCTGACTGTGGGAGGCCGGTAACAAAATCCACCGCGATATGGGACCACGGCCGAGACGGTGTGGGTAAAGGTAGCAGCAAGCCGGCCGGAGGTTGATGTCCCAGCTTGTTGCAGGCGCAGGTTGAACAGGCAGAGACGTACTCCCGAACGTCTCGTGATAATGTGGGCCACCAGAAGTAACGCTGAAGGAAGGTGATCATTCTGTGTGAAGCGGGCAGTGTGAGCCCAATGCAGTACCTGAGACCGAGTGGCCGATGGAACAAAGAGCCGCCCCGCTGGTCCTCCTCCTGGATCTGGTTCAGCCCGCTGAGCCTCACGAATGGCCGACTCGATTTCCCATGTTATTGTACCAACGGCACAAGTCGCTGGCAGGATGGGCTCAGGGTCCTGCCTCTCCTCAGGCACCGAGAACTGCCGTGATAGGGCATCCGGCTTCACATTCCGCGAGCCCGGTCTGTAAGAGATTGAAAAGTTGAAACGGGTGAAAAAAAGAGCCCACCTGGCCTGTCGAGCGTTGAGACGTTTTGCTGTTTGCAGGTAAGCCAGGTTTTTGTGGTCCGTCCATACAATGAATGGCTGAGCCGTGCCCTCCAACCAGTGCCTCCATTCCTCCAAGGCCAGTTTTATAGCCAAGAGCTCCCGGTCTCCCACGTCATAGTTGCGTTCGGCTGGGGAGAGGCGGCGAGAGAAGAAGGCACAGGGCCGTAGCTTACCCTCTCGCTGTTGTGAGAGCACCGCGCCGACCCCCGAGTCGGAGGCATCCACCTCCACAATGAATTGGAGTCGCAAGTCAGGCTGAGCCAGGATGGGTGCGGTGGTGAATCGGTCCTTGAGCTGTGTGAAGGCCTTTTGGGCTGCCTGATCCCACTGAAAAGAGAACTTAGGAGAGGTTAAGCGGGTCAAAGGCAGAGCGATTTTACTGAAGTCCCTAATGAACCGGCGATAAAAGTTGGCAAAGCCGAGGAACTGCTGAAGCTGACGGCGATCAGTTGGTTCCGGCCATTCCACAACAGCTTTGATCTTGGCCGGATCCGGTTTGAGGTTACCCTGGTCAATTATGTAACCCAGGAACGCCACTGTTTGAACGTGGAATTCACATTTCTCCCCCTTTACAAAGAGTCTGTTCTCCAGCAGCCGCTGCAGGACCTGTTTTACATGGGTTACATGTTCGGTTTCAGTCTTAGAGAAAATCAGGATGTCGTCCAGATAGACGAAAACGAACCGATCTAGGAAATCACGGAGCACGTCGTTAACCAACGCTTGGAAGATGGCTGGGGCGTTGGTTAGCCCGAAAGGCATCACCAGGTACTCGAAATGACCGAGGTGTGTGTTAAAAGCGGTTTTCCACTCATCGCCGTCTCGGAGTCTGACCAGGTGATATGCATTTCGGAGGTCCAGTTTGCTGAACATGGTGGCCCCGTGAAGGAGTTCGAATGCAGATGAGAGAAGCGGGAGAGGATATTTATTCCTGACTGTAATTTTGTTCAGCCCCCGGTAATCAATGCAAGGACGTAGCGATTTGTCCTTCTTCTCAACGAAGAAAAAACCAGCCCCTACCGGGGACGAGGAAGGGCGTATTATGCCAGCAGCCAAGGATTCTGAGATGTAAGTCTCCATTGCTTCCCGCTCAGAGCCGCGAGATGCTGTACACGCGGCTCGTAGGTAACGGAGCCCCAGGAAGCAATTCAATGGCGCAGTCGTACGGCCGGTGGGGGGGTAACGACCTCGCCCTGTCTTTGCCAAACACCACGGCCAAGTCGTGATAAACTAGCGGCACAGAGGAGAGGTCCGGTGGTTCCAAAGCCGGGGGCGGTTCGACAGTAGAGGCGAGGGGAGGGGCTGATCTAAGACAGTTCATATGACACTCCTCCCCCCACCCAGACACGCACCCCCTCTTCCAATTTATGCGCGGATTGTGTTGCTGCAACCAGGGGTGGCCCAAAACCAGGGGGGCGTGCGGAGCCTGAAACACAAAAAGGCTGATTGTCTCAGAATGATTGCCAGATAACGTGAGGGTAACCGGCTCCGTAACATGAGTGATGTCTGGTAGGCGCTGCCCCGACAAAGCAGAAACACGAAGGGGGTGTGGCAACGGGTCGGAGACCAAGTTTAAGCGTTTGGCGAGGTGTGAGTCAATGAAGTTTTGTTCGGCGCCAGAGTCTATTAAAGCGGAGAGAGAGTGTGTCATGGTTTGCTTAGTTATCTTGGCTGGCAGCAGAAGACGTGGAGGAGAATCTTGAGAGAGCCCGCCCACCAGTATTCCTGCCTTTACTGGCGGGCGCGCCCTTTTGATCGCAACGGGCAGGTTGCCACGAAATGGCCTGGCTTGCCACAAAACAAGCACTCACCCGAAACCAAACGGCGATGGCGCTCAGTGGCGCTAACCCGGGAGTGCCCCAACTGCATGGGTTCCTCCTGGTCCAACTCCTTCCTTCGCTCACGGAGCTCTGCCTGGGCTCCTCCGGGCACCGTCTTGGGCCGCCCCGAAGGCTCATGAAAGGGGTGGAGCCGGGAACTCCGTCGTGCACGCAGGCGGCCGTCTACTTTCACACACAAACTCATTAAAGCATCTAGCGAGGAGGGCAATTCCCGCATGGCTAATTCATCTTTTAACTCCTCACAAAGGTTATTTAGCAGGGTACAACATAATGCATCCTCACCCCAGCCGGTCTCCTCAGCCAGAATCTGGAAGTCAATGGAGTAGTCTGCCATACTCCGCTTCCCCTGCTTCAGGTTCAGCAACCGATGAGCTGCTGCTTCGGCGCCGGATCCCTTCTCAAAAACATTTTTAAATTTCGAGAGAAAAACAGCATAGGTTATGTCTGGATTGGCTTTAAGCGCTGCCTGTGCCCACAGCAGCGCGCGGTCACGTAACAGCTGTACAAAGAATGCGATTCTTGCTCCATCATCTTCAAACAAACGTCTCTGTTGGCGGAAAACCAAAGAGCACTGCGTCAAAAATCCTGCACACTTTGACAGCTCACCAGAGAAGGGCTCAGGGGCAGGTAGACGGAGTCCTGCGGTGCCTGGCTCCAGAGCAGAGGGGGCTGTTACTTCAGCTGCTGCCGGCTCCACAGCTTGGGCTTCGGCGCCTTGCGGGGCGGGGTGAGCCGCCGAGGGCGTTCCTTCCAGCGGTGTAAGCCGAGCCACTGCCTGGGTGAGGGACGCAATCTGGCCAAGCAGGTGTGAGAACATCGCCTCGTGGCGGACCAGCACCATCTCCTGTGACGCAAGGGCTCGCTGGACTGGGTCAAGGTCTGCTGGGTCCATATTCTGGCTGGAACGTTCTGTCATGGCTACTGAACGGACCCACGCGCAGACAGTTCTTTCAAGGAAACAAAAGGGGATTTATTTACAATAGGGATCACCTTAGTGCAAAATATATGTACAGTGAGTTGGGAGGGGGTCCAGGGCTCCAGGGAGAGAAGTGGGGGGGGAATCCACACACACGCTTCCTCTTCCACTCAGTCACCGCCACCGCTCCTCCGCACACACGCACTCCTCTTCAGCCGCACTCGCTCCAACACTCCACACACTGCCCCACTTGGACAGGTCCGGTGATTCGGTCCAGAATCTACAGACAGAAGGTCAAAGGTTAGTTCCACAACATAAAACACGTGTAAGCGATTCTTCTTTGAATATGCCGCGAGCACGAACTCAGGTGGTTCGACGTTCCAGCGGTGAGCTGCTCTGTGCCACTGCCTTAAATAGCAGCTGGGGAAATCAGCCAGATCAGCCGCAGGTGGACACCATCCACAGGGGTGCGTGGGCCAAGAGTGAGAGCCCGTAATGAGCTCCACCCAGGCAGAGAGGAGGAGGAGAGACAAAAAACTAAAACTAACAACAACAAAACCTGTAGCCAGCGTGGGCCAACCAGAGAGACACGGGGACCGTGACAGACATGACATGAACTAAACATAACCACGCAGACATGACGCATGAACCAGGGAGACTTAGTACAGGGGGAGATGACATAAACAACTAAGGAACAAAACTAAACTGCAATCTAGAAATTAACTAGGTGAACTAAGCTAGGCACAAATGAATACAAAAGATACATAAAACTCAAACACTGGGTCGCTCGACCCAGGACCATGACACCATGTTGCCTGAGTGAAGGTTGACTTTTGTCTTGGCGGCTCTCTCCCCCCCAACTTCCTTTATGTAGGTACTGGAAAGGAGGCATGGCTTGTTTCCAGTCAGCAGTACTGGCAACACTGGGGTATAGTCCTTAGAGCTCAGTTGTGTATGTGGGTCTCCTTTCACAGGGTGAATGTGTCAGGTTAGGTTTATGACAGTGTGTTTACAAGAAACATGTGTCTACCGTCAAATTCAGTCTAAGCATATATTTATAATTTAAAAAAGATATTAAAGCAAAAATATTGACATTAATTGCAGTTTTTTCATGATTGTACATTTTAAAATTCTGCTTTTGTGTACATTTTATACATCTTTTTCCACTTTTTGTGATGCAGGGTTATAATCCACTGTCAACTGAAAGACATTTCCTCTCAGCATTTGACAGTTGATGCCACACACTGTGGAACCAACCTTTCACCTACTCTACGGTGTACAAAGATCCTCCGTGATGAACCAAAGATTTCAAATGTTGACCCATCAGTCCATAAAACCTTCTTCCAGTCTTCAGTAGTCCAGTGGTGGTGTTTCAATGTCCAGACAAGCCTCTTTGTCTTATTCTGACATCTGGCTTTCTTGCTGCAGCTCATCCTCTCAAACCTGCAGCTCGAAGTTTCTCTTCACAGCTGAAACTGAGACTTGCTCACTACGACCACTATGAAGCTGCTTGAAGCTCTCAGAAACTCCAGTTCAGTCGTGTCTTTGGGTCTGCAGACCTCTTCCTGTCAGTTTGTTTCTGAGCCTTTGAAGGAAACTGTCCTCACTGACACCTTAACTTTCTTTGCAGTCTCTCTGTAGCACAGACCTACATTTATACGTCTTATGATGGTCTGTCTCTCTTCCATTGTCAATTGCCTTTTTTCTTGCTATTTTTATAGCAACACTCTACTATCTGCAGTACAATACTGTTCAACTGATGCTCACGAGGGTATGGTACCACAGTGTGTTCCAACACTGCTTTTATGCAGACAGAGGGGGAAGAAATCCAGAAAAGTTGGAACAGCTGTAGGAATTAGTAGCACCAGTTTTCAAGTCTTGATCATCCTCCACTGCTGGGTTGTTAACCCATTCTGTGTTCTCTGAAAAAAGCCTTTTTGTATAATTCTTTTCTGAAAAGGGACCTGAAGCTAGTGAACTTAAAATACCTTTTCACAAAGAAATAAAAACTCTTCTGCAACACGAATATTACACCTCATTAGCTAGAACAAATGAGCTGTTGACTTAAAAAGTTTTAGACAATAACACATGTAACTGTACCTCTTTGAAACAGTTGCGGGAGGAGGAAGCAAAATTATTGAAGAAAGGGAAAGTTAACACTGTAGATTTGCGTAGGGTAAGCGATGAGAAGGAATGTTTGAAAATGTGGATGATGGAAGCAGAAAGGAGGGAAAAGAAAACAGCCCTGAAAGAGTTGCCTAGAGAAGTGCTTGGAAGGGAGGCTGATGCAGAATCTGCCTGAGCGCCTCTTCCGCCTCTGCATAACACGGAGAACAAAACATCATTTCCCTGTTCACGCACTGTTTGTGCTTCTCCTTGTGCCCTAGTACAGGCTGTTTTGCAGGGCCTGAAAGCCGATGCCGACCTGGAATCCTTTCCCTCCCGATCCTGCTCTGCACCACACGACACACCGCCAGTAGACGGCAGCGCCAGTTCAGCGGCTGGAGAGCGGCAGCGCCGCCAAGAGGAAGCGTTAGAAGTGACACTCAAACCGGGCAGAGGGCCGAGAGGGGCCCTCCAAGCACTTAGCCACACATGGAGTGCGCCGCGGGCTAATGGATATTACGTCCTGCCCTTTGCCACGGATCGGCCTGAATATTGTCCCGCAGGTCAAGAAATTGGACGCGCAGCAGCAGGCAAGCTGGAACCATGCAACGTGAGGAAAATATCACCACATTTGCCTGACACTACGCTGGGGGTAAGACACCTGACCTACGAGCATGAAGAAAACTATGGATATTGTCAGACTTACAAGCAAACCCAGGACGAATCTGTGGATTATTTCATACATCGTATGATAAATGTGTTTGAAGCTAATGGTGGAATACCGAAGGACGACATGACAGGCGTCACCGCCTCCACATGTGAGCACCATCTCTGCGGCCATATTTTACGGAGACTAAGATCAGATGTGGCAGCCAAAGTAAGGTGTTCGCAAGTGGGGAGGGAAAATTAACCTCGGCTAATGGAACTACGACGCCATGCCCGCCATGCTCAGAACCACCTTGACGAAAGGAAAAGCAAGAAAGAGGAAAAACAGAGTGCCGACCTCCACAACGCAGCCTTAACGCTGTACAAGGCTGCAGTGAACCCGTGGGGTGGCTTCCACTGTAAAGGCAGCTGGCGCTACCGAGGCCGGGGAGGAAGACGTGATCGAAGACACGATCAACAACGACAGCAGCGGGGAGGAGACCCAGATGCCTGCTTTTCCTGTGGTAAGCATGGACACTGGAAGCGGAATTGCCCTAACCGAGGCTATCCGAGACGTGAACAGCATCAACACTAAAACGACCAAGTGACCAGGGCCAGGGGTGGGTGCAGACGGACTGAGACCGGAGTACGGTGTACATTTTAGGACATCGTCAGGTCTCAGGAAAAAAGTTGTCAGGTCTCAGTCTCAGAAGAAAAAATGTCAGGTCTCAGTCTCAGACGAAAAAATGTCAGATCTCAGACTCAGATGAAAAAATTACAGGTCTCAGGCTGAACAACAACCACAACAACAGGTCCAAACACATACAGAATGGATTTCACTAAGATGATCATTGTTTTAAACCCTAAAGCTTTCACAATGTGTGTTTAAAAATGAAGGTGCTATGTGCTATACGTCCATGTGAGGTGTGACTCACAATACAACTGCACAGGACTATACTGTGTTACTGGGTGAGTGTGTGTATCATGCTTAATGATAGATGCCAACCCAAAAAAATGTTTTTTAAGCAAAGATGTTGCTTATTTCAGAAACACAATGGTCACCCACACTGATCATTCTGAAAACCATAGCATACATTGCCTTTTGGTTTTGATGAAAATCGCTACATTGGCAGGTTTTAATTACAGTAAATCTGTAGTTATTTTTTAAACATTTCATTCACATATAATAAACAGCATGTGCAAGTTGGATACTTGGATACTAGACGGCTGACTGGATTATTTGTATAAGACTACAACTGCATGAAAAAGCTCAACAGCTTCTGGTGTCCTAATTAACTCCCCGCCAATGACCATTGCAACTAGTAAAAACAAAGCAGAGAAGAATGAAAAACAGAGCAGACAGCACATAAGAGAATGATAAGTGAGTGTGGTTGATCCGCCACTTATGAGAAACACAGAAAATGAGATTTGCTGTTTCCCTCTGAATGCAGCTGAGGAGTGGGGCTGGATAAATGACCTTGGTGTTAATGGAAATGTGATTCTCTTCTGCTCCCTCACATTCTTACAGTCTTCTCTCTTATTTAAATTCCTCATTATCTTGATATTTTCTGAGAGCCTCATCTTGGCTTATTGAAATCCTTTGATTCAGTGACTCATTGAGTTACTTTTCAATGTGAAAAAATTTCTTCCACATGGAGGTAAAAATGTTCTAAAACACACAGTAATTATTGCATTTCCCCAAAACGTATTCAGTCTTTCTATGGCAAACACAGAGGTGTCCTCAGTCAGGACTGAACTGGACAGGTACATTCAAAGTGCTGTTCTGCTCGACCTGAGCACCCAAAGAGTTTCGTACTACAAGCATCGTTCATACAGACATACACACATTTCAAAAAGCACTTTGAAAGCACTTATATTTAGGTATATTTATAATTCTTATAATCATAGTCTGTCAGTCATCCATCTCAACACACTGTAAAAATTTGTTGAATTATAAAATACTAAAATATTGTAAAATAAATAAAACTGTAAAGTACTGGTAGCTGTTTTTGCCAGAACATCGCTGTACTTTTTACAGGTAGTGAGTGAACACATTTATAAGACATAATGGCATCTTTTTTGTCAACTGTAATTCGGTTTAGATTCCCCTCACCAGCTTTCCACGCCTGGAGCTGGTTTGGAGGCAATCAGGCGTGGAAGACTTAAGACTTACCTGGAAATCCCCTCGGCTTATCACTCTGGCTCTAGCCCACCTTCCAGACTCCTGGATAATTCACTGTCTCGTTTGGAAATCTCTCAGTGCTTCATCTGCCTGCTCTCCTGCCACCACCACTCCTCGAACCTTTGGAACTCAGGTCAGCCCTACTGTAGCATTCTGCTAACCCGGATTCACATTACCTCTTCTCAGAGCTCATCTCTCTCCACCTGCAAGTAAGCAGTCAGTTTAGTTATATTCACTTCCATTCATCCATCTTCTTCCACTTACCCGGTGCCGGGTCGCGGCAGCAGCAGCCCAAGCAGAGAAGCTCAGACCTCCCTCTCCCTGGTCACCTCCTCTAGCTTGTCCAGGGGAACACCAAGGCGTTCCCAGGCCAGCCAAGAGATATAATCTCTTCAGCGTGTCTCCTCCTGGTGGGACATGCCCGGAGCACCTCACCCAGGAGGTGTCTTAAATGTGTATGCAAGTGCTTGTGTGTTTACTTCATGCAATTGATGATAGAAACATGTCATTTAGTTTTCTCTAAAGCCTGATTTTCAAGTCATACAAAGAATAAACCAAAGTATTTGCAGTACAATGTATTTCTATTCCCTTTTGTTGGATATTCATTTGTTAGTTCTTGTAACTGCTAAAAGTGTTTACTAGTTTTTGCCTGTCACGTATATTTTTTATACCATGTAAACTGTGAAATTCCAAGATTTTCAAACTTGCCTTGTAATAGTGGCCTCACAGAGTCTCTGGAATCTACAGAAAAGAAATCACAACAAGATGACATTCAGGAGTATAAACTGGTGTTTTGAAGATAAGAATACAATGACATTGTGATGCAGCTTTAAAACAATTTTAAAAGCATACCATCTATAGGGAAGACATCGACATCAGACTCTGCATGCTGGGGAGATCGCAAAGCTGTGTCGGTTTGTGTGTTGTGCCGGAGTGGCGAAAGGTGCTGGAAGCTGGGTGGGGCATTATGATGGTTGCTATCAGTGGGCTGGGGGGCAGACTGCGGAGTGGTGAGGGCTGTTTAGAAAAAGATAATTTATTGAAAGAATACAGACAACTTGTCAAAAAAGTTTCCTTGTGTCAGACACAGATATGTACACAGACACTAGAAATGATTTTATTACCTGGTATTTTCACTTGAGGGGCCTTTTTTTGTAGGCTGCTCATCCTCGGAGTCCGTATATGTGTACAGGGGATTTGGTGTAAAGAAATAAAATTAAAAACGGTATTAAGTAATTGTAAATGTGCTTTTGGCATAATTTTTCCTAAAATTACAGTTTGATTTCTAACAACACAGGAAACAGAGATGTGCAAGAAGGTCTAGTATACAAGGAATTTTTGAAGTGCACAAGTGTACACGGCTTTGCATTTTTTAAAAAGTTTACAAACTTCCACCTTTTGGACTATATTATGTGGTGATATTGCAGTATGCAAGCACCACCAAGATCATAAATTCTTAACAATCAAAGATATGTTTGTGAGTAAAAAAGTTTTACTTGTGCTTTCGTTTAAGACTGGTTTGGGTTTCTGCTTCGGACTGAAGGTCAGATGTATCACAGTGTTCACGTAGATATCTCTGAAGACTGCGTTCTGTAGTGATGTTCGGATCGATCCTGAAATATCGATTCCTCCGATACCAATCATTTATGTTCTAGAATCGATTCTCACATTAAAATATCGATATTTTAGTAATTTAGAGTAAATTTGTAGTTTATCATTAACAGGAACACAGTGGAAAGAAACTATAACATTTGGATTGTCTACATTCGAAGGAACTATTTCCTCTTCCGCCTTTCATAGTCATGTGCGAAATACAGCTATATAAATGTCTCGCAGTCCCTTGGCGTGCGCACTCACAACAATGGCTGAGCATGATTGTGCGGACGTATTTTACCTCCACAAACAGCTGAGACGTGGTTTGCGATACATGTGGCAAAAAAGTGAGGTGTTGCTGCAACATCACTAACCTTGTCAAACACCTCAGAGTAAATCATTATCACAGAATATGACGAGGGTATGTTGAGGTGAACTGAAGACGAGGAGAGGGACAGGTGCTGCTAGGGCGAGACAGACGTCTCTCACGGGTCCTTTAGTGCTGCAGGCAGGCAAAGTGTTCAAATAGCGCAACTTCAGATTTTTTATTTCTGTATGATGAACTCTGCATTATTAAGTGATAAGAACAAGTAATCTGATGTCCTGTAATCATTATGATGCTATAATTTGAGATACAACAAATAAAATAAGTTTTTGTACAAAGTATCGGATCAGTATCGTCGATACCACCCTGGATATTACTTGGTATCGCATCGGAAAGGAAATCAGTGGTATCGCACATCACTAGCGTTCTGCTTCGTGAAATGTGCCTGGAAATTCTTATTATTCTTATTATTATTCAAGAAGAGCTGAAAGCAATAAAAGCCCCTCTAGCTAGATATGTAATCACCATGTTGTCTTTTGCCATTTTGTTAAGGTAATTTATGATAAAAGGCACTTGGTGGGAGTCTAGATCAGGGGTCCCCGATCCCAGTCCACAAGGGCCGGTGTCCCTGCAGGTTTTAGATCTCACCCTGGGTCAACACACCTGAATCACACGATTAGTTCATTCCCAGGCCTCTGGAGAACTTCAAGACATGTTGAGGAGGTAATTTATCCATTTAAATCAGCTGTGATGGATCAAGGACACATCTAAAACCTGCAGGGACACCGGCCCTCGTGGACTGGGATTGGGGACCGTCTAGATGAACTATTGTGAAATCGAATAGGTGCATGGAGCCATTGTAGTTTAGCTCTAAGAACACAGTTTAAAGATTTATTGTATCATAACCCTTCAAATCTTGGGAAACTCATCAGATTTTCGGCTGCAGTGTTGGTTTGACTGCGTTTCTTGGTTCCCTGAACTACAAAGAAGTTTCTTTTCTTGTAGAACTGTGATTCTAAAAGATGTTGATGATTCCTTTCAGTTCATTGAGGAGATTTTAAAAAAAGTCTCTTGTTAGATCATATGTATTAATCTGGTGTCTGCAGAGACAGCTATCAGGGGCATGGTTGTTGTTTCTTTAATATTCCAGGGATGCATAGCATGTATTTGTGTCACACAGTACTTACTTATCTTGCACCTGCTTGTACAGAATACTTAGAGAAAACATTCTGTACAAACAACTTGAACAGCATCATCATCATATTTCCTACACCACGGACAATGTGTTTTCTTGTCTTTCTGAACTCAAAGTGAGAAATCCTTCTGCTGCTCTGCCATGCAAAAAAATTGTGAGTGGTCAATGTGAAAGCATGCAAAGAACACAACCTTAAACCGACCTTTCTGTGTGTCCATAGCATGTGTCCATTTGTTTTGGCAGCTGGTATTTGTGTGGAATGCAGCATATAGCAATGAAAACAATGTCATTACTAGTTAGTAAGATCTACCATACACCGACTCCACACACACACGTTTCCCCTCTCTTAGTCTGTAAAGACATGTTTATGTGAAACATTATATAAAGTTAGCCAGTAGCTGTACACATGAGTCAATCTCTACATTCAGACAGCACAGAATTCTTTCACATTTGAAATGTACACTTATATATATATATGTTACAAGTATTCAGATCTTCTTTAATTGGCTTGTTTCTCCCATGCACATAGAAGGCATCAATATCCCTCTCAACATTTCTGTGCTTTATCTTTTAGATTTTTTTGGGAGAGTGGAATGCCAAGTTATTTGGTAGGGCTAGCAGGCTTGGTTAGCAAACTGCATTCATATACTGTATGGATCCTTCGTAACAGACTAATAAATTACTGAAAAAACCAAGTACACACTTCTTAAATGGGGTGTACAACACAGCAGACCATATTGCTTGTCATGGATTTCCTTTAAAATGTTTCTAAAAGACAGCAAAACACAGTCAGAGTTAAGAGTTTCTACTCATCATGGGTGAATGTCATTGGGCTTTTTATGATTTCTTTGAACTGTTCTGTTTACATGATGGAATGATCGTACAACACACATTTTTATTTTGATTAGCTACAGACGTTTGATACCATTTTATGCCACTGAAAAGTGTCTCTCTCACTGGCAGAGCAATTCTTGTTATCATAGGATTCATTTAGATGAGATTCTGCAACCAGTGGCAATTCCATATCTCCACAATCTGCAACCGAACTCTGTCCTCCAAGATGACAATGTATAGCCCCCGTAGAGCTGGCATAATGAAAAACTACCTCCAGCATTTGGGAGTAGAAAGGATGGAATGACCTGCCTACAGTGCTGACCTCAATCCCATTCACCTCCTGTGAGATCGGCTTGGGCGTTACCAACACAACCACAATGGCAGACTTGTGACAAATGCTGGTTGAAGGGATGCCCTCCAGCAGCCATGTGTGACCAATCTAGTGACCACTATAAGGACCTCCATGGGTGGCTGTAGCTTAGGAGGTAGAGCAGGTCATCTGCTAAATATATATATGTATATTTTTGCTAAAAAATATACATATATTTATATATATGATATATTTCACCTGCTAATTGGAAAGTATGAAGGTACGAAGGTGTCTATGTTAGAAATCACTCACATATCTTTACATTGATTGCCAAGAAGCACTGTAAGAACAAAGAAATAGTTAAACAAACAAAAATGTCCTTAATTTCTGTGCGAAGTACAGAGAAGTACAAAGCCCACAAATCATCTTGACCATCATAAGTTGGTGGAAATTTCCACCATACTGTTCATCTATTCATGAATTAATCCATCCATCCATTCAGTGTGTGGTCTGTGAAAGCTCACACCCTTCATGGAGTCGGTGTCTTCAGCAGCTTTTGAAACTGGTTAAAGTTTTGTCAGACAGCGACAGAGAGCATGATTCTGTGATTTTTATTTAGAAATCTCAGTTGCAAGAATAAAACAATAGTGGTGTGAGCAGCTTCTTAACTGAAACTGTAAAGAACAATGTCCAGTATACATCTGTCCCAAGCCTCATAAATCATGTCTGTAAAAATGTCTAAATGCTTTGTCCCCTCCAACTTCTGGGAAATCGATCTCACCATTTTCACTGATGGTTTGAAAATTTGCAAATACTCCCGCTTGCCTCCGCCCCAGAGAGAAGGGTAACATCTCCTGGGTCTAGGTGCGGCTTGCCCGTCTGGGGGCGGGGGTACCTGGACATAGAGTATGTTTGGGGAGTGTGACTGTCTGTGCAGTGTCTATTTGTGTCTGTCTACACGTTGGGTGAGTGCTGAGTATTTGGTTGTGTATATTCAATTCATCCATCCATTCGCTTCCGCTTGTCCTTTTCAGGGTCGCGGGGGGCGCTGGAGCCTATCCCAGCTGTCATTGGGCGAGAGGCAGGGTACACCCTGGACAGGTCGCCAGTCTGTCGCAGGGCTAACACATAGGGACAGACAACCATTCACACTCACATTCACTCGCACATTCACACCTAGTGGCAATTTGGATTATCCAATTAACCTATCCCCACAAGTTGCATGTCTTTGGACGGTGGGAGGAAGCCGGAGTACCCGGAGAGAACCCACGCAAACACGGGGAGAACATGCAAACTCCACACAGAAAGACCCCGGCCTGATGGTGGAATTGAACTCAGGACCTTCTTGCTGTGCGGCAACAGTGCTAACCACCGTGCCACCGTGCTGCCCCAATTCAATTCAATTCAATTTTATTTATATAGCGCCAAATCACAACATAAGTCGCCTCAAGGCGCTTCATAGATACAGAGAAAAAAGCCCAACAATCATATGACCCCCTATGAGCAAGCACTTTGGCAACAGTGGGAAGGAAAAACTCCCTTTTAACAGAAAGAAACCTCCGGCAGAACCAGGCTCAGGGAGGGGCGGCCATCTGCTGCGACCGGTTGGGGTGAGAGAAGGAAGACAGGATAAAAGACATGCTGTGGAAGAGAGACAGAGGTTAATAACAGATATGATTCAATGCAGAGAGGTCTGTTAATACATAGTGAGTGAGAAAGGTGACTGGAAAGGAAAAACTCAATGCATCATGGGAATCCCCCGGCAGCCTATGTCTATTGCAGCATAACTAAGGGAGGATTCAGGGTCACCTGGTCCAGCCCTAACTATATGCTTTAGCAAAAAGAAAAGTTTTAAGCCTAATCTTAAAAGTAGAGATAGTGTCTGTCTCCTGAATCCAAACTGGAAGCTGGTTCCACAGAAGAGGGGCCTGAAAACTGAAGGCTCTCCCTCCCATTCTATTTTTAAATACTCTAGGAACAACAAGTAGGCCTGCAGAGTGAGAGCGAAGTGCTCTAATAGGGTGATATGGTACTACAAGGTCATTAAGATAAGATGGGGCCTGATTATTTAAGACCTTGTATGTATATGGGGGTGGGAATGCACGTTTGTGTCCGCGTGCGCCTGTTCGTCTGTGTCTATATGTCAGGTCAGGTCTTAGACTTGACCTCTCTGGGTACATCTCAGGCCCTCCAAAGTACGGAGGCCCATCTCCCCTCACCACACTCCCTGCCAGTGGCTGATGCCCTCAGACGTTGGTGTGTTGGTGGTTCTTGTCGACTGGGGCTGGGCGATCATGTATGTACCGGCTCACTCCTGGTGGCCGATTGGCGGGGCCTGCTGCCTGTGGCCCGGCTGGGCCCCCTCCCGGGGGGTGGGGTGCCCTCAGGCCTCTGGCCTCTGGATCTGCTGGGTGACCTCTCGTTTGGGGCTCTACTCAGCTCTTCCCAGGAGGGTGGCACGGTTCCCCCCTTTTGGTGGTCCTCCTCGGGTCCTCGTACTCTGGGGCCTCTGGATGTCTGGGACCTGGATCTCCTCCATACCTGCTTCATGCCCTGGTGGACGGGGCTATGGCTCCCCACACTCCCTAGCAGATCGTTACATGGAGAAACCTTTTGAATACAAGCATGCTGATCCACACAGGTGTACACACGGATATTCACAGACGCGGACTACACCTTTCTTGGCTGCTGCCTCAAAGCACATTGTGCGCTGTCTATCTTGCGTGCTGCACAATAGCGTTTAATATTTAGTATCTACTGTTATCTACTGCTAGCTAGTTTATTGTGATGGTGCTGGGGTTTTTTTTAATTATGTTGCTCTTTTTTGTTTGTTTTCTCTTCTGTTTTTTTTTCTCCATACAGGTGATCCAGGTGTTTGTTTGTTTTTCTTTCTTTCTTCCAGCGTTCATTTGCAATGGTTTGTATTACACCAGTTTATCTGATCCACAATATGGGCCTGTACATTTTTTATATTGTTTTCAGTACAATGCATTATATTATCTTTGTCAGTGAGAGATAAATCTGCTGTGCCACAGTGTGCCCACATCCAGCCTTTTTGCATGGAGACACACTCATGAATGAAGCTGAAGTCATGGTGACAAGTATGTTCAAAAGTTATGTGATTGCCGACTCACTGATCCTGAGGGATGACTTACAATGTTAGAGCTATTTTGTACATATGTTGCTACAGAGAGGTGACAAATGAAAGAAAAATAGGATTAAATATGTTCTATGTGCTGCTAGAACAGTGAGAGTAAAACGTGATTTTTCCTCAGTTAATGTTTTGATGAAGTTGCTTTTTGCTGACTTGAAATCTTTGCTCTGAGAACAGAAATGTTTGATGATAAAGAGCATTTTTGTGCTTTTGTACAGCAGACCCAAACCGTGTCAGCACAAGAGGCCCACTAGGTTGTCACCTCATTTTCTTAACTTTGTGTACTTCTGTGAATTTATCAGTAATATCTGGTCTCAGAATGTTGGTTTTTTTTGCCAAAATGTGTCAGAGAAAAACAACCCCAAAACGCTGAGTATAATCATTTGAAAAAGGCTTCTCTTGGTGCTTTGCGACATACTGCTGACAAAGGCTTTCAGGCAAAACCACAGGAGACACACCCATGCCCCAAAAAACAAAATCCTACATTGTGTCATCTAATGATGAAACTTCCTCAAATGACAGCCAGTAAATAGCTAAACGTGGGCTTTCCAGTGATGGCAAGGTCAGTATGGTTGACAGGCGCTGCTAGACAACTCGAAATAAAGGCTGTGACAATATAATGAATGACAATAAGTGAAGGACAACCTTAGAACTGAAGAAGCTTCTCGGATGAGAGGTGAAACGTCTTCAAGCAACTTAAAGAAGTCCAGACGCTTTTCTTTGCAAGCTCCTTTGACTACGATGACCTGGATGACTGAGAACCTTCACAGACAAGTGAAGGACGTTGTTCCATCTTTTTCTTGAGGTTCTCTGGTGACTTAGTGGCAGATTAAATTTTGGTAGACTGTCATGTTTGGACTTGTCCACAACTGACTGAACCTTTTCTTTCTGGCATCAGTTTGAGAACCACTGATCTAACACAACAAATCCTCTGCACTGTAAAAAATATCCCTAACAAAAGCTTTGTTTCTTTCTGTTTACATGAAAGCTAAACCTGGGAAAGTGGCACTGGCAGTAGTGCAGAAGTAGATGTTATGTTTTACATCATTTCAGTCTCAATTGACTATAGGTCAATGTACTGATGCTAAAATAATTTTTAAAAAGTACAAAGTATGCTTAGCGTATTAGTTAACTTTGTGTTCATGAATAATGCATTTCAAACCGCAGACATTCAGTTGAAAAGGATGGAGATGCAGCTGTGTTATGTATTAAATTAGATCTCTCATTAATGACTAATAATATTTTTTGGAATGTTCAATCAATAAATTGTTCATTATAATTACAGTTACAGTTATAGTTGGAATTATAATTAGATTACAACTTGGTTTATGACAATAAATCAGTGAAATGACAGATTTAAGGAGCAGCCAGTGTGTCCATCTGCATCCCTGACTCCTTTATGGGAAGTGTGGATTCGGCTCTCTGATAAGAACTTCCTAACCTCTGATCCTATGAGTCTTACCCAGGAGGCAATAAAGGGCTGGGTGAGGAGACTCTCCCACTACTCGTCCAGGTGTCTCCCCTGCTCACTCTGATCACATAAGCAAACACCTGAGTCGCCTTGCAGGTCAAATCCTATTAGTCCCACGTGTTAACGCTCCTCCAATGATTGTGGCACTTCTAATGCCTGGGCTTAACTCTAGTGGCCTGGAAAATAGGCCCCAAGGGAAGGTCATAATTACAGCTCTAGAGTAACCTGTAAGAGCTTTTTGCACTCACAGGTTAGAGAAAGGATGAGCACAACCAGACCTGAGGATGCATTTATGCTGCGTTCCAAGTTGATGATAATCACCCAGTGGAAGTATGATGTATCCTGAATTAACCATCTAACACAGCTAAACTGGAAAGTCAAAAATATACAACCAGTTTGCAGGTTCACAGGTTCTGGTGTCACTTTCAGCTGTGGATGTCTTAGATCCTTATCTTGCAGAAGAACCCTTTCTGTCCCCTCTCTTATTGGACGTCACTTTATTAATGTCTATTCACCTAATCTCCATCCAGTCTCTGTCTATCGGACTGATATACACTCTAAACCAAGGTACAATGTACATTTCAATTCCTTTAATTTTAAATATGTTTATATTGTCTATCCTGTAAAATAGTCAGATGTCTATTCATATTAATGTACAGAATTCACCTGCTTGCTGCTACATATATATATAATGTTCTTCCTCTACACACACCCCCCCCCCCCCCCCCCCCCATGTCGAGGAGCGTGTCAGGCTACATTTCACTGTGTGTTATACTTGTACAACTATGCATGTGACAAATAAAGAACCTTGAACCTTGAATCTTGATATGATTTAACACAAAGTTTAAACTTTTAAATCACTTTATTTTCTTTGTCAGTCTTAACACAGAAAATCTGTCACATTCAAACATTGGGTCATACATATACAGGGAGTGCAGAATTATTAGGCAAGTTGTATTTTTGAGGAATAATGTTATTACTGAACAACAACCATGTTCTCAATGAACCCAAACAACTCATTAATATCAAAGCTGAATGTTTTTGGAAGTAGTTTTTAGTTTGTTTTTAGTTTTAGCTATTTTAGGGGGATATCTGTGTGTGCAGGTGACTATTACTGTGCATAATTATTAGGCAAGTTGTATTTGTGAGGAATAATTTTATTACTGAACAACAACCATGTTCTCAATGAACCCAAACAACTCATTAATATCAAAGCTGAATGTTTTTGGAAGTAGTTTTTAGTTTGTTTTTAGTTTTAGCTATTTTAGGGGGATATCTGTGTGTGCAGGTGACTATTACTGTGCATAATTATTAGGCAACTTGACAAAAAACAAATATATATCCATTTCAATTATTTATTTTTACCAGTGAAACCAATATAACATCTCCACATTCATAAATATACATTTCTGACATTCAAAAACAAAACAAAAACAAATCACCGACCAATATAACCACCTTTCTTTGCAAGGACACTCAAAAGCCTGCCATCCATGGATTCTGTCAGTGTTTTGATCTGTTCACCATCAACATTGCGTGCAGCAGCAACCACAGCCTCCCAGACACTGTTCAGAGAGGTGTACTGTTTTCCCTCCTTGTAAATCTCACATTTGATGATAGACCACAGGTTCTCAATGGGGTTCAGATTAGGTGAACAAGGTGGCCATGTCATTAGTTTTTCTTCTTTTATACCCTTTCTTGCCAGCCACGCTGTGGAGTACTTGGGCGCGTGTGATGGAGCATTGTCCTGCATGAAAATCATGTTTTTCTTGAAGGATGCAGACTTCTTCCTGTACCACTGCTTGAAGAAGGTGTCTTCCAGAAACTGGCAGTAGGACTGGGAGTTGAGCTTGACTCCATCCGCAACCCGAAAAGGCCCCACAAGCTCATCTTTGATGATACCAGCCCAAACCAGTACTCCACCTCCACCTTGCTGGCGTCTGAGTTGGACTGGAGCTCTCTGCCCTTTACCAATCCAGCCACGGGCCCATCCATCTGGCCCATCAAGACTCACTCTCATTTCATCAGTCCATAAAACCTTAGAAAAATCAGTCTTGAGATATTTCTTGGCCCAGTCTTGACGTTTCAGCTTGTGTGTCTTGTTCAGTGGTGGTCGTCTTTCAGCCTTTCTTACCTTGGCCATGTCTCTGAGTATTGCACACCTTGTGCTTTTGGGCACTCCAGTGATGTTGCAGCTCTGAAATATGGCCGAACTGGTGGCAAGTGGCATCTTGGCAGCTGCACGCTTGACTTTTCTCAGTTCATGGGCAGTTATTTTGCGCCTTGGTTTTTCCACACGCTTCTTGCGACCCTGTTGACTATTTTGAATGAAACGCTTGATTGTTCGATGATCACGCTTCAGAAGCTTTGCAATTTTGAAACTGCTGCATCCCCCTGCAAGATATCTCACTATTTTTGACTTTTCTGAGCCTGTCAAGTCCTTCTTTTGACCCATTTTGCCAAAGGAAAGCACGTTGGCTAATAATTATGCACACCTGATATAGGGTGTTGATGTCATTAGACCACACCCCTTCTCATTACAGAGATGCACATCACCTAATATGCTTAATTGGTAGTAGGCTTTCGAGCCTATACAGCTTGGAGTAAGACAACATGCATGAAGAGGATGATGTGGACAAAATACTCATTTGCCTAATAATTCTGCACTCCCTGTATAGAATTCACTTCATGTTTCATTCAGTTTATTTAACTGTACTTTGACACATTCATTGTAACATAATCCCTCCCTCCAGATGAATTCTTTCTTTTCCTTTTTAAAACTGTGTTTTTGTCAATCACAGTTTATTTAATGCAATTTCTTTTTATTAAATTACACGCTTTACAAGTCAGACATTCAGAGACTGGTGTGTGTCTTGCAGCCCCATCCTGCACCGCAGACACACACCAATGTCAGACTCTGTACAGGCTCTCAGTGACTCCTCCTATCAGAATCCCTTCAAAATTTTTATTATCTTATTTATTGGATGTGGTAAAATTCCCATTCATGAAACACTGTGTTATTTTCTGATCAACGTTAAGCATAATTTAGTAAAATTCACATGTGAATTTCTTTCATGTAAAATCATGTATGATGGTCATCTGGTGACAGAGTTCTTATCTTCTCACATTCCTACTGTCACCACTAATCTACCAAGGCTGAAGCCCGATCATGTACGCGCACAAAATTCAGACATGCAAGCAGTCATTGTTACTACTTGAACATATTTCTCTTTTATGTATTGATCAAACTTATAATAATAATAATAATGGATTGGATTTATATAGCGCTTTTCAAGGCACCCAAAGCACTTTACAATGCCACTATTCATTCACTCTTCATAACTTTATGAAACCAGATATCAGAAAGAAGAACCATGCAGCCAATACAATTTTCAAGCTTGGCAGAGAAAACAACATTTTGGTTTTGACCATTGGAAACAGAGAAGCAGGATTGTTTCACAAGGCAGCAGAATGGGAAGAGAAAGACGCAGAAAGCCTTTTTTATTCCTGTGCCTTTGTTTTCTTACATGATAATTTGATTAGCAGTGAAAACAATGATATGCATGTTCAGTAGCTAACTTTGATTTTACATAAAACAGAGCAGTGTTTCACCAGCCCTTACAGGGTTTCTAGTACTTCCTTATTTTCTGTTCCCTTGAGTACCATGGTCACCTCGAAGTAAAGCAGTTTGTATAGCTCTTTGAAGTTGCTGCTGTCCCAGGAAAGCTGGTTTTACCTGCTCGCCTCGATTGAAATCATCCCAGGGCAGGTTACAGACCTGTGTCGTCATGTTAATAAAAAGAGGAGGATGTTGAATTACAAGAGGAAATTAGACAAAAGAGAAATTGGATAAGGGGTGGAGATGAGGAAACGAGTGAGTCTGTGTTGAAAAACAGTTTGCTGTGTCATGATTACCCAACAGAGCAACACCTCACTGACGTGAGCCAGGATTTACACAAGAGGGGCTGCAGGAAGGCAAACTCAGGGTGAGACAGCAGTGCAGAGAAGAAAGAAAGGAGAGAAAAGTTTGGTGATGTCAAAGGGTAGACAGCCGGGCAGGAAAGTGAGACGTAAGTGAGAGAGATAAGAGAGAGGGAGGGCAGAGTGAAGGTTGGTGGGTGGGAGGAGAGAGAGATAGAGAGCACGGCCTGCCTGGCCTTTAGTCTTAACTCAGAGTTTTGTAACTTTCAGTCACAAAGACGGGGTGTCTGCAGTCACAGACAGAGCATTCATAAAGAGAAGAAGCGTGGTAGGCACTGTGTACAGAGATGACTGGAAGCTCTGCATCTGCTCACAGAGAAACTGCAGCAAATGGACACAAAGCTTCCTCAAACGGGACAGAACTCAAGCGTGAGGACGGAAAGGTAGAACTGGGGAAGAAGGTGACCCTGCTCCGAGGCATCTCCATCATCATTGGGACCATCATCGGAGCCGGGATCTTCATCTCACCAAAGGGAATCCTGAAGCACTCCGGAAGTGTGGGAGTGTCCCTGCTGGTGTGGATTGCCTGTGGCGTGCTGTCCCTCTTTGGTGAGTTGGAATATGAGCAGAGGAGTTCTGCTCTTGTAATATACTGGTGGAGCTTCAGAAAACTGTTTGTGGCTGTAGAGATTTAACAACAGACATAAAAAGAAGTCAGAAAAGTAACAAACAGAAGTCATTTGTTTTCTGTATAAAGTAAGATTAAAAAAGAAGAGATGTAACCATCACTGCCAAAAACACTGTCAGTATTGAAACCGTCGAGTAAGCTTCTTCTGTGCTAAAGCTGCTATTTTACAGTTCACTAATGCAAATATCAGAAGTGTAGTGATGATTTTAATATAAAGGCTCATCTCACAGCCAGAGGCGGAGCCAGACATTTGAAACACCCGGGGCTTAGCCCAAAGAGTAGTATGCATGTGGGATTTTTTTTTTTTTTTTTTTGGGGGGGGTGTGTAGAAATGACTGAAAGATTAATAGGCTCTGTTCAAAAAAGAATGACTTCATATAGGGAAAAATATATATCACATGTGCAGGACACCTTAAACTAGTTTTTTAATTAAGCAGCAAGGCAGAACAAGGTCAGGGCTGTATCAAGACATGAGGACTAAACCCCAATTCAACCAGACCCAGAACTGATCCAGAATTAAAACAGGACTACAACAGTTCAAAATCAGGACTACTGAGGACTTAACCAAGACAGAACCAGAATCAGAACTAGATGATAGTAGCACTAAAAATCATCATAGACCTGCACTACACTTGTTTTTTTAATTCTACCAAAGTCCACTATTTAGATTGAGAAAAGTTTATATAATTATTTAGCCTTGTTGTGCAAACAAGCCTGCAGAACTTAATAAATACAGAATTTGAAAAATAACAAACCTAAAAAGAAACACTAGGTACGAGATACATGAGGACCTGTGATACGGTGATACTTTTGGTAAACAACCATTTGACTAACATGTGTGTCTCACCTGCTCTTGTTCATCTGTTCTGTCCTCGTTCTCCTCTCTCTCCCTCTTTGTGCTGACAATCATCAAATATACAGTTGAAACCAGATATTTACTCTTCAGATAAAAACACTTTTTTAATTGTAACATCAAATCAGACTAAATGTTTATTTCTTTAGATTGATAAATATAAAAACATATTTGTTAACTTTAAGAGTAAAGAGAGAAACTATCTGTATTTCTTAATTGCAAATGGCACCAAATTGTATTCAAACTTGAGCCACACTTATGGAGCTCCACAGTTCTTTTCCTGGTGTTTTGGTTGACATCTCTTGATTTTCCCATGTCAAAGAAACAGGCTCTGTGTTTTGCCTTATATGCATCCACAGCTGTGCCACCAGTTTACTCACATGGACTCTACTAACCTATCAGAAGCTTCTTCAGCTCAGAATGGAATCGTCTGGAGTTTTCTTATTAATTAACAATAAATTTAGTGTACATGTACTCCTAAATTTGATGAAAGTGATAAAAATAGCTCTGTCTCTCTTTATTCTGAAATTTAACTAATTCAAAATATATTTCAATATTTATCTAAAACAAAAATTTACTCTAAATTGATGTTGTACAGTAAAAATGTTTTATGTTTTCTCCCTAAAGTGTATGTAAATATCTGGTTACAAATGTGAATATCCTGCTGTGTACTGAAATCCCTCTTGTTTTGCATAGAAATATACTGAACAACATACAAAGCATAATATATAAAATAACATTTACCTGAGTTTTTTCTTTGAAAGAACCCTCGAATGTCCATTCTTATGTTTCAGTACATAACTGAAACCGATTTAGTCGGGAGGGTAAGAACTGAAAATATGAAATAAACACACGTAAGCTAAGACTCTAAAAAAAAATAGCATTTGTTCGGCTTTTCATTTCGCCATTTGTTGATTCACTTGAAGAGCAAGTAACGTAATATTGGTCAAGTGATCAGTTTCATATCAATCTTTCGTGATGCACCGTCATATTTACATTATTTGTACGGTACGAATGATTTGCTTTGGTACCTGCTCAAACTTAAGCTCTCCTTAGTATGGCTGGCTCCGTCTCTCCAACAGCGCACTCACGGGCAGCAGCTGCCCCCGCCCCCTCGCTCAGTCGCTTAGTGCCTGAGCTTGGATCATACCAATATCAGGGGGGGATTCACGCACAGTCGTAAATTCCCACAGTGTGCACTATGTGCTTCGAATATTGTGTGTACTTTTTGTTTTATACAGTTGTCAGCCAGGCATCTAACTATGAAAAAATTACACTCCAAAATACCCCGGGCTTCTGACAAAACAACCCGGGCTTAAGCCCCGTAAGCCACCCCTCCGCTCCGCCCCTGCTCACAGCCACAAAAATCTGCTTCAAACCATGAGCTGAATGTTTCAGAGTAAAGTTTTATGGCAGCCATCAGGGCTGAACTCACTAACTTGGGTCTGATCTTCAAGTCTCAGTCAAACTTCAGTCTGCTTCACAGCATCGCTGTAAACATGGCTACACATACACAGTGACCTGATAACTCACTGTTGGAGACTGTAAAAGTCACACAGCATCAACACTTATAAAACTTTTTTCCTGCATGATTGCTGTGATTCTGCGACTTATTCTGAATATTCTCACACTTTGTGTCTCGCTCCAACATATATGGACCTAACTATGCGTATTTGTAGCTTTGTCTTCAGCACCACAGTGGATTTCAAATCAAACAGTCAGGATGTGATTGAAATACAGAGTTTCAGTTTAATTGAAGGGTTTAACAAAAACATTGCACTGACTGTTTAGAAGTTACAGACATATTTATGCAGTTTCTAGAAATGTAAATGGACAAACTCATTTTACACATGAACATAACTCATTTGCTGTCAATGATGATCTCAAGTATTGAAACCCAAGGACCTTTACAGCAGCACTTCCGCCTGTCATCTGCATGTCCATGCCAAAATGTGGCCTCTGTCATGTTACACAGAGGATGTGCTATGCCTACAGGCTGTTTAGTCAGGTCAGAATCTGCAGTCTAATCCTGAATTCAGTTCTGACTGGTCAGAGTCTTATTGGGAACAAAAAGACTAAAAAAACACTGGAGAAGAGCAGAATCTGTTGTTGAATACCCACAGCAGTGCAAGTCCAACAAAGGAGAGCTGAAGCTCCACTGCGGTCTTTGCCTAAAGCACATGCAGGCCAGAGGTCAACAGAGATGGACATGGGCGAACACAGACAAAACCTCTGCCCGGGGGCTCTCCTGGCTCCACCTTCAACAGTTGGGCAATTCTTCACTTCCTGGTTTTAATTGTGTGCACTAATGATTTCTCAATTCATTTTCAAATCTTTGAAAAAAAATGACAGATGTGCTCATGGGTTTGTTACCTTGTGCAATATGTAAATATACATAATTGCTTGGTTTCTTTGAGAAAGATAACACTTGAATTATGTAATTTTTCAGACTCTCAGTGAACTTAACAACCACCAGAACTTACGAGATGTATCAATTCTGATTTGACCATTAACCACAGGACATATTAGCCAATCATCCTGACATGTAATAATGAACACCACAACTATTGCATGACCTCCTTTGAGCGAGCCGGAAGTAAAAACGTCTTTTTAACATGAAGAAAGCTCCAGCAGAACTGGAGGGGGCGGGGGGGGGGGGGGTAGGTCTGATTGGGGTTGAGGGGAGGAACACAGGACAAATACCTGCTGTGGGAGAGAGTCAGAGATTAATCCAGTCCCAATAAAGTTTAAGACCACCTGAGAACTGGCTAACAAAGTTCCAAGTAGAGCTTCAACATGCTACAGGAAGAAATGGAAGTGAAACAAAACTTTTTTCTAGGTTCTAGGTCCTTTATTATTTGTCACATGCATAGTTATACAAGTATAACACACAGTGAAATGTAGCCTGACACGCTCCTCGACATGTGCAAAAATTGGGGGGGGGGGGGGGGTGTAGAGGAAGAACATTATATATATATATATATATATATACACATATAGTATATACACTGGGTGAATGTGCAGTAGTAGCAGCAAGCAGGTGAATTCTGTACATTAATATGAATAGACATCTGACTATTTTACAGGATAGACAATATAAACATATTTAAAATTAAAGGAATTGAAATGTACATTGTGCTTTGGTTTAGTGTCTGGAAGAGTCCTGTCTCAGTCAATTATAGATGATGTGAGAGGGTGGGTGTGTGTGTTTAGGGCACGGATGGCTTGAGGAGAGAAGCTCCTCTTGAGTCTCTCTGTCCTTGCCCGGAAGATGCGGAACCTTCTACCAGATTGCAGAAGTTGGAACAGTTTGTTGCCAGGATGGGACGGGTCCTTCAGTATCTGCGCTGCTCTAGTCCGGCATCTCCTGGTGTAGGTGTCCTGAAGCAGGGGGGGAGCAATCCTGCAGCAGCGTTCTGCTGTACGGATCACTCTCTGGAGAGCTTTTTGGTCCTTCACACAGCTGTTCCCAAACCACGATGTCATGTTCTGTGTGAGGATGCTCTCCACAGCGCCTGTATAGAAAATCCTGAGGATCTTTGGAGAGACCCTGAACTTCCTCAGTTGTCGTGGGTGATACAGGCGCTGCCTAGCCTTTTTGGTCTGGACCTGAATGTGGGCAGCCCATGTCAGGTCTGAGGAGATGTGGACACCAAGATACTTGAAGGACTGCACCCTCTCCACTGGAGCTCCATTGATGATAATGGGCTTGTAGTCTCTGTGCTGACCCCTTCTGAAGTCCACCACCAGCTCCTTGGTCTTGCTGACGTTCAGCTGGAGGTGGTTGTCCTGGCACCACGATGCCAGATTCTTCACTTCATCCATGTAGGCCGCCTCATCGTTGTTGGAGATGGCACCCAACACCACTGTGTCGTCAGCAAACTTCACAATGGTGTTGGAGCCATGGGTGGCCACACAGTCTGAAGTGTAGAGGGAGTAGAGCAGTGGCGAGAGGACACATCCCTGAGGTGCTCCTGTGTTGATGGTGTTGCTGTTGGAGAAGCACCTGCCCACCCTCACCACCTGAGTTCTGCCAGTGAGGAAGTCCAACACCCATGCACACAGACGGCTGTTAAGTCCCAGATCCCTCAGCTTTGTGAACAGTCTGCAGGGCACTATTGTGTTAAACGCTGAATGGTAAATGGACTGGTTCTTATATAGCGCTTTTCCACTATTCTGAGCACTCAAAGCGCTTTACACAACTTGTGCATTCACCCATTCACACCCATTCGCACAAGCACAACTGACATTCACACACATTCATACTCCGATGAATGCATCGGAGAGCAATTTCGGGTTAGTATCTTACCCAAGGATATTTGGCATGCAGACTAGGGGAAACCGGGAATCGAACCACCAACCTTCCGATCAGTAGATGACCTGCTCTACCACCTGAGCTACAGCCACCCCAGCTGAACTGTAATCAACAAACAGCATTCGCACATAGTTACCCTGTTTCTTGTCCACGTGGCTGAGAGTGGTGTGTAGGACGTGGGCGATGGCATCCTCTGTGGATCTGTTGGATCTGTAGGCGAACTGCAGCGGATCTGTAGGCGAACTGCAGTGGATCTGTGGTGTCTGGGATGGAGGAGGAGATGATGTTCTTCAGCAGCCTCTCAAACACCTTCATTACTACCGAGGTCAGTGCAACTGGCCGGTAATCGTTCAGGGATGAGGGTTTGCTGTTCTTGGGCACAGGGATGATGGTGGATCTTTTGAAGCATGTGGGGACCACAGACTTCGCCAGGGACTCGTTGAAGATGTAAGTGAACACACTTGCTAGCTGGTCAGCACAGCAGCGCAGCAGACGGCCGGTGATGCCGTCTGGCCCCGCCGCTTTCCTTGTGTTCACTCTCCTCAGCGCCGCTCGGACGTCATGCTCCGCGATGCTGGTCACCGGTCTCTCGCTGATGACGTCACTGTCCTCGGTAGCCAGGCGGTAGATAGCATTAGCCGCCTGGCTAACCTTGAAACGGGCAGAGTCGGCGTTGATCGGCGCAGTGTCCCTGGCTTTGTAGTCCGTAATGGTGCGTAGTCCGTGCCACATACTCCGTGTGTCGCCCTGGTGGAAGCGGGACTCCACACGTTCCCGGTACCTGCGTTTGGCATCTCTCACCGCGCGCCGCACGCCGTATGAGGCCGCTTTGTAGGCGCTCATATCGCCAGTGGCGAGACCCGCGTTGTAGGAGGCGGTCCTGGCGTTTATAGCAGTGCGGATCGATCTGTCCATCCACGGTTTCTGGTTTGGGAATGTGGTGACTCTGGCAGTGGGGATAATCTCCTCCGCTAGCATATTGACGAAGCATACTGCTACTTCCGTAAACTCGTTGATGTCGACTGCGCATACTCTGAACATGTCCCAGTCTACGTCGTTGAGTGCGTCCTGTAGCGTAGCTTCTGATTGGGCAGTCCACCGTTGTACCTCCCTCGTGGTCACGTCTTCCCTCCGTATGCTTTGTTTATACTGGGGAATGAGGAAGATGGCGTTGTGGTCAGACTTCCCAAAAGCCGGGTGTGAGACAGCTTTGTAGCCCTGCTTGTATGGCGTGTAGCAGTGATCCAAAATCCGATCCCCTCTCATTGGACACGAGACATGCTGGTAAAAGTTTGGCATGACTTGTCTGAGGTTCGCTTTGTTAAAGTCTCCTGCTACAATGAGGGCTGTGCCCGGGTCCTTGTTTTGAAGCGAGCTCAGCACATCATGTAATTCGGACAGAGCCATACCTGTGTCCGCTTGGGGTGGGATGTAGACCGCCGTGGCGATGACTGAGGTGAACTCACGGGGCAGATAGAAAGGGCGGCACTTAATGCTCAGGAACTCCAGATGTGGCGAGCAGCCGCTGGAGAGAGTAGAAATGCTCCTGGCATCACACCACTTTTTGTTTACCATGAAACACACTCCTCCACCTTTGGTTTTGTTCGACTCTGCCGTTCTGTCCGCGCGGAGCACAAAGAATGAATCCGACAAAGTTACGGCCTGGTCCGGCACGGTGGGGGACAGCCATGTCTCCGTGAAGCACAGAATGTTGCAGTCCCTCATGTCACTTTGGAAGGTGACCCTTGCTATTAGGCCATCGAGCTTGTTCTCCATGGATTGTACATTGGCCAGTAGGATACTGGGCAGTGGTGCGCGATGCGCCTGCTGTCTCAGTCTGTTCCTAATACCAGCGCGTTTTCCCCGGCGCTTTTTTGTTCTGTGCCTCGGATGAGCGGCCCGTCCTTTGTTGTTCTCCGCGCCGCGTAGAATCTCTGGCGGCCAGGAAGGGTCAGGTTTAAAAGTGTCCAAGATTAGATGTGCAACCTTGGCACCGATGTTTACAAGTGATCCGCTGTCGTATACTATAAGACTAGAGGATTTTGGGATGTAAACCAGAGCAAAAAATAAGTAAAAAACAAGAAAAGTGGATAGTCGGAGCGGAGCGGTCAGGAAGGCGTCTGGACGTGGCCGCGCCATCTTGGAACATCAGTGATTCTTGAGATAAGGGACAAAACATGTCCAGCAGATAAAACCCAATTTTGTGGTTAAAAATATGCATACAAGTGTTACCCAACTGCCTAAAAGACAAACCATGTCATGGCTCGCTGTGTGGCAGGCAGGATGAGGACCCAAAATGCAAACTCACGGACTCAGGGGATAAACTCAAAATCACAGCTTTAATGCTGGAAGGCAGATCACAGAAAATACAAAACTTAAACTGGGAACCATAAACTAACACTCGCAGAGAGACACAGGGAAATCCACTTAGCATGAGGGAGAACGCGACACAGAACTGAGGGAGACGCAGACATAAATACACAGAGGGTTAACGAGGGAAGTGGGAACACACGGGGACACGGCTGACACAGATAACCATAACGAGACAGGGCGGGGTGAACGTAACATGACGTATACAGGCGCGAGAGGCACAAAGTAACACAGGAAGTGCACGGGGGTTCAGACCGGAGGAGAGAGAGAGCACAGGGAGAACATAGACATAACGGGCAGGGGAAACAGGGAATAAACACAAAGAGGGACGAGGGCTCATGAATACACAGAGGGGCACACAGGGGGTAAGAGTCACGAAGGGAAAACACTTAGGGAACAACACAACAGGACAACTCAGGAAACATGGCCTAAATAAGGAACGAAATACAAAAATACAGGAAACTAAGAATACTGGGCCAACATGGCGACGGCATGGGTGGAGACACGAAGGCTGCAGCTGGCGGCGGCGTGGAAGCTGGGGACGGGGACTCCGAGGCTGCAGCTGATGGAGCAGCTGGTGGCTGGACGGGCTCCTCGGGCCCCCCAGTTGACGAGGAAGGTTGCTGAACAGGTCCCTCGGACCCTCCAGCGGAGACAGGTGGCTGAACGGGCCCCTCGGACCCTCCAGCGGAGACAGGCGGCTGAACGGGCCCCTCGGACCCTCCAGCGGAGACAGGCGGCTGAACGGGCCCCTCGGACCCTCCAGCGGAGACGAGGAGGTGCTGGCTAGGCTGAGCAGAGCCGCCAGCAGAGACAAAGAGCGGCTGGAGGCGTTCCCCTGAACCCCCAGCGGAGACGAGGAGGTGCTGGCCGGGCTGACCAGAGCCGCCAGCGGAGACGAAAAACAGCTGTCGGACGGGACCCTCGGACCCTCCAGCTGACGTGACGTGAAGTGGTGGTGTCGCCGCAGGGTGCCAGATAGGCACACCCGGGAGTTCAACAGCAGATGCAGGACAAACAGTTATGGAGGCCCCTGGCTGGACTAGGAGCTGAGGAAACACAGGCTGCTGAGGCACAATCCCAGAGAGAGAAAGAGCGGGTGAAAAACATGCTATAGGGCTTAATATCTTGGCACAAAAGACAATGAAATGAGCAGTGGTAGTGACCACCAGTTCTGAGCCAGCAATCATTAGGTTCCCAGAGTCTGCATTAGTCTAAAGCGGCTCACAGGTTACTGGCCCAGTCTCAGTAATCCTAGGAGAGGTCAACATAAGCTGGTTGGACTTAACCGATGGTAGTGTGCGGCTCAGAGGAGCTGGTTCAACCATACAGAAAACAAGAATTGCCACTCGATCCACAAAAACAAGGCTTAGATCATCAGGAGCTGACTCCTGGAAAAACAGTAAATAAACAGGTATGGACCTAACCAATGGCACCGTGGTAGCATGACTGTGGTGTGTTGGATGAATGTGTTTGTTGGAACCCGCACCCGCAGTGATCTGTGGCTTCAGAGTGATAACTATATTGAGTGGAGAGACAGATACAGGTAAAACGGTACGTAAACCATTAACTGAAGCAGGTGACACTTCAGGCTGAGAGTGAGTGGTTACACCATTGTTCAAGGCCAAAATCCTATCTAGTGATGAGTTCACAGAGGCAGGAGAAAATGGTGTCACGTTAACCCTGATCTCAGCCTCCATCTCCTGAGTGGAGGTAATGGTGCTGGAGCAAAACAGTTCAAAATCACCTTGTTTATTACCTCCAGGAAGACAGAAGTCATGTCAGGATAACTAGTTATGTTTTCGTTACCTTCATTCAGAGACTGGTGGAGGAGCAGGGCTCATGAATACACTTAGGGAACAACACAACAGGGCAACTCAGGAAACATGGCCTAAAAAAGGAATACAAAAATACAGGAAACTAAGAATACTGGGCCAACATGGCCCAGGACCATGACAAACCAAGGCAATGTTTATACAACAAAACTACAATTTTGCATTTTTTATAAATATATATTTATTTTAAATGGTACAATTCATTACCAGTACCTTAAAAATCCATTGTCCAGAAGCAGGTGTGATAATATTACAATACAGAAAAAAAATTTAAAGTAATGTAAAATTTAACATCATGGCTCTCATCACTAAGTATTTAAGTCAATACCTTATATAATATCAAAATATGCAATTGAAAATTTATTTTTAAATATTTTTTAAGTGATTAAAATCGTGTCCAGAGTTTTTGTCAACACCGTCAGATTTTTTTAAAAGTACAAAAAAATCAGGAATTATTGTGGGCAGCTTACACTCTGAGGACCCCTTTACCACTTCCTGTTTGATACACATGCCATGAGGTCACTGCTGTGATAATTTGTTTGTTTTTATTTCATTTATTGCGCACCTTTCTGATAAAACTCTGTGTCACAACCATAGTGCGTCAACACCAAAGTCGATGAAATGCAAGATTTAAATTTTTTTTCTTGTAAAAAGAGCCTCATTTAGGTAGATTGTAGAGGCCATAAGCAGCTGATGAAAAACAAGATGGCTTCTGTCAGATAAACATGTGTTATGAGAGAAAGTCGGTGATGTCAACACCATCAGGATTTTGGTCTGACGGTGTTGACCCTTTTTCTAATGGTGTTGACAAATGCCACAAAAGTGTGCTATTCATCAATTATATTATCAATTATAAGTTATTTTTTACTAATATTTCAGATATATTACCTCCTGTGTACTTTACTGATATTTCTGCTTCACAAATGTGTCAAATATTATCAAATTTGTATTATCTTGAATCTCATTGTTTATGTATACATTATTGATCCTGTAGGAAAATGCTTAGTCCTCTGCATTTAACCAATTCACTCAGTGATGCAGTGGGCAGCTACCAATGCACAGTGTTGGGGAGTAACGGAATACATGTACCGCCGTTACGTATTTAAAATACAAAATATGAGTAACTGTATTCCGTTACAGTTACCGTTTAAAAAGGTGGTATTCAGAATACAGTTACTTTGTTGAAATAAATGGATTACACTGCGGTACTTTCCTGTTCCATTTTGTCGCGGGTCAGGACTGTTTGGGTTTTGTTTGACAGCTACGTTCTGTTGTTCCAGGCGGCAGGATTACGGTTGCCATGGTTACAGGGCGACGCTCTCTCTCTCTCTGCGACTGTGTGTTTCCTGGGTGAGAGAGCGCCTTTTCGTTGTTGTTGTTGTTGTGCTAAGCTAACAGGCAGAATGCTACAAGCATAGCTCTAAAGAATGTAGCATCATGGGCAGTGTAGTCCGTGTTGCAGGGAGAATGGACTGCCATACACGTTATGGGTCTGTGAGCGCGAGGAGGGAGAAAAAGGGGAGTGGAAAGGTACGAGTTGTCATCGAGGAAAAACGGGAGCTGGAAGCATGTAAATATAATAATAACCACTTCAGCCAAGAAGAGTGCCTGACGAGCCCAGTTGTAAGTAAGCTATTAAGACTCGACTGTACACCGTGTTCGTGTTTTCCTCTGAAAACAATAAGTTCCGTTGGAGCAGTCTTTCAACGCCTCTCTCTGTCTCTCGCAAGAAAAGTTGACCCACACAACAAAGTAAAGCTATTTTTCGGCTACGAGCCGACAGGGACCCCGCCGTATTAGTCAGAGGTCCCTTTACTACAGTTCGGAGTCGCGGACCTTCAGTAATAGTAATAAATCACACAGCAATAGTACATTCACGTTGTTGTAAAAAGCATGATAATATATTAAGTAATCCAAAGTATTCAGAATACGTTACTGTCATTGAGTAACGTAACGGAATACATTACAGAATACATTTTGGGGCATGTATTCTGTATTCTGTAATGGAATACATTTTAAAAGTAACCTTCCCAACACTGCCAATGCAGGATAGCCGCTGTTCGTTGTATTTGAACGCCCAACCTTTCAATCATGTGGCATCTACTGAGCTAGCTGTGCCCGAGAGCTGTTCTTTAAGTGATGATGGATGAATCCTGCTTCCGGGCCCAAACTACTGTGTTTATTAAGCCTGTTGTGCTGTTAAAATGTTTTAATGCTTTTATCTTGTTCTATTACATCTGAACAAGCCCCTAAAAGCAGCCAGTGATCACTGTCAGCCTAACCATCGCGAACCCTCACGTTAACTTTTATCAAGTGGAAAAAAGTTAGCGTTCATCCTCCAGCTTCACTGTGTTTATGTTATGCTAAGATAGCTGTGTCGCTAACGATCACATAGCACATCATTATATACCAGCTAGCCCAACTTCAGTAACCTGACAATAGTCACTGCAGTTTAGTTTTCTGTCTCCATTTATGTTGGAAGTGATAGCAGAGCTGGTGTATCATGTTCAGGTGGAAACAAGCAATCTAACTTTAACTCTGTTAAATTTCATATATTCTGTCTTCATGGATACCTGGATGTTACACCTGGTAGAGCCACACTGATCATTTTATTAAAGATGAAAGAATTTAGAGAGTTTGTATCTCTCAGTGATGCCGCAGAGTTCCTTTGACTTTGGGATCTGCAGCGGAGTTTGGACCTGGAAACAGCTAATGACATCAAACTTAATGGCTGGATAGCATTTCTATTGCTTAATGCATAATTGTGTTGTGAATATTCATCCTTAATCTGTGAAAAAGCACAAGGTTCAGAAAAATTATAGTGATTACAAAATGGTACATTTCAGGCTAAAATAGCAAAGGGGAAGCTGTCAGTAGAGGAACGAAAGAGAAGGAACAGGGATGATCAAAAAAGAAGGAGAGAAAACATTAACAGCCAGCCTGAGTTGAAGAAAGAGTTTCTCATAAAGGGAAAGATGGACAAATAGAGTGAAAGAGGGAAAAATAAAGAACATCAGTGATCTGAAAGGAAGAGAAAAAAGTCAGAAGACAAGGTTTTGGAAACAAGCACAGAGGGGCCACCGTAAATATACTTTTATTTATTCGCTCCACATAGCAATGTTTGGTTTCTTCCTGAATACTATCGTTGTTTATATTTACTGCGGGAAGAAATGGTAAAAACTGTGTTTTATAAGGAAAATGCTCAAAAACGCTCTCCGCCTGTGAACAAGAACAAAACCCAAAGAAACCCCAGCCTTTCCTGTTGGTCAAAAAATGTACCATGTCGACCAATAGAAAAATGATATGGCAACATAGCATTTAGTTGTTTAGGAAGGGGGAAGTTGTAGGAGTGACAGCGGTGTTTTGAGATGTGAGAGATTTGCGACGTTTAGCGCAAATCTTGTGTAGTTAGTGTGTAGTGTAGTCAATAGTTTTGTTGTGTGTGTCAGAACAATGAGGCGACTGCTGAATGTTACAGGTGTTACAGCAGTGATACATCTCCTGTTGTCAGGCCTGCAGGTATCAGGCTGTTGTTCTCCTTCATCTCATAGTGGACAGAAATTATTTTTGCAGTGACACAAATAATTTGTGTGGCATCAGATTTGATGCAGAACAGCTGATTGTTCTGTAAATAGTGTGAAATGTTTATTTAAAAACATCTTGGCTGCATTTTTAGGTAAACAGCTGCAAAAAACTTTGTTGTTTGCATAACTCAGTTACTTTTTTGAAGAAGTAACTATAATTAATTGCCCAACATTGGTCATTATTTACTGTATTTTGCAGACAGAGAGTTACAGACTCTCTCCCAGACCACAGACTCATAATACAAGTCAGAGCTTTATAGAAAAAAAAAGAAAGTTGTGTTTTCAAAATTGGAGTTCAAGTTATTTTCCTTCCAATAGTGTTAACATCCTACACAGGTCAGGAAAAATATATTTTTTTAAATTTTCGTTGTAAGTGGGCTAAAGCAGTTAATTAAAAGTAGTCTAACATAAATGCTGTAATTTGATTACTTTAATAAACCATGTAACTTAGATTGATTTGATGCTGGCGTGACCACAGCGGACACGTCTAGTGTTGCTCACAGTGGTCCAAGGGACCGCTCAGAGAGTTTGTGTGTTCGCTCCGACACATGAACAATTAGAGGGAACATTGGCTGTAACTAAGTTTAAGAATATAATCCACCCACTGTTATCATCTTCAATGCCCTGTACCAACACAGAGCAGAGCAGCTATCTGAATACTACTCCAACAGAGGTCGATCATCTTGTTAATAATATCACCTCCTCACTACGTACGACTCTGGATACTGTAGCTCCTGTGAAAACTAAGGTCTCTAATCAGAAGTACCTGACTCCGTGGTATAATTCTCAAACACGTACCCTAAAGCAGATGACTCGTAATCTGGAGAGGAAATGGCGTGTCACAAATCTAGAGGATCATCATTTAGCCTGGAGAAATAGTTTGCTGCTTTATAAGTAAGCCCTCCGCAAAGCCAGAACATCTTACTATTCATCACTGATTGAAGAAAATCAGAATAACCCCAGGTTTCTCTTCAGCTCTGTAGCCAGGCTGACAAACAATCAGAGCTCTGTTGAGCCAACCATCCCTTTAACGTTAACTAGTAATAACTTCATGAACTTCTTCACAAATAAAATTTTTATCATTAGAGAAAAAATTACCAGTAATCATCCCACAGATGTAATATTATCTACAGCTACTCTTAGTACCATTGATGTTAAGTTAGACTCTTTTTCTCCAATTGATCTTTCTGAGTTAACTTCAATAATTAATTCTTCAGAACCATCAACGTGTCTTTTAGACCCCATTCCTACAAAACTTCCATTAATTAATTCTTTGATCTTAAATATGATCAACCTATCTCTAATAATCAGCTATGTACCACAGGCCTTCAAGCTGGCTGTAGTTAAACCTTTACTCAAAAAGCCATCTCTAGACCCAGCAGTCTTAGCTAATTATAGGCCAATCTCCAACCTTCCTTTCATATCAAACATCCTTGAAAGAGTAGTTGTCAAACAGCTAACAGATCATCTGCAGAGGAATGGTTTATTTGAAGAGTTTCAGCCAGGTTTCAGAGCTCATCACAGCACAGAAACAGCTTTAGTGAAGGTTACAAATGATCTTCTTATGGCTTCTGACAGTGAACTCATCTCTGTGCTTGTCCTGCTAGACCTTAGTGCAGCATTCGATACTGTCGACCAAAATATCCTATTACAGCGATTAGAACATGCTGTAGGTATTACAGGTATTGTACTGCAGTGGTTTGTATCATATCTATCTAATAGACTCCAATTTGTGCATGTAAATGGAGAGTCCTCTTCACACACTGAGGTCAATTATGGAGTTCCACAGGGTTCAGTGCTAGGACCAATTCTGTTTACATTGTACATGCTTCCCTTAGGCAGCATCATTAGAAGACAAAGCATACATTTTCACTGCTATGCAGATGACACCCAGCTCTATCTGTCCATGAAGCCAGATACCACACAACAATGAGTTAAACTGCAGGAATGTCTTAAAGACATAAAGACCTGGATGGCCGCTAACTTTCTGCTTCTTAATTCAGATAAAACTGAGGTTATTGTACTCGGCCCTGAAAATCTTAGAAATATGGTATCTAACCAGATTCTTACTCTGGATGGCATTACCTTGGCCTCCAGTAACACTGTGAGGAACCTTGGAGTCATTTTTGACCAGGACATGTCCTTTAACGCACATATTTAAAGCACATATGTAAGACTGCTTTCTTCCATTTGCGCAACATCTCTAAAGTTAGAAATATCCTGTCTCAGAGTGATGCTGAATAGTGATGGGATTTCCGGCTCTTTTTAGAGAACTGGCTCTCACATATGCTTTCAATTGTGTAATTTAAGTGATCTAGGTAGCTCTGTTTTGGAAGTTCAGTTAACGCTAGAAATGTGCTTTGGAGTTCGTACGTGTTTTGTCTCTAGGGGCCACCGCATATATTTATATATAAACATATATAAATAAAACCACTTTTTTTTTACATTAGTAATTCCTTTTGTGCATAATTTTATATTGTTGTTAATAATAAATTAATTAAAGCAACAAAACAACCTAAAGAGCCGGTTCGGAGCCGAAAGAGCCGGCTCTTTTTAGTGAGGCGAGCAGAAAGAGCCGGTTCTCCAAAAAGAGCTGGAAATCCCATCACTAGTAGTGATGGTAAATTTGATTCCTTTTAGTGAATCGAGTTTGAATGAGTCACTCACCAAAATGAATCGGGTGTTTTGAGTCATTTGAGTCACTGAGTCAGTTGCTAGGAGAGTGCAAAAAATTTACATTTTCATGCAAACTTAATTTGTTTGTCTTTTCATGTAAACCCTAAGATGCTAAGATGAGTGATTGAAAAAGAAAAACAACTCTTTTATAGAGCAAAAAAGAGCAAAAAATAAAGATTTGTAAAGGGAACATTTATTTTTATTTCAATAGAATATCAATGAAATTTCTGACAGATAGAAAATGAAATGTGAATCAACAAAATCAAAATCAAAAATATAAATAAAAATAAATAAAATTCACAGATTACTGTGTTCAAAAGTACTAGTCCACTTCAAAATTAATTGTCCCTTACAGATTGGCATTGAGGAAAATAAGCTCCCGAACTTTTCCAGGGCTGAGGCAGTTCCTCCTGTCTGTAATTATTTGTCCTGCCTTTGAAAAGATCCGCTCTAATGGAACGGAAGTTGCCACTATGCAGAGTCTCGTCTTCATAATATCGCAGGTTTTTTTGAAGACAGTGGCACGGGACTTCCACCACTCCAGGAGGTCAGATGTCCGGGGTAGGAGTGGCTCTGACAGGAATCCTTTAATCTCCAGCATTGCCTCTGTGAAGGGGTTTTGGACTCCTGGCCTCAGTGATGCAACCCGCTCCTCAAAATCGGCCCAAATCACAGGCACTGTCTCAGTGGAAGTACTGGCCTGTGGGACACCCTCTCCTTCCTCTGTGCTGGGTGTCGCCAGTGGCAGTGGTCTTAAGGACCTTGATGCAGCTCCCACAACTCTTGTTACAGCATCTTCTGCATGTCTATCATGTAAAAATGCATGCTTCTTGAACCTGGGATCCAAAAGTGTAGCATCTGCAAGCAGGCTCACTTGTTCGATCCCCCCCAGCCGTTTGACAATTTCTGCCATGAGGATGTCTACCATGTTGTGGATTGGCTGATAGATGAAAGGACTTCTCTGTCTGTGTGCAGTAATCCTCTGCAGCCCTCTTGCCATTAAAATGGCTTTTGATCCAGTAACAAACCTGTTGAGGAGAAATAAAGGAAAGACTATAGTTCCATGCGTTTTAATGCAGTTACAGTGCAGTGCATTAAGCATACATTGTCATATAAAACCATTTTACAGTTTACATTTAATTATAAGCTGTTGTAAGAAACATCTTAAATGCTATTATCTGGGAAAGAATTGAAAAATGTGTTTAGGCAAATGTAATGACACAACATGAAATATATACATGTATTATGACACTATTTTAACATACCTTTCGGCACTCAGTTCCACAGTCACTTCCTCAAAAGGCTGCAGGACCTCACAGGTTTCCTTGACCATCTCCCACTCTTCAAGTGACAGGGTTTGCAGCTGTGGATTTACCAAGGCCAGGGTGGAAATGAGGGGATCCTTCACTTCTGCAATCCGCTTCAGCATGTAATAAGTGGAATTCCACCTGGTTGGCACATCTTGCTTCAGTCGTAGTTGGGGCTGTCCCATCTGCTGCTGTGTCTCTCTCAGTTTAGCAGAAGCCACTGTGCTGTGGCGTGTATATTCAGTTATTGCTTTTACCTTTCTAATAATTTCTTGAATTTGAGACTGCTGGATTCCCTTTCTGACAATTAAATTCAAAATGTGTGCAAAACAATTTAGATGGTTCCAGTGCAGGATGTCACCCACAGCCTTCTTGACATTGGCTGCACTATCACTTACACATGCAACTATCTTTTCCATAATGGCCCATTCAGTTGCAATGCTTTCCAGCTCTCTACCCAGGTTTTCAGATGTATGGTTGTCTTTTAATTCAAAACAGTCCAACAAGTTTGACTGCAGCTTAAACTCGGTCACATAGTGGCATGTAACAGACATGTAACTTGCTGATGTGCTGGAGGTCCAGCAGTCAGTTGTTAAGCACACAGCAGGTGCTGTCTTGATTTTTTCCTGAACATCAGCTCTTATCTTCTGAAACAAATTGGGCATCAGCTGTCTGGATACTGTACTTCTACTGGGAAGAACATATGAAGGATCAAGTGCCTTGGTGAACTCCCTAAATTCTCTGTCATCAACGATTGAAAAGGGCTGAAAATCTTGGGCAATCATTTTAACCAGAGCCTGGTCAACCTTGCTCTGCTGAAGTGGTATCATGGGCCTTGACACAAATGCTCCCATGTAAGACTGGCTCTGTCTTCTTTTTGCTGATTGTTGTTCTTGCCCTGCTGTGTGTGTGCTTGTATTTTCTTTCTGAGTACTTGTTGATGTGCTGCTGGAATAAACAGGTGATGTGACCGCTGTTGATAATGCTGCTGTTGAATATTGTTGCTCCTGCTGCTGGCTGCTAGGTTGTCCAATGCTAGTAGCTGCGTTTTGACTATGCTGTTGTTGTAGCATGACTGTGGGGTGCTTGCTACTGAGATGTCTTCTCATATTTGATGTACTTGCCCCTCGAAAAGACAAAACTGTCTTGCAAATGTTGCATTGTGCGTGTGTTGCACTTTTCATTTGAAAATGCATCCAAATATTGCTTCTTCGATGACTATCCATTGTTCCTCGTATCTTTAACTCGCACTGCCGGCAAACAACACCGTAGTACCGCCCCCTTGCCCCATACACGTGGAAAAAAACACAAACACCTTTAGAATTTTCTGTTTTTTTATTATTAGTATTTTCCTCAAATGTGTCACATATATATTTTCTTATCTAAATAATTTAGTGAAATAGCGAATTTCTAATTATTTAACTTACATTATTGCAGCAGCAGTTCATATATTTTTTCCTTAAGTCTGCTTATGATCTTTTCAAAAAAACAAAGTGTAGACTGAATGTTATACTGTGTCAGTCAGACTATCGGATTTCGTCTTCGGTGAAGGAGCGACTCTTCCAAGGTAACACGCTCTGAGTTTCAACAGCTGATAACCGAGAGGGAGGGGTGAGTGTGTCTCATGAAGCATGAGGGTCCACTGAGCTGTGTACCAGGGGGCGCTAATGTACCTTAACGTTGGTGCTAACTAAGAAGAAGAAGAAGCTGCGAATCGGGAGGGAGGGGGTGAGTGAGTGAGTGATTCCTCTATGCTACGATTCAGCACAGGAAGGGAGGGGGTGAGTGAGTCAGTGATTCGTTCAACTCGTTCGAGCTATGAGCCAGGAGGGAGGGGGTGAGTGAGTCAGTGATTCGTTCAACTCGTTTTAGCTGTGAGCCAGGAGGGAGGGAGTGAGTCCTGAGTGATTCGCTTACTCTACGATTCAGCACAGCAAGGAAGGGGGTTAGTCAGTCCTGAGTGATTCGCTTATGCTACGATTCAGCACAGGAATGGAGGGGGTGAGTAACTCAAATGTGCTGTTAGCATGTTAGCTGAGCGATGCTACAGTGAACCAAGGAGCTATTTTCTTGATGTGAGGTTTCTACTCAAGGTTTTTTCTTCCAGTTCAGAGCAGAAATGCTTTTGTTAAGAAACTGGCTGTTGTTTCCCCCCCACAGTTTTAATTATAAGCTAGATATATTTCTACTAATGGAATTAGCTTGCTAACAGCAACAGGGATGAGTCAGTGAGTCAGTTGGGCTTGTGAATCATGATTCACGAGTCAGTAAAGTGATTCTCGAGTATTGAATGATTCGTTCACGAATCGAACATCACTAATCACTAGTGCTCAGTCGCCTAGTGCCTGAGCTCGGATCATACCAAAATTAGGGGGAATTTACGATGGTACGCTCTGTGCTTCGTGTGTTGTTTTTGTTTTATACAGTTGTCAGGCAGGCATCTAACTAACAAATTACACTCTGAAAAAATGACCCGGGCTTAAGCCCTGTAAGCCACCACCCCCGCTCCGCTGATGGTTGACTCCAAATCTCCTGAACACTATGTCGATTTGAGAAGACCGAAACAGCGAGACCAAGACCGAGACCAAAGTCAGTCGAGACCAAGACAAGACCCAGACAAAAGTCCACGTAAAAGTGGTCTCGAGACCAAGACCGGTCTCGAGACATCCAACTCTACAAAAGAATGCCACATCACTCGATGGAAATGAGCATTATCAGCCTACACGGGGCTGAAGTCAAAGACAGCCCGAAAGGATCTGAGGTCTGAGTTGCAGTCTGAGGTGCAACCCGATGGTGTCAGATGGACCGAAACATAACTTTTCAGAGGTGTTCTATGGATTTTTATTTCAGGCAAGCATGGTTCAAGGTTCAAGGTTCTTTATTATTTGTCACATGCATAGTTATACAAGTATAACACACAGTGAAATGTAGCCTGACACGCTCCTCGACATGTGCAAAAATTGGGGGGGGGGGGGGGGGGGTGTAGGGGAAGAACATTATATATATATATATATATATATATATATATACACATATAGTATATACACTGGGTGAATGTGCAGTAGTAGCAGCAAGCAGGTGAATTCTGTACATTAATATGGATAGATATCTGACTATTTTACAGGATAGACAATATAAACATATTTAAAATTAAAGGAATTGAAATGTACATTGTGCCTTGGTTTAGTGTCTGGAAGAGTCCTGTCTCAGTCAATTATAGATGATGTGAGAGGGCGGGTGTGTGTGTTTAGGGCACGGACGGTCAGTCACGTCAGTGGTATCAATTCCCTTATTCTCCAGGAATTGCCTGCATGAGGCTAGGTACTGTCATGCACCAGAAGGAACCCAGGACCCACTGCACCTAATGGCTGTTGCCAAGCCTGTACTGAAATGGATAAATGTGATGCTTTTTTCCACTCAAAAATGTTGCTACAGAACTGAGGCAGCTTGCGCAATAATACATTGCTCTAATCATGGACACAAAGGGGAGAGAGTACACCTCTGAGACAGTTTAACAGTCCTGGGACTGGTATGTACCTAGCCTCTTGTTTCTGAGCTAGGATTAATATGTCACCTCTGTCACTGCAGGAGCCCTGTCCTATGCTGAGCTGGGAACATGCATGAAGAAGTCTGGCGGGCATTACACATACATAATGGAAGCGTTTGGACCTCAGATGGCTTTTATAAGACTATGGGCTGATCTCATTGCTATAAGGTAATGCTTTTTGCCTCAAATTAAGTCTGAATCTTTAGCTCTACAAATCATTGTTTTTTGTCACAAAGTATAATATAAAGGATGTTGCTTGTGGTGGCAAGAGTCACTGGTTCCAGCAGTAAGCAGCTATTTTCTGTAACAGTGTAAAGCCTTAATACAATGCTAACTCGGTAGCAAACAGAGAGACAGATGCAGTCAGTGACAGGTCAGTAGTTGGTGGAGACCAAAAACAAAGCTAAACAAGACAAATGTTGGACTTAAGTGAGTATTAACATGATTCAAAAAGGAAGCTGATGTTACTCATCAAACCTGATGGGACCTTTGCCATAACATCTTTATAAGTGTTATCTTTCAGTTTGATTTACAGATCTGTTGCTCATTAGTGACCACATAGTATAAATAAAACTGAATTGAATTGAAAGTTTAGACTCGGGGTGTCACATGTAACCACGGGTTGACGATAAATCTGATTATATAAATTGTCTAATTGTATGTGTTTGTACAGTTACTGGGACTTATTCAACACAAAATACAACAAGTTGTATGGAGGTGATGAAAAAGTTTAAGAAGAAAAGACAAGAAGCTATAGATGAATTTAAATGACAGTATTATTTCTATTATTATATTATATATATTATTGCATTTGGGTGCTCTAGTTTAGATTATACCACATCAGCACAAAAATAATTTCTCTCAATCTCAGGCTTTTACATCATCACCATCACACAAGTCAATGCTGCTGTAATTGGTGGAGGAGCAGAAAACAACTCGTACGCCTCTAGTCACCTAATGTGTTGCAAATATTGTGTAGTGTCTATTTTACAAAAAAATGGTGTATACATAATCTCTTAGACTGTGTTTGGTGGGGAGCAAAAGCTGAATGGCTGCATGTGACACTAAGTTTACTTTGTACCACAGAGTTGAAAAAATGCTCTATGGAAGTAAATGTGTACACAGACAAGGTGAAGCAGTACAAACCAGTCTACTGGCTATTTGGAGCTGCACAATCTTATGCTACCCTCAGGCTACAAGGACTGAATGGAAACCATGGGAAATGAACAGAGAGGGAGGCAGAGAATGAAAACAAGAATGAGGGGGACAAAGAGCGATTTCCCCGGCTGCAGTGACTGCTGTGGGAAATGAAGAGGGAAATACAGATGAGCCAGAAGCTGAGCCTTTGGGACTAGCCAGTATTGTTTCATTCATATTGAAACCAAGCCTACTACTGTGCACACATGAGGATGTGATTATGGAAATGTTATGTCTAGGAAGTTGCCCATCTGATATTACAAACAAACTCCGATCGTTATACCTGCTACAGTGGGACTTACAGTGGGATGTGAAAGCCGGCTTGGAAATCACCACGATCGTATTTATTTGAGAAAGCTTTTAAATAGACCAGAGTCTGTGAAATGTGCTGTATAAGTAAACGTTTTTTTTTACTTATTTATGATCTAACACATGTACCATCACCAAGTAATTTTTTTCTAAGAAGTCTTGTCACATATTTCATAACTTTCTATGAAGTCATGTTGGATCTTTCAGCATCAGCTGTATTATGCTGGGTTAAAAACCCATCAAACTGAGATCCTTTGATTTCATTTTTGTGACTTTTGTGTTTCACTTGCTTTTAAAAATGTATATCACAAAAACAAATATAACAAATATGCTGCCATCTAACAGATGCTTGTTTTCCCATACCCACTACTGCATTTCTTTGTTTCATGTCCAGCTGCAATGAATCGAAGTCATGTATTTGCTTTGTATTAGCTTTGATTTTGGTCACCACCTTCAGTGTTAGCTCTAGAACCATGTCTTTTTTGCTGTACTGACTTGATGAGACTGCCAAAGGTGAAGATGCAGAAAATGAAACAAAGCTGTAGTTGAAGGTGACTAAAAAACTCTACAAGGCTGGAAACATAAGTGATAATCTTTTATGGAACTATGAATGTTACCTAAGGTTATATAAATTAATGTTAATATAAAAACTGACATATTTGGTTGCATCTTGCAGGCCTGCAGGCATGGCGGTCATTTCTCTGGCCTTTGGTCAGTACATCCTGGAACCTCTGTTCATGCCATGTGGTATCCCCCCCCTGGCTGTCAAACTGGCCACAGCCATTGGCCTAAGTATATACCTTTGCTACTGTAATAAGGAGTGTTATAATATGCCCAGATGTTATCTTAGTGAATTGTTGTGAAGGGTGTTGTAAATAGCTCGGGTAAATAGCAGAAGACAGAAGTGTGCATGAGAAGGAAGAGGGGTTTGACAAAAAGACCCAGGACTATCCTCAGCTTATCAACCTTCTAAACAATCATAGGGCACAACAATCTCCAGTATAGCAAATTCACATGAATGAGCATTTCAGAGCATTTTAAACTGGGCCACTGATTATACACACTGATAGTTGCTCAGTTTCTCATATTCAGCCAAACTTTCCTACGTTCAGCACTGTAAATAACTGAGTTTGAATTCTGTCAAAAGTAGGACATTTTGTTTATATCATAAATGTTTGAACATAAAGTATAATTTGTTTTGTCAACACAACAAATTATTGATGGAATAAATAATCGCATCATGGTTTCCCAACTAAAGGATAAGTTGAGTGAATTAGTTGATCCTTCTCATTTATCTGAGGGAACATCAGGGCTTTGTCAGTCTAGTCGAGAGATGTAATGTCTCTAGCATGTCCTGGGTCTATCTTGAGGCCAGTCAGGAAGGGTGCTAGGCAGATGGTCGAGCCACCTCAACTGGTTCCTGTCATTGCGGAGGGGTATTGGCTCTATTTCTGATGAAGCCAGCAGAACTACTTTACCCACTAAAAGCAGAGATGAGGCCACCAAAGTTGAAGCCTTCCATAATTTGGCTCCAACTAGAATTTCTGTCCATAGAAATTCTGAACATAATCGGTGACACAGAAATGCCGTCTAGCACCCAGTGCAAATTAGTCCCACTTATTTCCAACAAAGCGACCTTCCGACGTTCCAAGCTCTTGCTGTAGTTGTACAATGGCTTGGAACAGTGGGTCAGGTACCCCATACTCCTGTAGCACCTGCCACAGGATACCTTGACGGATGCAGTCAGATACTTTCTCCAAACGTACAAAACATTTGTAGAATGGTTAGAAAAAAATACTGACGCACATTAAATATTCTCGAAAGGGGATATTTCTTAAAGATGGTATTTGTAACCACAATTTGCCAATACAGAGACTCCACCTCAGTTCTCCACTCAACGCAAGAGAGTCCAAAAACATAGAGGAAGTCAGTGTGAATCTCATCCAATCCAGAGTTTCTGCCACCCAGTAGTAATTTAACTACCTCAGGGACCCTGGTCCTCCAACTCTGCTTTCTCTTCTGAAGGCCTGTCAGTGGGATACAAGGCTGAGGGGCCCAAGTAACCCAGTACAGGGTGAGCTGGAGTGAAGTGGAAGACTGAAAAGACACCACTTGATATATTCGTATATTATATAATTATCATAATATAATATAATATAAACATGTTTTGACAAAAACAAATGCCCCCCACGCCAAATTTGTAGCTAAAGGCATCTGGTTATCAAAAAGCTTACAAAATGTTTCCTTTAATTCTAAACTGGTTTCTTGTAAGGCAGCGGTCCCCAACCCCCGGGCCTCGGACCAGTACCGGTCCGTGAGTCGTTTGGTACCGGGCCACGAGAGTTGAGGCTCAGGTGTGAAATGTATAGTTTTCAGGGTTTCTATCGGTTTTCAGCGTTATTTTGTTATCGTTTTTATCGTTCTTTTCACGTGTGTTATGAATAAATTTCCTTTTTTTCGGTACCGGTACTAGTTTTATTTTGTTGTATTTATCCGCGACACCTTAAAGGCTGGTCCATGAAAATATTGTCGGGCATAAACCGGTCCGTGGCGCAAAAAAGGTTGGAGACCGCTGCTGTAAGGCACAGGTTGTGACTGACGTTAGCACAGAAAACAACATTCAGGGACATCTGATCTTTAGTCACTACATAGAAAGTAATCCCACTTACTAAATGTAATAATGTGATATGACTAGCTTAGACTTTTCTGTTGATGGTGAGCCTTCAATATGGTCACAAACACTGTATGACTGCTTGACATGGTTCCCTCTCTCTGCAGCGTCTGTTATGTACCTGAACAGTATGAGCGTAACGTGGACAGCCAGGATTCAGATCTTCCTCACTGTCAGCAAGCTTCTGGCCATTGCCATCATAATAGTGCCAGGCATGTACCAGCTCTTTAAAGGTATCATCAGTGACACCTCTCTAGCACTGCACACGTACCACCACCAAAATTCTGAGTGTTCTGGGTTGCACACAGTGTTCAGCTGCACGTGGTTCAACATGAATCCTGCGTGTCATACACACCTGCTCACAGCATGCTACAGGTCGAGCATTTATTGGTGTCCGCACAGCAGGACAGGATTTCTGTCTTCCTCTCAACTGCAGACTTTGCTGTACTTTAAAATGTCATTAACTTAAAATGTTTCTCTGAAGCAATACTGTATGTGTCAGTGAGCACTCTTTGCATTCATTCCTTAAAACAGTAAAGTTAGTACATATTATGTATATAATGTTCTCCCAAGCCCTGGACTGCACACGATCTGTTGTATTTATTCAGTTTATCTCTCTTAATCTTTTTCACTCTGTCCACATTTCTGTAACATAAGCCCAGATTGCAACTCATATATGCATATTTAATAAATTAAATAAATCTTCTTCATGAATTTGACCTTTAAATTAATTATACTTTTAATAACTTGATTATACTTTTGGGCTGTTTAACTCAGCATTTTCCTAATGTGAACAAATTATTAATTCAAAGAAATTTCTTAATTAACTTCAGAAAACGAATTACTCATTGACACGCAAATGTAATTACTGATTTTTCTTTGTGTGCCCGGCTGAGTCATTTGTGCACAGAGATAATGAAGCACCGTACTCCTGAAGCCTCTGCAGAAGGCAACCTCCAGCTTTAACGTTGTAAAAAATAAATCTACATTTGCACAGCTGATGGTGAATTATTGCAATTAATGTAATAACTCAACCATGGAGTTCATGTAGAGAGGCCAGTGTCTCCAGTAGCCCTCAGGTATACAGAGAGCTTTGTGATCATTTCTGTGATTGCAATTGTTAAAGATATTAAAATGATTTAAGAATTCACGTTTCTCTCACAAAACGCTACGTCCAGATGACCAGAATCAACTTTTGGAAATTTACTTTCCTGGATGATTGAGAATGCATCAAGACATCTTGCACAATAAGGCAAATGTGGCAGTTGATGTGTGTGCATGCTTGCAGGAGAGACCAGACACTTTGAGAATGCCTTTGACCTGAGTAATGTGCAGCTCTCTGGTATGCCACTGGCTTTCTACTCTGGGATGTACGCGTATGCTGGATGGTAAGTGTGCGCACGGTACACACATACACACACGTCTGGTTTGCTATCCTCCTGGTGACATCCCATTGACATAATGCTTTCCTGAGCCCTTTACTCTAACTCTAACCATCAAAAATGAATGCCTAATCCTAACCCTAATCATAACTACTTTAAAGAAGATTATTTTTTCAGGGAGCCCCTCATCCTTCCCTCGGTCTGGGAACCTGAGTGGTATACATTGTATGATACCATCCAGGACTTGATGCGCTATCAGAGAATTACAAAATAACAGACAGATAGTAATCAAGCCGGCGGACAAAGGGTCCAAAATAGTTCTAATGGACAAGCAGCAGTATAGGCTGGAAGCAAATAGACAATTGGAAGATGAAAAATACTATAAAAATATTCCTAGCTCTATCCAAACTGTGGTACAGCTTCAAATAGGACAAATCGTCAGACAGCTTTTCCATAAAAAGTATATCTCAGCTAAACAGCGGGACTATTTATTAGGATCCAACGATCCAAGTTCGAGACAATTCTATCTGTTGCCTAAGATACACAAGCGACCTGATACATGGACGAGACCAATAATCACAATACATTGATCTCTCTACCACAGGCATCCAAGTTATTTAAAAGATACATACCACTTCTTGCAGGTAATCCATCCCATAGTTGTGCCTAACCAAGCGTTTTTATTTACAATTGACATACACAGTCTTTAAACAAGCATCAACACACAGATGGGACTGATGGGGTGGAAAACTTCTTCCTGCGTTATCCGGTCACCAAGCGCCCGGATAACGCAGAAATTCTACATCTGTTGGAACTCTATCTTACCAACAATGACTTTGAATCTCAGGCTCTCCAAGGTATGGGGGCCCATCTCCCCTCACCACACTCCCTGCCAGTGGCTGATGCCCTCAGACGTTGGTGTGTTGGTGGTTCTTGGTGTCTGGGACTGGGCGCTCATGTATGTACCAGCTCACTCCTGGTGGCCGATTGGCGGGGCCGGGCGCCTGTGGCCCGGCTGGGCTCCTTCCAGGGGGTGGGGTGCCCCTGTCCTATCCCCCAGTCATGTCTGTCTCGTCTGTAACAACCGAAAATAAAATAAAATAAATACATAATTATAATAAAGGTCAATCAAATGGACCAATATGGCAAGGCCATGATGATCCACTTAGTAAAGTAAATCCACTTGGCATCTTTCTTGGCCTTCAGACAACAATTCTGATGGCTAAAGATCCAAACGGGACAGGCAGAAAAAAACAAAACAAAAAAACAATGACTTTGAATTTGACAATAAATGCTACTTACAGCTGGAAGGCACGGCCATGGGACAGAGATGCGCACCATCGTAGGGAAATATTTACATGAGCAAGTGGGAAAGGGGGGCGTTGGCCAAGTGTGCACTACAACCCATGTTTTATCTCCACTTCTTAGAAGATATTATAGGCGCGTGGGCACGTGGAGAAGAGAGTTTTAAACAGTTCGTGCAGATTTTAAATACACATCACCAGTCGAATAAACTGAAATATGAGACCAGCGACTCTGAAGATGGTGTCTAAAAAATTAATTTCAAAGTAGTAGAAGTTCAGAAAAAGATGTGGACCAAGGTGTATTTTAAATCTATGGACATGCATGCGCTTATCATCTGCCCCACACGTTTCACGCCATAGTTACAGATTTTACGTTTCCATCGTATATGCTGCAGGGAAATAGACAGGGGTATGTATACCTGTTGGTATATAATATATTTTGAATAGTTTGTTCTTTTTGGACCACTCTCCTCTGGTTGCTCTAATGAGTAAGGGCCTCACAGCCCATTAGTATTTGGACACGTTAGTCATGTCTGCAGTGAAATTCCAGGACGACCTACGGGGCGACAGAGAAGAGGAGCAGGACAGCTAAGCAGGAGAATCAAGGGAGGCCGAGGATGTTCCAGCACCGTGCACTAAAGTTTCAGTGGAAAGCAAACTGAGTTGCCATCAGGCAGCCTTCACACCTCCAACGGCCCCAACAATAGAGACACTTTGGTCACTCATTCCCCCACCTCTCCCCCCTCCATAGAGCCATCACCACCTTCAAACTGTTCACCTACAACACCCCCCTCCTCACCCCACACAAAAGAGGATTTCACACCACCTCCTCCCACCACAACTCTTCATATTCATGAAGCAGATGTGAGGAAGCAGTTTAAGAGTCTGAATGCTCGGAAAGCTCCCGGCCCAGACGGTGTGTCTCCTGCCACCCTCAGACACTGTGCAAACGAGCTGGCCCCAGTGTTTTCTGGCATCTTCAACTCCTCACTGCAGGCATGTCATGTGCCTGCCTGCTTCAAGTCCTCTACCATAATCCCTGTCCCCAAGAAACCTAGGATCACTGGACTAAATGACTACAGACCCGTGGCTCTGACATCTGTGGTCATGAAGTCATTTGAGCGCCTAGTTCTCTCCCATCTCAAGACCCTCACGGCCCCCCTCCTGGACCCCCTGCAGTTTGCATATAGAGCCAGCAGGTCTGTAGACGACGCCATCAACATGGCCCTACACTTCATCCTGCAGCATCTGGACTCCCCAGGAACCTACGCCAGGATCCTGTTTGTGGACTTCAGCTCTGCCTTCAACACCATCCTTCCAGACCATCTCCGAGGCAAGCTTTCCCAGATGAATGTGCCTGATCCCATCTGCCGGTGGATCACTGACTTCCTGACGGACAGGAAGCAGCATGTGAGGCTGGGAAAGAATGTCTCGGACTCCCGGACCATCAGCACCGGCTCCCCTCAGGGCTGTGTTCTTTCTCCTCTGCTCTTCTCCCTGTACACCAACTGCTGCACCTCCACCCACCAGTCTGTCAAGCTAATCAAGTTTGCAGATGACACCACCGTTATTGGGCTCATCTCGGACGGGGATGAGTCTGCCTACAGGAGGGAGGTTGAACGTCTGGTGTCCTGGTGCAGCCACAACAACCTGGTGCTAAATGCCCAGAAGACAGTGGAGATTATTGTGGACTTCAGGAAGCACACAGCCCCACTCCCCCCCATCATCCTGACTGACACCCCCATCACCTCTGTGGACTCATTCCGCTTCCTGGGTACCACCATCACCCAGGACCTGAAGTGGGAGCCCACCATCACCTCCGTCATCAAGAAAGCCCAGCAGAGGATGTACTTCCTGAGGCAGCTGAAGAAATTCAACCTGCCAACACGGACGATGATGCAGTTCTACACTGCAATCATCGAGTCCATCCTCACCTCCTCCATCACCGTGTGGTACGCTGGAGCCACTATCAGGGACAAACAGAGACTGCAGCGTGTTGTGCACTCTGCTGAGAAGGTGATTGGCTGCAGACTCCCATCTCTGCAGGACCTGTACACCTCCAGGACATTGCGGCATGCAGCTCGGATCTCAGCTGACCCTTCTCACCCTGGACACAGTCTGTTTGACCTGCTCCCCTCAGGCAGGAGGCTCCGGTCCATTCGCACCAGAACCTCTCGCCATAAGAACAGTTTCTTCCCCTCTGCTGTTGGACACATGAACAATAACCATATGACTGTCCCCGCCACAAACACATGACCCTACGCTGTGTCACTGCATCATTCCATGTTTGGCACTGATCACCACCTGCACTCATGTATATATCTTTCTACGCAGCACTTTTAATTCTTATTCTCATGTATATATCTCATGTATATCTCATGCATATATCTTTCTACGCAGCACTTTTAATTCTTATCTCATGTATATATCTCATGTATATCTCATGCACATATCTTTCTACGTAGCACTTTTAATTCTTATTCCTACTTTTATTTTTTCATGTCTATTTAATCTCAATTTATGACAGTATGTTTGCACTGAAGCACCGCAGCAATTTCCTAATGTTGTAAACCTGCTCAACATTTGGCAATAAACCCCTTTCTGATTCTGATTCTGATTCTGAGTTAAACTGTCTCCATACCTAACCATAGCCCAATTGTAACCCTGACACTAAAACCACATTTTGAGTGTGAAAAATGCCTTCAACTCTGTGCGGACTGGGATTTCGGTCCCCATTAGGATCTGTTGGTCCCCACCAGTGTAGCAAGTTTCAGATTTTTGTCCCCACCAAGATAGGTCGATCCCCCCCCCCCCCCCCCCCCCCCACACACACACACACACACACTGTTGCTGGTCATTAATAAGTGGAGGTAATAAACTAACTCTTTCCTTACTCAGGTTCTATCTGAACTTTGTGACAGAGGAGGTGGACAACCCTGCAAGGTAAGTTTAGTCCATGTGCTTACTCTTCTGGTCATGTAAAGTTATTTATAAATAATAGAATTTGAAGTCTAAGGAATCCTATTTCTTCATCTGTTGGACAAAAGTGGCTAGTTTCACTGTGATTAGTGTTTCTAATAAACAGCATTGGATCACGTGACTACTTTGAAGTGAAATGACTGTGTCTACTGTACCTGAGCCTTACACAGCATCTTGGTGTGTTACCAGTTACTATGGTTACTCATGTTAGAACAGGAAGGGTCCATCAACAAACTGCTGACTGACTGAACCCACTATGTGACGTTACATGCTCTACCACTTCATGGCTGAGTTACTGTTGTTCCACTTTGTCACTCTGTATTATTGTAGACTCTTTACAACATAAGTACTTTGAGGCAACCTTTGTTGTGATTTCATTCCTACAATATTCAGTATATACTGAACTGAATTGAGCTGATTTGAATTGAATTGAAGTGAATTCATCCTGTTGGCATATCTGGGACATGTGAACATTATTAGATACTGTTTCCTCTGTGTTCACAGTGACGTCTCTTCTGTTTTTAACAAAAAAATGCAGAGTACTCTGATTGTTTTGTGCTGCCTACCAAAGAATGAGCACAAAAAGCAAAACTTTGGAGCTGTTGTAGCTAGCAGAATTGATCAGCCCGATAGTAGGTGGTACATTCTGTTTACGTCTCTTAGAAAGCTGTACAGATGGAGCATGTATGGAAGTAAAACAGACATAGATATACAAGGGAAAGAAGGATGAGTAAGTCTTGCAAGTGCCTAACAGTGTGCTCCCTCCGGCCCTCAGGACTGTTCCACTCGCCATCTGTATCTCCATGGCAATTGTGACTTCTTGCTATGTGCTCACCAATGTGGCATACTACACTGTAATGTCAGCTGAGGAGCTCCTGGCCTCATCAGCTGTTGCTGTGGTAAGTACTTGGAAAAACAGTGTAAGTACTGAACCTTTAAAAGTAACTGTCACTTATCCGTCTACCTTAAATATTGTATTAGGAATAAAATAAAAAAGCAAAAACCAACAACAGTAAAACAGCAACACAACTTTATAAATGTACGTTTCCCCGCATGAGTCCTCAATCAAGGCCATACACACTCAAAGTGGGACCCCTCACCCATGTCTCTTATTCACAAAATATCTGTATCAGCTTAGTGTATAATTATAGTGTAACTAAATACATCTGTAGTGAAAATGATTCTACCTTAAAGCACTAGTTAGATTTTTTTTAATGATATGTGTTTGGGAAAGAATCAATAGATTGTGTGACAGTGCATTTATTATAGCACAGTCATTCATTTAGAGACCCATATTATTGTTTCTGTCCTGAGCTCTGCATGTACCGTAACATGCCTGTAAACAGATAAGGATGTTATGGGTAAGAATGATTGACATAGAGCAGACAATGCAAACATCCCATCATCTAAAAAAAATATATTCTGTAGAGCTTTGTAAAGCATCCCAATTGGCTAATAATCTGACTGGCTAATCAGTAATAAATAAGCAATGCTATTACGGTAACTTTGTTGACAATTTGGTCATAAAGCAAAATATTCAGCAGAAAAAAATAACTTAGAGAAATATGTAAACGAGAGACAAGAGACATCTATGCCTGAACAAAATGTAACAATTCACATATAAAAACATAGATCAAAAGCTCACGATTCACTAGAATCATCAAAGAACTACATTTTGGGGCATTACTTTGGGTAAACACAAATAACTAACAGTCACATAAATTCAGAGCTGCTTAAACAAGTGTTGTAAAATGCCAATCAGCATCAAGGTGGTAGAAATAGGGTGTGTTCCCAAGTCAGAATTTCCAAGTTCCCAGTTGAAATGTGAATCTGGAATAACTCAACTTCCCACTCGTAAAGTCAGAGTAGCCACAATCCACGATGGCAGAACTGAACGTAAACAGCGGCAAAACTGTAACATTTCCACTGGTGGATATTTGTGACTCATTAAATAAGCCATTTCCAGACTGCAAGGTATCTGCAAAGCAGGAAGACGCCATCAGGGTAATTCCCTGCTGGGCAACTATTGTATGAACTAGAAACTTTTGGGGGCTATTTTGTCTGAATCCTCACCACTATTGGGAACGCTATGTAGCTCTATTTCTGAGCATTCAGTTGGCCACACAGTGGAAGATCCCATGTCTGCAGCTTTGTGTTTGTTGTCATAAGGACAGTGGATTTGGAAGCTAAGTTGTTCTAATAAATTAATCTGTTATGGTAACCCTATCTCTCTAAAAATCAGAAAAACTACTTTGAAGGCTTTTTGCAGTTACTGTTAAACTAATCAGGAAATGTGAAGCCAACCTATATGCGCTATAACAAAAACTTGTCACAGACAGGCAGTGTGCAGGAACAGGGAAAGTTCAATAAAGCAACGAGAAAAGCAAAACTTTGTTATGTTATATGTGATATCAGTAGCTTATATTAAGCTGAAATTATGGCAGTGGCTCCTTATTTGACAGTGAAATATATCTCACAGTGTTTTTCACTGTAAGGGCTGACCTTGGCTCTCTGCAGTAAAACGTTGTGCATGCTACTTGAAAGCATTTAGTTGAGGTCTCACCTCTGTGGTGTTTACTTCTGGCTTGAGCAGTGCGGTTGCCTTCCTGCACTTAGCATGTCATTATCAGCAAAGTGTCTCTGACAGCTTGGCTTCCCAGCAGCTGTTAATGTGATTGTTCCATCCCAGCCCTGTTAATGTTAATCACATCACAGACATTCCCCAATAATAACCACTGTTGCTTATTAGACTGAGGATAGCAATCAGAGATCGCTGGTCTTTTGTAATGCAGTTAGTTTTATTGCCCTGTGCACAGAGAGCGATAAAAGCACCTTAAGACAGGTGTTAAGAGCATTTATGTGTTCTTAGAAGGCTGTGATAGGATAAAAGCATTAAACTATGTTCTTCCTCTCTCATAGACAGCGGGCAGAAGTTTACATCTCAAACTTGATTACAGAGTTTAACTGGTGTCTAGAACTTATCTCGAAGAAGCTTGGCTTGAGGCACGATTAGTCATTTTAGGCTTTTTGAATTAGAGGTGTGTTCACATAATGGAAGAGTGATGAATGGAATAGGCTGAAGTCATATATAAAGATCATTTTTATTTAGCATTTACCTCAATACACTACGACAAAACTTGGACATTTTCAAACGTACACCCAGGGCTCCTAAAACTTTGGACAAAAGTACAAGTGCAGCAAATGTTTAGAAATGAAACTGTACTAATGTGGACCTTGTGTCCTTCAAAAACGTGTACTACATGTATTTAAACAGAACCTTTAAAAATAAATGTTCCGCTTTCATTTAGTTCCTCTGACTAAAGATAATCCCTCTGCTTTTTAAACAAAGCTCTTGCACACCAAACAACTAATAGTGTCTGTTAGTTCTTCAAAGCTCTGGTCATGCTACTGTATGAATCCTGTATGCAGGGTGCAGCTTATCTCTGAAGGGTGGAGTTCTGCTCCTGCTTGGTCAGTGTTTAGTTGATTGACTGCAAGTGTAACCTTACATCCAATGGTGTTTTCAGTTACAGTCTGCCTGAATATGCTTCGGATGCAACTGATCCAACTTCCATGAAGTGTTTTAAAGAAAGGCCATCGTTCAGCTCTGATGTTTTCACATCGTTTCGTTGGCCTGTTTCCTTCTACCACAGTGCTGCTTCGTCACCAACATTGTACTGAAAATATTAGAAAACTTTAGTCAACACTTCCTGCAAGTTGATTTATTCGAGCTAGTCTCAAATACACCTGTCACCTGAACACTGCTTTCCATCTGACATTCAATACAAACAAATGACCAACAAACGCTCATCTGTCTCCCTTTATGTCCTCTTTGTGAAATCCACAGACATTTGCAGAGAGGCTTCTGGGGAACTTCTCTATCGCCGTGCCAGTATTTGTAGCCTTGTCCTGCTACGGCACCATGAACGGCTGCGTCTTTGCCCTGTCAAGGTAAGGTTCGTGTCACTGCTAAAACACCTAGAGTATGTATGCCGATGTGCTCACGACAGAATCCTGTAGCAGTTAAACAAAAGTTCTAACTTTGCAATAATTTGTGGTATTAAGTATACTTAAGTATGCTTATACTGTGTGTGTGTGCGTGTGTCATGTGTAGGGTGTCAAATACATCAGTTTTGTCAAAGTTGCTGGTGGTGCACACAAGGTGTCCTTATGCATCTGTGCTACGGTGCAACAAAAGTGACAATGATTTAATGAATTTAAACTTTTCCTAAACCTAATCAAGGAATTTTTAGAGTGTCACATTAACCAGCAAGTAAAATCTGAACTACTCAGAGAGGGAAACAAAGGACACCTCTATCTTTTTCTCTCTTTTTTTGTAAACTAGCATTTATTGTAAAATATGCAGGCACAGTTAGTCAAGCAGGTTGTCTTTTCAAATCTTTGAACCTACACACTTGAGGCATTTTTAATGGGAATGAGAAAACTGCCCATGGGAATATGTTTCATGTTGAAAAAGAGCTGATTTTAATCATACAATGTGACTGTGTTGATTATCAAGTGAATGTCATGGTGTCTCTCCTCATTTTGTCTGTCATAATGTGTGTGTTCACCAGAATGTTCTACGTAGCTTCACGTGAAGGCCAGCTCCCTGAGGTTTTGTCTATGATTCATGTCCGCAGACACACTCCACTTGCAGCTGTTCTCATAATGGTCAGTTTACTAACATAAGCATTTCATTTCAGACAATATACTAAAGGTCACAAAAACTAATCTTTGAAAGGGACGACAACATGAGCTAATAGATGTCATGAGTCCTGAAAACAATTCTGTCTGAGCTTTCTGCACTTTTTTGGACAAAAATTGTAGGAAGGTTAGAGATTCAATTCAGTTTCACTGATATAGAACAACATCCTAACAACAGTTGCCTCAAGGTGTTTTATATTATAAGGTAAGACCCTACACAAATACAGAGAAAATCCTGATACTCAAACAACCCCTTATAAACAACAGTGGGAAGGGAAAACTCCCTTTTACCAGGAAGAAACCTCCAACAGAATCATGGTCACGGAGGGGTGGGGCCATCTGCAACAACTGGTTGGGGTGAGAGAAGGAAGACAGGATAAAGACATGCCGTGGAAGAGAGACAGAGATTAATAACAGGTACGATTCAGTGCAGAGAGGTCTGTTAACACACAGTGAGTGAGAAAGGTGACTGGAAAGGAAAATCTCAATGCATCATGGGAATCCCCGGCAGCCTACGTCTATTGCAGCATAACTAAGGGAGGATTCAGGGTCACCTGGTCCAGCCCTAACTATATGCTTTAGCAAAAAGGAAAGTTTGAAGCCTAATCTTAAAAGTAGAGATAGTGTCTGTCTCCCGAATCCAAACTGGAAGCTGGTTCCACAGAAGAGGGGCCTGAAAACTGAAGGCTCTGCCTCCCATTCTACTTTTAAATACTCTAGGAACAACAAGTAGGCCTGCAGAGCAAGAGTGAAGTGCTCTAATAGGCTGATATGGTACTACAAGGTCATTAAGATAAGATGGGGCCTGATTATTTAAGACCTTGTATGTGAGGAGCAGGATTTTGAATTCTGGATTTAACAGGAAGCCAATGAAGGGAAGCCAAAACAGGAGAAATATGCTCTCTCTTTCTAGTCCCTGTCAGTACTCTTGCTGCAGCATTTTGGATTAGCTGAAGGCTTTTCAGCGAGTTTTTAGGACGTTCTGATAATAATGAATTACAGTCGTCCAGCCTGGATGTAATAAATGCATGAACTAGTTTTTCAGTGTCACTTTGAGACAGGATGTTTCTAATTTTAGAGATGTTGTGGAAATGGAAGAAAGCAGTTCTGCTTATTTGTTACCCACCACAAGTAAATTAGCAACCAGCAGCGTCTTTAAGATAAGGATAAAATGATAAGATGGGGCCTGATTTATTTTCTAGAATTTGATTCTCATATTAAAATATCAATAGTAGTAATTTGGGGTAAATTTGTAGTTTATCATGGAGTAGGAACATAGTGGAAAGTAACTAAACTACCAGTCAAAAGTTTTAGAACACCCCAATTTTTCCAGTTTTTGTCAAGTCTGACTGAACGGATTCAGGGAAAAAGTTTAAGGGATAATACACTAACTAAGAATAGCACAATATATACAGGCATATATATACACATAAAAGTACCTTATAAATAAATAGCTGAAAATGAACATGTGCAAAAAGGGTGTAGCTGTTGCAGTAAACAGTGTGTTAAGTGGAGGAGTTGTACAGGGAGCCACAGGCAGGAAAGATTTCCTGTGTTGTTCAGTGGTGCTTTTCGATGATCTCAGTCTCTCACTGAACGTGCTCCTGTGACTAACAAGCATGTCATGGAGTGGGTGGGAGGTGTTATCCAACATTGTCTTTATGTTGGAAAACATCCGCCTCTCCGACACCACCTTGAGGGAGTCCAGCTCTATCCCCACAACATCACTGGCCTTACAGATCAGTTTAACGAGTCTATTGGCATCTGCGACCCTCAATCTGCTCCCCCAGCATGCAACAGCATAGAGGATCGCACTGGCCACAACAGACTCATAGAAAATCCTGAGCATTTTCTGGCAGATGTTGAAGGACCTCAGTCGCCTCAAAAAATAGAGACGACTCTGGCCCTTCCTGTAAAGCGCTGTGGTGTTTTTAGCCCAGTCCAGTTTATTGTCAATGTGTACTCCAAGGTATTTATAGTACTCCACAATGTCAACATTGAGCCCCTGGATTGAAACAGGGGTCAAGTGTTTCCTGGTCTTCCTGAAGTCCATGATCAATTCCTTGGTCTTTGCCATGTTGAGCTGCAGATGATTCTGCTCACACCACGTGACAAAGGAGTCGACCACAGCCCGGTACTCTGTCTCATCATCCCTGCTGATGCATCCAACCACCGCAGAGTCATCAGGAAACTTCTGAAGATGGCAGGTCTCTGTGCAGTGGCTGAAGTCTGTGGTGTAGAGGGTGAAGAGGAAGGGGGAGAGGACAGTCCCCTGTGGTGCCCCTGTGTTGCTGATTACCTTGTCAGACACACACTGTGGGAGACGTACATATTGTGGTCTTCCTGTCAGGTAATCAACAATCCAGGACACGTGGTATCTTTGGAATAGGGACGAGGCATGATGTCTTCCACATCACTGGGACCCTCTGCAGACTCAGCATAAACAGTTTATGAAAGACTCCACACATCTGGGGGGCACAGGTCTTGAGGACGAGGGGACTCACTCCGTCTGGTCCAGCAGACTTGCCTGAGTGAAGACTCCTCATTTGCATCTCGACCTGGTATTGAGTGAAGGTGATGGTTCAAGGTTCAAGGTTCTTTATTTGTCACATGCATAGTTATACAAGTATAACACACAGTGAAATGTAGCCTGACACGCTCCTCGACATGTGCAAAAATTGGGGGGGGGGGGGGGGGGGGTGTAGAGGAAGAACATTATATATATATATATATACAGACATATAGTATATACACTGGGTGAATGTGCAGTAGTAGCAGCAAGCAGATGAATTCTGTACATTAATATGAATAGACATCTGACTATTTTACAGGATAGACAATATAAACATATTTAAAATTAAAGGAATTGAAATGTACATTGTGCCTTGGTTTAGAGTGTCTGGAAGAGAGTCCTGTCTCAGTCAATTATAGATGATGTGAGAGGGCGGGTGTGTGTGTTTAGGGCACGGATGGCTTGGGGATAGAAGCTCCTCTTGAGTCTCTCTGTCCTTGCCCAGAAGATGGGGAACCTTCTACCAGATTGCAGAAGTTGGAACAGTTTGTTGCCAGGATGGGACGGGTCCTTCAGTATCTGCGCTGCTCTAGTCCGGCATCTCCTGGTGTAGGTGTCCTGAAGCGGGGGGAGAGCAATCCTGCAGCAGCGTTCTGCTGTATGGATCACTCTCTGGAGAGCTTTTTGGTCCTTCACACAGCTGTTCCCAAACCACGATGTCATGTTCTGTGTGAGGATGCTCTCCACAGCGCCTGTATAGAAAATCCTGAGGATCTTTGGAGAGACCCTGAACTTCCTCAGTTGTCGTAGGTGATACAGGCGCTGCCTAGCCTTTTTGGTCTGGACCTGAATGTGGGCAGCCCATGTCAGGTCTGAGGAGATGTGGACACCAAGATACTTGAAGGACTGCACCCTCTCCACTGGAGCTCCATTGATGATAATGGGCTTGTAGTCTCTGTGCTGACCCCTTCTGAAGTCCACCACCAGCTCCTTGGTCTTGCTGACGTTCAGCTGGAGGTGGTTGTCCTGGCACCACGATGCCAGATTCTTCACTTCATCCATGTAGGCCGCCTCATCGTTGTTGGAGATGGCACCCAACACCACTGTGTCGTCAGCAAACTTCACAATGGTGTTGGAGCCATGGGTGGCCACACAGTCTGAAGTGTAGAGGGAGTAGAGCAGTGGCGAGAGGACACATCCCTGAGGTGCTCCTGTGTTGATGGTGATGCTGTTGGAGAAGCACCTGCCCACCCTCACCACCAGAGTTCTGCCAGTGAGGAAGTCCAACACCCATGCACACAGACGGCTGTTAAGTCCCAGATCCCTCAGCTTTGTGAACAGTCTGCAGGGCACTATTGTGTTAAACGCTGAACTGTAATCAACAAACAGCATTCTCACATAGTTACCCTGTTTCTTGTCCACGTGGCTGAGAGTGGTGTGTAGGACGTGGGCGATGGCGTCCTCTGTGGATCTGTTGGATCTGTAGGCGAACTGCAGCGGATCTGTGGTGTCTGGGATGGAGGAGGAGATGATGTTCTTCAGCAGCCTCTCAAACACCTTCATTACTACCGAGGTCAGTGCAACTGGCCGGTAATCGTTCAGGGATGAGGGTTTGCTGTTCTTGGGCACAGGGATGATGGTGGATCTTTTGAAGCATGTGGGGACCACAGACTTCGCCAGGGACTCGTTGAAGATGTAAGTGAACACACCTGCTAGCTGGTCAGCACAGCAGCGCAGCAGACGGCCGGTGATGCCGTCTGGCCCCGCCGCTTTCCTTGTGTTCACTCTCCTCAGTGCCGCTCGGACGTCATGCTCCGCGATGCTGGTCACCGGGCTCTCGCTGATGACGTCACTGTCCTCGGTAGTCAGGCGGTAGATAGCATTAGCCGCCTGGCTAACCTCGAAACGGGCGTAGAACCGATTCAGCTCGTTGGTGAATGCAGAGTTGGCGTTGATCGGCGCAGTGTCCCTGGCTTTGTAGTCCGTAATGGTGCGTAGTCCGTGCCACATACTCCGTGTGTCGCCCTGGTGGAAGCGGGACTCCACACGTTCCCGGTACCTGTGTTTGGCATCTCTCACCGCGCGCCGCACGCCGTATGAGGCCGCTTTGTAGGTGCTCATATCGCCAGTGGCGAGACCCGCGTTGTAGGAGGCGGTCCTGGCGTTTACTGCAGTGCGGATCAATCTGTCCATCCACGGTTTCTGGTTTGGGAATGTGGTGACTCTGGCAGTGGGGATAATCTCCTCCGCTAGCATATTGACAAAGCATACTGCTACTTCCGTAAACTCGTTGATGTCGACTGCGCATGCTCTGAACATGTCCCAGTCTACGTCGTTGAGTGTGTCCTGTAGCGTAGCTTCTGATTGGGCAGTCCACCGTTTTACCTCCCTCTTGGTCACGTCTTCCCTCCGTATGCTTTGTTTATACTGGGGAATGAGGAAGATGGCGTTGTGGTCAGACTTGGGTGGAGGAGGGGTGTCAGGAATCTCACAGGAGGCCACAGTGCCATGTGGAGAGAGGCTGGCACAGTGGTGTGGCTCTGGGTTCCAGGCAGACTACAGGTGAGGTTGTGGGGGTGGGAGCAGACACTGTGATGTCGAATCTATTGAAAAACAGATTCAACTCGTTAGCTCTATTCTCACTTCCCTCAGCTCCCCTGCTGTTGGTTGGCCTGAATCCAGTGATGGTCTTCATGCCCCTCCACACTTCTCTCATGCTGTTCTGCTGGAGTCTCCACTCCAGCTTCTTCCTGTAATTGTCCTTAACCTCTCTGATCTTGTCCTTTAGTAACACCTGGACCTTCCTCACCTCTTTATTGCCCCCTCTGAAAGCCCTCTTCTTGTTGTTGAGGAGGGCTTTGATGTCCTTAGTCACCCACGGCTTGTTATTTGGGTAACAATGAACAGTCTGAGCTGGAACAATGTAGTCGGTGCAGAAAGTTATGTAGTCTGTGATACACTCAGTAAGCCCATTGATGTCCTCGGCGTGAGGCTCACAGAGTGTTTCCCAGTCGGTCACCTCGAAACAGTTCCGCTAAGGCCGCCGACAGGTCTCGCACGCCACAGCTGCTCTATCACGTGACGCATACTGCTTCGACGTGCTAAGGTTATGAGCTGGGCTACACTATGTCGCAAGTTTTGTGAGGTGCTTTTGAAATATTTAATGGATCGGATTACATTTTTTATTTCTCTACGATATCCGATCCAGTAATTTAGGTCAGTATCAGACCGATACTGATACGTAATATCAGATCGGTCCATCTTTAATCCATACCAGAGGGTATTGCATGGCAATCCAGAATGCTGCGACAGCCATTTTGTTTCAAGGCTCCTATCACTGACCCTGGATCCAGTAAAACAGCCTGTGAAGAAGGAACCAAAGATTTCAAGTTTTGATTCATCAGTCCATAAAACCTACTGTAAATCCACACTGTAAATACACAGTCTTGACTGATGGAAATACAACCGTCTTGTATGTGTGTGTGTATTTGGATGTGTATGTGAATATACAGTACCCTATGACCATGCTCCAGCTGTTAGTTGGAGACATCTACAGTCTGTTGAACTTCATGAGCTTCCTGCGATGGCTGTTCATCGGTGTGGTGGTGCTGGGTTTGATCTACCTCCGATACACAAAGCCGGACCTCCCCCGCCCTTTTAAAGTCAGTATTTCCACACCACTATGCAGCTATATCTGAACTTTGCAGTATTAACAGTTATATATCCAATTAACCTTTTATGCATCCAGATACAGTGCCGTGTAAAAGTATTTGCCCCGTTTCTGATTTCTTAGTGTTTCCTACATTTGTAACACTTATGTTTCAGATCATCAAACAAATTGCATTTTATATTTTAAAAGTAATTGTCCCCTAAACCTAATCACTGGTTGTGACACCCTTCACAGCAAGAACTACCACCAAGTGTTTGTGTTGTCATGCTAAAGCTTCGCAGTTTTCTCAGTCCTGACTTTGACAAGGCTGCTCCAAAGCCTTCATTTATTAATTTATTTTTGAGCCATTCAGGGGTGGACTTGCTGGTGTGTTTTGGATCATTGACCCACTGCATCATTCAAGTGTGACTGCTGAACATTCTCCTTCAGGATTTTCTGGTAGACAGCAGAATTCACCGTTTGATCAATCATGGCAAGTTGTTCAGCTCTTAAAGCTGCCCCAGACCACCCCACTACCACTATCATGTTTGACTGTTAGTATGATGTAGGGCTGGGTATCGTCACTGATTTCTAGAATCGATTCAATTCCGATTCACAAGGTCCCGAATCGATTCGATCCACGATTCGATTTAATTCGATTCGATTCAATTCGATTTGAATCTGGTAAATTTTGACAGTCAGAAATATTATTATTCAGATCAGTACATTTACATATTTTTGTATCTATAAAAAGGAAGCTGACACACGCAAGACTTTATCAAAGGTGTGAGCATCACAGCTGATGCCTTTGTGTCAAAGTAGCTGAGGATAAAACACAGAAAAACATGAAGGCGATTTTCCTGGCCTAGATTTTATAAAAATATTCTGCAGTACATCAAAAACGAAAGAAAACCATTAATCAGCATATGAACATTACCTCTGAAGTTACAGCGGTTTTATTAGAGACACGGCGTTTTGCATTTTGCATAATTTTAAAAAGTTTACATTTGTTCAGTGTTGAACAGCAGAAATGAGGTTTTCTTTTCGGAAGAATGTAAAAGGGAAAAAAACAGCAGCTGACAGCCTGTAAACAACAGTAGACTTGTGCGTAACAAGCAAGCGAATAATGAAGAAAGGGAAACTGTTCTTGAAGTACAGAGAGAGAGAGAGAGGGAGGGAGAGAGAGAGAGAGAGCGAGAGAGGGAGAGAGAGAGGGAGAGAGAGCTGCGCATCGCGATGGAAGCAAAACAGCGAAAGTCAGAGTGAATTCATGACGATGTTTATGTGAAGCATAGTTTGGATCTTCTTTTGCTCCTGGTTCGGTCAATATTGTTTGGAGAGAGATAAAACTAACAGCTTCAGAATCAGCGCATAAAGGGCATGAACACAAAGCGCGGACCCACCGACAGATCACAATCAGCCAGCTGTCGGCTTTCAGCCCCGACTGTGAGAAAGGCGACATCTAACTGATTCTGATCCGCGGGTCGCGCTGTGTGTTTAAGTCTTTGTGCAGAATCCGTGTTCCTGCTCTCATTTACTGTCTTAACTGTTTGGTGGTTGTTGAAAGTTTGTGAGATTTCACCAGAGATTCTGGCATTTCGGGCAAAATAAATTTATATTAAAAAATCGATTCAGGATTTTAATGAATCGATTTTACGTTATCCAAGCCAGAATCGATTTTAATCGATAAATTGATTATAAAAACCCACCCCTAGTATGATGCTCTTTGTATGCAATGGTGTTACACCAGATGTAACCAGGACTCAAACCTTCCAAAAAGGTTCAGCTTTCGTCTTGTCAGACAACAGAATCTTTTCCCCAAAATCTTGGGGCTGAGTTGGTACTAGTGGAAAACCATTTCCCAGACTGATAAGTGTCACTGAGTTTGTTCCTTAGCTCTGATGTGTTGGCCTTCACATCTAGTACTGAATTTCCCGGAGGAACCCACCCAAAGGATTAATAAAGTTTCATCTAATCTAATCTATTAGCCTACTTTACTTTGTCAGACAGGTTCTAATTACGTGATTTCTTGATTCAGCAGGTGTGACAATAATCAGGACTGGGTCTAGTAATGAAAATTCACTCAAATTTAATTGTGGTTAATAATTACAGTTAATTCATGATTTACCAAAGAGTGCAATGACTTTTTCACAAAGGGTCAAATAGGTTTTGCCCTGAATAAATAAAATCATTGTTTAAGAGCTGCATTTTGTATTTACTCAGAATATCTTATTTTAATAACGAAGTTTGTGTCATGATTTAAAACATGAAATTGTGACATAAATACTAAGGAACTGTGAAGGGGACAAATACTTTTTTCACAGCACTGTAGCTCTTACATTTTCCTCTGAAATTTTAAACACAAAACATTCAATCAGTTCTGCAAAATCCTGACTTTTCACCATCTTTGTGTGTACAGTATATAATTTCACTGTTGATTTGTCCGCAGGTTCCACTGTTTTTTCCGGTGGTGTTTTGCATCACATGTTTCTTCATGGTCTTCCTGTCTCTGTACTCGGACCCTGTTAACACAGGAATTGGATTTGCCATTTCCCTCACTGGCATCCCTGCATACTACATCTTTATTTACTTCAACCACAGACCAAAGTGGCTTCAGAGGACTTTAGGTAACACATCATTAAGTTACTGATGGGTCACTTAATTAAGCTGCAAACATGAAATTAATAAAGCACTATTTGTCAATTATTTATTTAATAATGGAAGTGATCTGTAGTGTAGTAGTAAAATTCACCTGAGATGGAAAAGATCCCCAGTTTGGTGGGGAGGAAGCACAAATTCCTAGGAGTGTTATCATCCACTGTAAGAATCTGTCAGATAAAACATATGCATTAATCCACAGTGCCACCCCCCTGTGAAAAATATCGACCACCCAAAAGAAGTTTTTCTTTTTCCTCATTTAATTCTGAAGTAATTCATCAAGGTCTCAAATACATATTTCATGGTTCAGATTGAAGTGAATGTAATTTTTGCATTTCATTTTTAAAATCAAGGTTCTTGAGTCTGGCGAGATACTGGAGAGGCACAAAATCAAACTCGAGTGTGAAAGTTTGGACAGTCTTTCATTACTTTTTGGGGTGCCATGTCATCTAGTGATGGGATTTCCGGCTCCTTTTAGAGAACCGGCCCTTTCGGCTCGGCTCACTAAAAAGAGCCGGCTCTTTCAGCTCCGAACCGGCTCTTCAGGTTGTTTTGTGCTTTAATTAATTTATTATTAACAACAATACAAAATTATGCACAAAAGGAAATACTAATGTAAAAAAAAAAGTGGATTAATTTACATATGTTTATATATAAATATATATGGTGGCCCCTAGAGACAAAACACATACAAACTCCAAAACACATTTCTAGCGTTAACTGAACTTCAAAACAGAATTACCAAGATCACTTAAATTACACAATTTAAAGCATGTGTGTATTGTTTGTGTATTTATACACAAGCACTCACATATATTCAAATAATTTAAAAAAATGTTCACTTACCTGCTACTACCACACACCAAATCCGGTCGTTTGTACTTCCTGGCTTGTGTAGCCACGAGGTAACAAAAGCTCAACACTGCGCCCTAGCATCCTGGAGCACTTCTGTTGTTGTTTTGTGCGTGCTTCGGAGTTTTTACGTGTTTTGGAGTTTTCACGTGTTTTGGAGTTTTCACGTGTTTTGAAGTTTGTACGTGCTTTGTCTGTAGGGGCCACCGTAAATATACTTTTATTTATTCACTCCACATAAAATGTAATAAATAAATCATATAATACAAAAACCAACTATTCACATTTCAACTTTTAACTGTTTAAATTTTCAGCTTTTTCCTTTTACAAATTTAAAGTGAAACAACACAAAACACTACAAACCACAACACAATTAAATATAAATTAAAATACGAAAACAAAAAGAAGATGCATATTCTCTGTCATATGGACCTGCATGAATAAACTTTCTGAATCCTTTATCATCTGCAACTGAAAATAGTTGTGGATGATTGCTATACCTTTCTAATGTGACGTTGTTGTCCCTGGCTCTCTTTCTCTCTCTCTCCCTCCCGCTCTGTTCCTGTGCTACTGACTAACTACCGCCCCTCCCCCTCTGCCCAGCGTAAAGCACAAGGCTCGCGTGCGGAGTGAAGCGAAAAAAGTGCGAGAGAGAGGGTGAGAGAAAGAAAAAAAAAACCCACTGCTCGCGATAAGGAGCCGGCTCGCGTCGTTCACGTCAAAGATCCGGCTATAAGAGCCATTTCGTTCGCGACCGACATATCACTAATGTCCTCTGCTGGGGTTGGTCTTTGTTGGTTGGTTGAGTTTTATCAAGTCCATTGATCTACTGAAAAAGTTGGTTATTGAAAAGGACGACCGGTTATTTACAAGAAGTGTTATTGAACTGGATCCAGTGTTACTCTCCTGGTGTGATGCTTCTGTCTTGAGCTGAAACTTTTTCTTCAACTTGAAGAGACCTCCAGCACTACAGACTCAGGAAATAAAAACTGTAAGGAAGCGCAAAACTCAAGGTCAAGAAAGACACAGTAAAGGATAGAGTACAAATAAATATGCACAATGTGTGTTTCCGTATCTGTAAGAAAAACAAACATACATATCAGAATCAGAATACTTTATTAATCCCTAAGGAAATGATGTGGGTTACAGTGTCTCCAGTACAGTAACAGAAAGAGACTAGACTATTTAACAATACAATATGTTACAGATTTAAGAAAAAGCACAGTATATACAAATCACTCAATAATTATATAATAATAAATATCAAGGATTGACAGAGGCGATTATAAATAAATATCAATAATATTGACAGCAACATTACTGAGTTGAAAAGAGCATGTGAAAAAGGATGTTACTATTGCAGTGTTTACAAGTGTGTTAGATGGAGGAGTTGTACAGGGGGATGGCTACAGGCAGGAAAGATTTCCTGTGTCGTTCAGTGGTGCTTTTTGGTAATCTCAGTCTCTCACTGAGTGTGCTCCTGTGGCTAGCCAGCACGTCATGGAGTGGGTGGGAGGTATTGTCCAACATTGTCTTTAACTTGGACAACATCTGCCTCTCAGACACCACCTTAACAGAGTCCAGCTCCATCCCCACAAAATTACTGGCCTTGCAGGTCAGTTTATTGAGTCTGTTGGCATCTGTGACCCTCAACCTGCTGCCCCAGCATGCAACAGCATAGAGGACAGCACTGGTAACAGCAGACTCATAAAAAATCATGATCATTGACAGATGTTGAAGGACCTCATCCGCCTCAGAAAATAGAGATGACTCTGGCCTTTCCTGTAGAGTACAGTGTTGTTTTTAATCCAGTCCAGTTTATTGTCTTTGCCTACTCCAAGGTATTTATAGTCCTCCACAATGTCCATGTTGACCCCCTTGTTAAAACAGGGGTCACGGTTTTCCTGGGCCTCATAAAATCCACAATTAATTCCTTGGTCTTTGCCACGTTGAGCTGCAGATGATTCTGCTTGCACCACGTGACAAAGGAGTCGCCCACATCACCCCTGCTGCAAAGTCATCAGAAAACTTCTGAAGATGGAGGTCTCTGTGCAGTGGCTGAAGTCTGTGGTGTAGAGGGTGAAGAGGAAGGGGGAGAGGACAGTCCCTTGTGGTGCCCCTGTGTTGCTGATTACCTTGTCAGACACACAATGTGGAAGATGCACATATTGTGGTCTTATTGTTTGATAATAAACAATCCAGGACAACAGAGAAGCACCTGCATCACTGTTTGCTCATCACCCAGGAGGCTCAGTCTGATGGTGTTGAAAGCACTGGAAAAGTCAACAAACAAGACCCTCACAGTGCTCGCTGGTCCAGATGGGTGTAGACACGATCGAGCAGGCAGATGATGGCATCCTCAGTTCCGAGGCGGGGCTGGTAAGCAAACTGAAGGGGATCCAGATGTGGTCTGACTATGGGTTGAAGCTAGTCCAGAATGTGTCATTCCAGGGTCTTCATGACCATACAAAACATATAAAACCTGGAGCACTATAATTGGAAAGTGCACAGGTACATTAATCAACAAGCTTCTTGTGGTGTGTGTGTGAGTGTGAGACAGAAAAAGAGAAAGAGTGTCAAGTGTGAGTATGTACGTGTGTGTCTTTGTCATGAAATGTAGTTAAAAATGAGGGGGGGGGGGGGGGGGAAGCCACAATAACACCCCCCAGGAACCAGAGGCGAGATGGATCTGGGAGAACCTTCCCATCCACAGCCCCCAGGATTATTAAAGACCCAAGACTATGCCTGTGCACCCATCCCAGCAGGAGCAGGAAGGCCCTAAATGTGGTGCCCATGGCCAAGGGGTGAGAGTCGAGGAGAGAAACAGAGGAGACAGGTAGCTGACCCCTCTAGAGACAGGCTACCCCGGTGCAAGCCAAGATCAGGGTTCTACGGCTCCAGGTGCCCAAGAACTGACTGGATCTAAGACCACCAAGGGAGTGGGTCAACAACCACACGAGAACCAACAAGTACTACATCACAGTAGGGGGGTAGCTGTCCCAGGTGGGGAGCGGTAGGGAGGGTGAACCCTCCATCATTTATCTGGACTCTCATACCATGAGAAGCAAAGTTCTCTAGAAGAAAGTTGGAATACTTGGCCTGAATGCCAAGCATCATGTCTGAAGGAAACCGGGAACTGTTCATGACCTGGGCAGTACTATCCCTGAAGTTAAACATGGTGGTGGCAGCATCATGTTGTGGGAAAGTTTTTCAGCAACAGGAACTGGGAGACTTGTAAGGGTTGAGGGAAAGATTAATACAATGTGCAAACACATCCTTGATGATAACCTGCTAAAGAAAGCTCTTGCCAATGAACTGGCAGCCCAGCCAATTCCAGTTTCCAACAATGGCGGCAGCTATTTAGTGTTAGTATTACTCTTATTACTCTTTCTGGGTCACAAAATAAAGTTTTAACATATTTTTAGGCAAGAGTGTGGGTGTGTAAACTTCAAATATCTGCTCGGTCTATCAAGATATCGCATATTTGCAAAAGTGCTCCGATGTTTTCGGAGACGTCTGTTACCCACCAGCTTGATAGCTAGCCGGGGCGATAACAGCGTAGTCCCTGCACACCGTTTTCAAACCACCCGCGGTCTTTCACAACTCAGGTTAAACATTATATATAAGTCACTTAGATAACTTAAAAATGTTATTATTTGGCTTTTTTCAGTGTTTTAATTTTTCGTGAGAAAATTGGTTTGGCTGAGATTAAAGATTTCGTTTTCACACAGCTGAAGAAACGTCAAACAGAAAACTGATTAAACAGAAGTGTGAGATGATCGAGAATGTACTCCAGTGTCCTGTTATATTTTAGATAGAAAGGAGCAGACGGCCGAGTTTATTAAACTCCACCGAGACAGCTGGTGACGCAAAACTGAAGGCTAGATTGTCTAATTTCACAGCCTCGCAATTCCGGCCTACCCGGCCTTCGGAGGACTCGGCCCACGTAGACCGCAAAGGCCGGGTCCTCAGGAGTATGCAGCCTACGAATTTGGAAACCCCGACGCGTCTGTTAAGCTAATTCCATCAGACAGACCGCTCGTCAGATGCTGCAAAGTGGTTCAGAGACAGGAGTGCTCTCTGCTCTTCAGGACTCTTTTGAGTACAAAAATTCACCTTCCAACAGGACAATGACCCTAAGAACACGCCTAAGAAAACAAAGCAGTGGCTTTGGGACCACCCTGTGAGTGTCTTTGAGTGGCCCGGCCAGACCTGAACTGAACATTTCAGGAGAGATCTGTCAATGGATGAAGCTAAACATCTAAAATCTGTAATAGGAGGACTTTTTGACATTTTTCTGTCTTTTTTCTTATGTTGCAAATCATATTTAACATCATTAATCAAGTTTTGGCTTACTGCAGCATATTTTCAAATGGGTTATATACTAGACATAAAAAAATAGACTACGAAAAAATTCTTTCATATTTTTCTGTGTTCCGTCCTCAGTTTTTTGACATAGTGGTATCTGCTGTGATACTTACACCTCACAAGTCTCACAAGTGTTAGCTTTATCTTGGGTGGTGGTGGTTTACAGAAGCCCCTGGGAGTTAAAAGGTATTTCAAGGGGCTGAACCCAACTCCTGACAAACAACTCAACTTCAGCTCACACCCCCCCCCCCCCCCCAAACAGCTCTCCATCCAGTTGCCAGATGGAGAACTGTAATTTATCACTCCAGAGAACACATCTTCATTGCTTTAGAGAGCTAATTGTATCTGCTTTGTATAATGTGCTGATTTCCAATTGTTGCACTGTTATCAATGATTTTTATGAAACAATCACCTTTCATTTGTGTTTTAACTGCAATCTTGTTAGGCTGTTATCTTGATGGAGCTTTACACGATTTTGTTTGTGTCATCAGATTCCTTCAACCGAACCTTGCAGATCATCCTGGAGGTTGTCCCAGCTGACCAATGACAGCACACAAGCATTACAGCACCAGCACAATCGGATACATGCAGATGTTTTTAAACTGAAATTCAAAGTTATTTTATTTTTACTTATTTGTCACTGATCTTTGGGAACATTGTGATTATTTATGTAAAAGGAGAAGAAATGTTGCCTTTTGCTTTGTACAACCTATACATTATACATAAATGATACTATTGTGTGTTTAATATGTTTCAAAGCATTTAACGATTTGCCTTGAATGCTCATATTATCAACATTTCAGTAAATAGGAACATTTGCAAACATAGAACACATTGAACATGTAAGGCCCACCCACCTGCCCAACCAGACGTGTTGTTTACAAGGACAGCCAATCAGAAGGTGAAGAAAAAGAGTTTTTTTCAGCAAAGAATAATGCATTGTGGCCCAATTTATAATAAATAAGAATTGTTTTAAACTGGGAATCATGCATAGCTACTTTAGAGTAACATATTTTCTTCTGTGACTGCTTAGAGTTTAAAGGCAATTTACAGTATTATGCTTATTTCTTGCTCTCTAAGCTTATTTAGGTACCATGGGACAATAGTCTGTAATGAGTGATTTTATTATCGATGTGTTATAGTTATTTAAGATAAGAGTTTTTGATCAGTAGGTTTTTTTTCATTGTTTGACCTTTTACATATAACGCAGTTGTTTGGTCATCAGTATTGTTACCTCTTAGAAAAATATTAATGTAACACAGCAGACTGAATGATTTTTTTTTAATATATGCTTTCAGCTTATGAAGCAGAAAAATCATTCCCCCAACTTTTTGCTGTGGATACTGACAGCATGTCCACTGCTAATAACTCTGACCCTGTTGCACCATAATAAAATGAATGCACAGTTCTCATTCTTCTCACCACCTGACATGGACCCCTCAGCTTGTTACACCAATGGCAGACTCTCAACTCCAGCTGAAGCTCAGAAATGAACTTATTACAGCTGAATTTAAATCATTCAGCTACAAATTCAAACCACGGACTAATGGGGAGGATAAAATTGATTTTCTCCCTACAGTGCAGGGCTTTGTAGGAAACCTGGGGTCTCTGCATTTATTGGCTGTTTTTGACACAAACCACCAAACCAAAATGTTATTGGGAACCTTGCAGGCCATTCGTGGAAGTATGGATTGACCATTTGATCCATCCATAACAAACACAACTAGAGGATCGTGGATGTCCAGTGACAAAATAAAGTTCTGGGCATATTCAATATTAGGTGGGTTTTAACGTTGTAGCTGATTGGGTTCAGCCTTAACATCTGGACCTTTGCCATTTGACTCCATCATTTCATTACTTCTCTGACTTTATGTATATCTCTGCTCCCCCGGCACTCCATTCACATTTCCCATTCAGACTGCATCAGCACTTCCCTCTGCCTGCATCAGGAATGAAGGGGCTTGGCTCTGTGTGACCTGGTGTCATAATCTTATTTCAAGAGGTGACTGTGTGTGTGCATGTCTGTGTGTGTGCGTGCGTGCGTGTGTGTGTGTGTGCGTGCGTGTGTGTAGACTGCAGATGTGGCTGCTCTGAGTCCCCTGGGTGGGATTTGCAGGTAATCTGTCTGTGTAACTGCTACCCTGTGGCACCCTGCATCCCCTTTCAGCTCTGTGTCCTGTAAATGGAGGGCTTTTACTACTGATGAGAGGAGGGCAGCATAGAGACAAAATGCCCGGGAGCTTTCACTTTAGCTGTGAAACATTAAAAAAATCTGGCTTAAACTAAGCTAACACCAGCCTTTGTGTTGGCTAGGAGCAGCTAGATTTGGATACAGTGCAGGCATTTGGACAATTACAGAAATACTAATGCTCCAGGAGCTACCTGTGCTCCAGCTGGAGTGTTAGTTTAACAATTAAATGGGTTTAAGATTCAGATGTAATGAACACCATGAAAGTAACCCAGTCTCATAATACCTGTGACATATTATGAGAGAGGGTTACCTCTGCACCACCACGTGCTGCTGTTATACAGAGACACAAAAAAGGAAAATATGATTTTACGCTCATGAGAACAAATGTTATGGTAATGAACTTTTCTTACAGTATTATAGTGTGCTCAATATTATACATGCTACATATTGGGTGATAGTGTTTTGCTAAATCCTTCCAGGACTTAAATAGATTTTAAGTTACCTAATAAATAAAGTTCTTTTCAACACAGTATGGCTTTGCTCAGATGTACTTACATCTGTGTATTGTATTTGATTACTGTGGTTTCAATGGAAGCCTAACTTTGGCCTTCAGTTTTTTGCAGGGCGTGATCCAGTCAAACATACAGTAAGTAAAGATAGTTCCCCAGCATAGTTCTCTGTGAAGAACTATGCTGGTTTTACATGTCATGGTGTGTTTAGCATTAAAACCCTACTCCCTGGTAGGGTCAGCCATGGCAAACTGGTCCTGGGTGAGAGACCAGACAAAGAGTGATTCAAAATTTAGCGGGCCTTAGTCCATGGGGCCCAGCCAGGCACAGCTCGAAAAAGTGACATGGACCCAACCTCCTGAAGGTCCACCGCCTGCTGGAGGTGGCCGTAGGGGTTGGGTGCAATGTTGTCAGGCGGCGGACAGGAGGGGAGGCCCTGGTCGACCGATCCCGACTACCAAACCTAGTGATTTGGACATGGAACGTCACCTTCCTGGTAGGGAAGGAGCCTGAGTTAGCGCGTGAGGTTGAGAGAGACTAGATATAGTTGGACTCACCTCATCTCACGGCTTGGGCTCTGCTGGATAGGGGCTGGACTATCCAGCTGTTTAAAAAATTGTAGAATTTACGGTGAATTACTGGCAGCTGTGGTTGCCAGAATTTCACCGTGAAAAATAAATTGTAAATGTAGAACACAAAATGGTATCCTATTTTGGTAACCATAAATTTCACAGTAAATAATAATTATTTTTACAGTAAATGACTATGAATTTGAACCTAAATTGTAAAATTGTTAATGGGTAATTCATGTGAAAACCACAGACATTAGATTAACCGGATTACCATCTTACTTCGTTAAATATATAAGAACGTAAGTGAAACTATATAAAATAATACGGTATCATACTAAAAAGTTGAATATTACGGTAAATTACTGGCGGCTGTGGTTGCCAGAATTTCACAGTGGAAAATATAGTGAGAATGCAGAATACATAACGGTATACTTTGTTGAGAAATGTAAAATTCACAGTGAACTTTGGTTTTTGCACAATAATTACATTGAAATAAAAAAAACTAATATAATGTAAACCTGTTAAAATACATTTTAATAAGCTTGATTACCGTCTCCTATTGACAAAGCACAGAAGAGCTGTATAATACAAAACATGTCTTTTTATTCAAAAGTTCATATTTACAGTAAATTATTGGCAGCTGTTGCAGCCAGAATGTCGTCTAAAAAAATAAGCTCCAACAAATGAGGTAATAAACATAATAGGGCTAATTGGCATAAAACTTACATTATGACTTTTTGTTATAATTTGCTAGAAACATTAATGAAAAACCAGTAGAGAAATGATTAAATTAAACAGTTAATATTAAATAATCAAATTAATGATTAAAAAGGCACCGATCTAATTAATATAGAATAGAATAGAATTAGAATAGAATTCAACTTTATTGTCATTGCACATGCACAGGTACAGGGCAACGAAATGCAGTTTGCATCCATCCAGAAGTGCTTTAGTGATATAGATATATTACAATATATATTAGCAATAATATAGATATGTGAGTATATTACAGAAATGGGTCTATTATGGTATGTTATAATGTACACGGTATGAAGTACGTTGTGAATATTCTATAACTATAAGTATGTACAGGCTGTAGTGAGTACAAGCTATGAACAGGATATAAATATGAAATAAATAACTTTACAGAATCTGAGATATACAGCTATACAGAAATGGGAACTATACAAGTTGTAAACAGTTGTAGGGTTAAAAATTATCGTATGTACAGAATGATTATTTACAGAGCTATACAGTAGTTCAGTTAAGATAAGTGAGATATGTGGATAATTTCTACAGAGGCTATATAAAGTGCTAGTGGTTGTGAGTGGTGGTTCAGTCCGTGTTATTATTGTGTGTTTGAGGGTACAGTTGTCCATTGTGGGTGTGTGTATGTTCAGTCCATGTGTTAACGTGGGTCAGATGTCAGGAGGCAGAGTTCAGGAGTCTGACAGCTGTGGGGAAGAAGCTGTTCCGGTACCTGGTGGTCTTAGTCCGGAGGCTCCTGTAGCGCCTCCCAGAGGGCAGGAGGGTGAAGAGTCCATGTGATGGGTGACTGGGGTCTTTGATGATTTTCCCAGCCCTTTTCAGACACCGCTTCCTGTAGATGTCTTTTATGGCAGGAAGTGGTGCTCCGGCGATGCGCTGGGCAGTTTTCACGACCCTCTGCAACGCCTTCCGGTCCGAGGCAGAGCAGTTCCCGTACCAGACTGTTATACAGTTGGTCAGGATGCTCTCGATGGTGCAACGATAGAAGTTCACCAGGATGTCTGAGGACAGGTGGTTTTTCCTCAGAGTCCTCAAGAAGAAGAGGCGCTGGTGAGCCTTCTTGACCAGCTTGGAGCAGTTGGTCGTCCAGGTGAGATCCTCGGAGATGTGGACTCCCAGGAACTTGAAGCTGCTCACACGCTCCACAGCCGTCCCCTTAATGTAGATGGGTGGATGTGGGTCAGCATTCCTCCTGTAGTCCACGATGAGCTCCTTGGTCTTCTCGGTGTTAAGCAGCAGGTTGTTTGTGTCGCACCACTCAGCCAGACGATCCACCTCCTCCCTGTAGGCGGCCTCATCATTGTCACTGATGAGGCCAATCACCGTGGTGTCATCTGCAAACTTTATTTTTTTTCTTTTCTTTTTTTTTTCTTTTTGCCTGTCCCGTTTGGCTCGTTTGCCATCAGAATTGTTGTCTAAAGGCAAAGAAAGATGCCCAACGGATTTACTTTACCAAATTGACCATCCCAGCCTTGCCGTAATGGTCCATTTGATTCACCTTTTATTGTTTATTTTATTTTCACTTACTGAATACGGGACAGACTTGACTGGGGGAAAGAAGGGGAGAAAGAAAGAGGGAAAGAGAAACAGCTGAGAAGAGGGACGGGGGAGAAGGGCAAAATACAAAAACCAACAGAACGGGCAGAAAAAAAAATGCATATCAGAATCAGAATCAGAATCAGAATCAGAATACTTTATTGATCCCTGGGGGAAATTATTTATCAATTATTATATATCAATCACCTGGATCACCTGCTGAGAAAGAAAAAAGAAAACAAGCAGAAGAGAACAAGAGTAATAGAATAAACAACATCACAATGATATATGGGAATATGACAGTAAATACTAAATATTAGACATTATTGTGCAGCACATAAGATCAACAGAACACAGTGTGCTTTGAGGTAGGAGCCAAAAAGGGTGTAGTTTGTGGGTGTGATCACCCATGTGTACACCTGTGAGCATGGACGCGCTTGTTTTTTTTTTAAAAGGTTCCTTCATGTAATGATCTGCTAGAGGGTGTGGGGGGGGGGCACAGCCCCGTCCTCCAGGGCATGAAGCAGGTATGGAGGAGATCAAAACTCCAGACATCCAGAGGCCCCCAGAACACAAGAGACCAAGGAAGACCAACAGAGGGGCAGCCGCGCCACTGTCCCAGAAAGAGCTGAGGAGAGTCCCAGATGAGGGCTCACTCAGCAGCCACGGAACAGAAGCCAGGGGGGGTTGCAGTGACGCGCCCGTGAGCTCCGCCGGCAGCCAGCCATGCCTGAGTGACCGAGCCCCAGGCCGAGAGGCCGGGGGCACCCCACCTCCGAAGTGGCCCGAGCGAGCCCCAGGCTCCAGGCCCCGATAAGCGGCCACCAAGGAGTGAACCAGTGTGTACCTGGACGCCCATCCCCGGACACAAAGAACCACCAACGCACCAATGTCTGAGGGGAGAACGCCACTGGCAGGGGAAGTGGTGGTGGGTGGAGATAGGCCTCCAAACCTTGGAGGGCCTGAGATGTCCCCAGAGAGGTGACGTCTGACACCCAACCTGACATATAGACACAGACATACAGGCACACACAGACACAAACATCCATTCCCCCCCTCATGCTCTCATATGCACTTACTTCACACTCAACCAACATGGAGACAGACATAAAGAGACGCTGTACACACGATCACACTCCCCAAGCATACTCTACGAACCGGGTCTAGGTACCCTTGCCCCTGGAGGGGGGAACTGCACCCAGACCCAGGTGGTGTTGCCCTTTTCCCTGCGGTGGGGGGAGGCAGACCGCCCCGACTCCGCAGCAGCAGGGAGGCCCCACACTCCAGACCGCAGTCGGACAACCAACTCCTCCTCCTAGCCCCCCCACTCCAGCAGGCCGCAGAGAATGGGGTGAGAGAAGACTCCAAACCTCCCTCCACCCGCTCATTGTAGTGTTGATGCATGTGTGTTCTAAGGTGCATTTAAAACCCAGGAGGGCATGGAGCTACCTGCCAGAGAGCAGCAGGTCATCTGCAAACTTAATGATGGTGTTGGAACCATCAGCAGGTCTGCAGTCGTGGGTGAAGAGGGAGTAGAGGAAAGGGCTCATCACACAGCCTTGTGGTAGCATTGTGATGGTAGATGAGCAGTGGTTATCCAGCCGGACATGTTGGGGGCGGTTGGTCAGGAAGTCCAGTAACCATTTGCAGATGAGGGAACTGATGCCCAGGTCTGTCAGTTTCCTGATGAGTGGTGAGGGGTGGATTGTATTGAATGCTGAACTGAAGTCTATAAACAGCATTCTGGCGTAGGTGTTGTTGTTGTCCAGGTGTGAGAGGACAGAGTGCAGTGCGATGGAGACTGCATCCTCTGTGCTCCTGTTCTGGCGGTATGCGAATTGGTGGGGGTCCAGGGTGGGGGAAAGACAGGATTTGAAGTGTGCTAGGACCAGCTGCTCTAAGCACTTCGTGATGATGGGGGTGAGTGCTACTGGGCGGTAATCATTGAGGCAAGATGGGTTGCAGTTTTTGGGTATCGTTACGATGGAGGTGGATTTGAAGCAGGCCGGTACCACAGCGTGGGCCAAGGACAGGTTGAATATGTCTGTGAGCACTCCTGCAAGCTCCCCAGAACACGCTCTGAGAACACGCCCGGGGATGCCATCAGGACCTGCAGCGTTGTGGACATTGATCCTGCTCGGCACCGCTCCTACATCGGTGGGGGAGAGAGTCAGAGGTTGGTGGTCTGGCTTCACGTCTGCTTTGGTTGTGGTTGTGGGGTTCCCTCACCCAAAACGAGCATAAAAGTTGTTGAGCTCGTTGAGGAAGGAGACATCAGAGGATGCGGGGGAGGGTTTGGTGGTCCTGTAGTCTGTGATGGTCTGGAGTCCTTGCCACATGCGTCGGGGGTTGGAGTTGGAGAAGTGTTCTTCTACCTTCTTTTTGTAATGGTGTTTGGCTTTTTTGATGCCCTTCTTTAGATTAGCCCTGGCTGTACTGTAGGCGTGTGCATCTCCTGACCTAAAGGCGGTGTTGCGGGCCTTCAGGAGGAGACGAACATCCCGGTTCATCCAAGGCTTCTGGTTGGGGTACATGGTGATCCGTTTCTGGGTGGTGACACTGTCTGTGGTTTTGGAGATGTAATCCAGTACAGATGAGGCGTACTGGTCCAGGTCTGTGTGGGTGAACATATTCCAGTCTGTGTTTTTAAATCTGTCCTGGAGCACTGCGTCTGTCCCCTCTGGCCACACTTTAATTGTCCTCACAGCAGGTTTCACACGTTGGATGAGTGGTGAATACTGTTGGAATCTCCCAATTCTTTGAATCTTTGGGCTGAAGGAAGGACAATACTCGGTGCATTTATGCTCAATCAACAATCATTTATTTCCATAAATTCAACACTTAAGAGCATAAGGACCATCATGATGGGGAGACATGCCTGAAGAGGGTCACCGCAAGTCTCGAAATGGTGACGTGTTACTCAGCTTCTTATAGCCGCTAGTGGCCCCCACCTAGTCGTAAAAGCCCAAACATTCACATTCTTTCTCTCTTACGGCGCCTAAGTTATGACCTCGGCAGTTGTTTCTCTGCTCTCTGTAAGGTGGGGGTGTGGAATGTGGTCCATCTCCCCTGTATTAGACACCAAGTCTCCTGCTTACAACCTTCTTTTTATGATTCAACAATAAAGCATGTCAAGAAAACAGTGTAACACATTCCCAGCAGATCAAGGATACAGAGTGATGCACACTTATCTAATGAACTACAAATGATTATGTTCTTTTAACCCAAAAGTATAATGAGAACTAAACTACATACACAGCACACCATCTAAACTAAAGGATAATATATGACCTACAGCAGTTAACATAATTCAACTACTTTAACTACATATATAAGATAAGATATAATAACAGAATAATCTCACAATACCTAGGTGTGAGGAACAGGGAGAGATGGTCCGATTGTCCAATGTGGGGGAGGGGTGTGGCTTTGTAGGCTCCAGCCAGGTTTGAATACACATGGTCTAAAGTCTTGTCTCCTCTGGTGTGGCAGGAGACATGTTGGTGGAATCTGGGGAGGACTGTCTTTAAGTTGGTGTGGTTGAAGTCGCCAGCAACAATAAAAGCAGCCCCGGAGTGTTTATTCTGGTGTTTGTTAATGGCTGCAGAAAGTTCTTTCATGGCCAACCTAGCATTAGCGTCGGGGGGTATATACACGGCAGTGAGTATGATCGAAGTGAGTTCTCTGGGGAGATAATAAGGTCTGCATTTGACCATTAATATCAAACTTAATACAACCAAAAACAAATAAGAACCTAATAAACAGTCAAACAAAATTTAAAACACTTGATATGTGCAGTGGTTGATAAAGTTTCCTTTTATCCAGATTGATAGTAGAGGGCTTTCAAAACAGTCTCTGATGGTGTCTGAGGAACTGGAACAGGTTTTGGATCCGATGTGTTTGAAGACTTGCATGTTGTTCTTCTGATGCTTGGTGTAGATTAGCATTCTTTCCTAATCTAGCAAATACAAAGCACATAAAGCAAACTGCCCATTTAAAAACAAATAGACATGTATCAAGCAAATAAACAATCTTACATCTAATAGAGCTGACACAATTAATCGTATAATGATTTACAATTGTGATGTATTGCAATGCGGACATAAAGCATTTGTAATCCATTCAGAATAAACTAATCGATTATTAAATACAGTCCTGATCAAAAGTTTAAGACCACTTAAACCACTTAAAAATCATATTTTGCATGGTTGGATTTTAACAAGGTTCCAATATCATGCAACAAGCAGAAATGGGAGGTACACACAACATTTAACTTACATTTAACAAACTTAAACAGGGACAGGCTGTTTTACAGCTGATCAAGAGTTTAGGACCACATGCCTTTAAAAGGCCAAATCTGTGCAAATATGTGTGTATTCATTGTCATTTTCTGTTAGGTAGTCACACTGTCATGACGTTCTGATGGCAAAAGCAAAAAAACGTTCCTTTTTAAACGTGGTCGAACTGCATAAGCACGGTCTCTCACAGCGTGCCATCACTGCCGAGGTGGGACGCAGTAAGACAGGCATTTGGAATTTCTTAAATGATCCTGGGGGTTATGGAACAAAAAAGTCAAGTGGAAGACCCAAAAAAATCCTCAACCCAAATTAAGGCCATTAGTGGAGCCGACTGCAGCAAACGGCATCTGAGACTGAAGGGCTTCAAAAACAAATTGTCTGATGAGAAAAAAAATGCAACCTTCTTCTGATGGTTTCCAAAGTTACTGGTATGACAAGCAGATCCCACCTGAGATGTTGTCTACGCGCCCCAGTGGAGGGGGCGCCATAATGGTCTGGGGTTCTTTTTCTTTCAGTGGAACAATGGAGCTTCAGGAGGTGCAGGGCGTCAAACGGCTGCTGGTGATGTCCAGATGTTGCAGAGAGCATCCCTCATGAATGAGGGCCCTCATCTGTGTGGTAACGACTGGGTTTTTCAACAGGACAACGCTACAGTACACAATGCCCGTAGGACAGGGACTTCTTCCAGGAGAATAACATCACTCTTTTGGACCATCCTGCCTCTTCCCCTGATCTAAATACAGCTGAGAATGGACAACAGTTCCAGACAGTAGACAGCCTTCGTGTGGCCGTCTTCACCACTTGGAGAAATGTTCCCACTCACCTCATGGAAACGCTTGCATGAAGTGATCAACAATAACAGCGAACCTATTCATTACTGAGTTCAAGTTTGGAACTTTGATTTCTGTTTTTTGGAAGTGTGGCCCTAAACTTTTGATCAGCTGTAAAACAGCCTGTTTCAGTTTAAGCATTGTTTTTAATAAATTACTCAAAAAGTGTTTTGCCTCACTCCTATTTCTTCTTGCTGCATGTTGAAGCTCTACTTGGAGCCTTGTTAAGATCCAACCATGCAAAATATGAGGGTTTTTTTTTGCCATTTTTCAAATGGTCTTAAACTTTTGATCAGGACTGTACAACCTAAAAATAACAGCAATTTGTTTTCTTCCGCCACCTCCTCCAGCAACCTCCATTATTTGTTGATGAAAACAAACAAACTGAAATGAAGTTATTGTGATGCATTGAGATATTGAATTGTATCACTGACATGAAAATTGCATTTGAACTGAAATGCAAGTAGGGCTGGGTAACAACACACTGTCACGGCCGGGCGGATCGCACACAGTAATTCGGCGTGCCCGTGTGGCGTGCTGGCTAGACCCAAGCGCGGCGAAGGCTAGCGGTGGGTTTGGAGCAGACACGCAGTTATTCTAGTAATGACCTGAGCACGAAGCGTGGCTTCGGAACGGTCGTTACAGACAGAGAGCGAGCGGAGCCGGGAAGAGAAAAAGGATTGAAAGGGATTGTAACTCACAGTTGCTGAATCAGGCGGAGACTGACGTCGGCAGAGTTTCGGAGCTCCTGACACGAAGATACTGATGTCTGAGCGGCGAACAGGTGGGTGGCGTCTCTCTTTTAACCCCGGCCCCGTGATCAGCTGATCACAGCCGATCACCGGCTGACAGGACCCCCCCCCCCGAGGACCGGCACCCGACGGGCCAGGACGGCGGCGACGGAAATCCGAGATGAGGGAAGGATCCAAGACGAAGCGGGACGGCACCCAGGAGCGCTCATCAGGGCCGTAGCCAGCCCAGTCCACCAAATACTGGACCCCCCGGCCCCGGGGACGGGAGTCCAAGATCCGACGGACAGTGTAGACAGGACCCCCATCGACGATCCTGGGCGGGGGCGGGGCCCGGGAGGGGGGCGCCAGTGGGGAAGCGACGTGCCGCTTAAGCTGCGAGACGTGGAAAACCGGATGGACCTTCATGGCGGGCGGAAGCCGGAGACGGTAAGCCACGGGGTTGAGCCGGGCGGTGACTTCGTACGGGCCGACGAACCGGGGAGCGAGCTTCTTGGACTCGCCGCGCAGCCGTAGGTGCTTAGTGGAGAGCCAGACGCGGTCCCCCGGCCGGAAGGGGTGACCCGGGCGGTGGCGGCGACGATGCTGCCGGGTGTACAGAGCGTTGGCCCGGGAAATGGCAGCCCGCGCCTTGATCTAGGCCTGGCGACAGCGGCGGACCATCCGTTCAGCAGCCGGCACGTCGACCTCCGCTTCCTGATGGCTGAAGATAGGAGGTTGAAATCCATGACAGACCTCAAAGGGCGAGAGACCAGTGGCGGAAGAGATGTGAAGGTTATGAGACAACTCAGCCCACACCAGGTAACGAGGCCATAGCGACGGTTGGGCGGAGACGAAGCACCGTAAGAAGCGCCCCAACTGTTGATTGGTCCGTTCAACCTGCCCATTGGTCTGAGGGTGATAGCCGGACGAGAGGCTGGGAGATGCTCCTATCAGGCGGCAGAAGGCCTTCCAGAACCTGGCGGTGAACTGTGGCCCCCGATCGGAGACTATGTCCTTGGGGAATCCGTGAAGCCGGACGACATGGTCCAGGAGGAGCTCGGCCGTCCGTTTGGCGGAGGGGAGGCCGGCCAGGGCGACCAGGTGCACCGCCTTAGAAAACCGGTCCACAAAGGTGAGGATGGTGTCAAGACCGTCCACAGATGGAAGGCCGGTAACAAAGTCAAGGCCGACATGGGACCAGGGACGTCTCGGCACCGGGAGAGGGTGAAGGTCGCCAGCGGGCGGCTGGGTGGAGGACTTGGCCCGAGCACAGGTGTCACAGGCGGAAACGAAGTCACGGACGTCCCGAGTCATGGAGGGCCACCAGAGGGCACGACGGAGGAGCTGGAGGGTTCTGTCGGGCCCTGGGTGACCAGAGAGCGGGGAGGAGTGAGCCCAGAGCAAGGCCTCCTGACGGCACCGGGATGGCACATAGAGCCGCCCAGCTGGGGTCTCCGGCGGAGGCGGTTCGGCGGTCAGGGCGTCCCGGATAGAGTCCTCCAAGGGCCACCGAAGGGGGGCAGCGAAACAATGAGACGGTAGGATAGGTCCAGGGTCTGACGTGAAGTCGTCCTGGGCGAACTGCCTGGAGAGGGCGTCTGCCTTGGTGTTCTTGGAGCCAGGGCGGTAGGCGAGGTGGAAGTTGTACGGTTCGAAGAATAAGGCCCAACGGGCCTGCCTTGGGTTGAGCTGCTTGGCAGAACGAATATGGATCAGGTTCTGGTGATCAGTCCAGATCAGAAATGGTTCTTTCGCTCCCAGGAGCCAATGCCGCCATTCTTCCAAGGCCCACTTGATGGCCAGGAGTTCCCGGTCGCCGACACCATACCGTCGCTGCGTGTCAGAGAACTTCCTTGAAAAATAGCAGCACGGGTGAAGTTTCCCATCCGGGCCATGTTGAGAGAGGACGGCGACAGCGCCAACATCGGAGGCATCCACCTCCACCACAAAATCTCCGGCAGGATCAGGGTGGAGCAGGACGGGAGCTGTAGCAAACCGACGGATAAGGTCTCGGAAGGCCAGTTTCGCACCAGGGGGGAGGCAGAAGGGCCTGGGCAGGTTAGCTGGTTTAGTGAGGGATGTCAGTGGCGCGACAATGGTGTTGAAATTGCGGATAAAGCGCCGATAAAAATTGGCAAAGCCCAGGAAGCTCTGTAGCTGCTTAAGGCTGGAAGGCTGAGGCCACTGGGTCACGGCTTGGAGCTTTTGCGGGTCCATGGTCAGGCCATTGGAGGAGATGGTGAAGCCCAGGAAGGTAGTGGACCGTTGATGGAAGGCACACTTTTCCAGTTTGCAGAACAGCTGGTACTCGAGCAGCCTGCTTAGCACGGCCCGCACATGGCGAATATGGTCCACTTCGGTGCGGGAGTAGATCAGGATGTCATCCAGATAGGCAAACACCCATCGGCCCAGCATGTCCCGCAAGACATCGTTGATCAGGTGTTGGAAGACAGCAGGGCTGTTGCAGAGGCCGAAGGGCATCACCAGATACTCCCAGTGCCCGTTAGGGGTGATGAAGGCCGTCTTCCATTCGTCCCCTTCTCTAATCCGCACCAAATTGTAAGCGCTGCGTAGGTCTAGTTTGGTGAAGATGCAGGCCTGGGAGAGGGAATCGAGCGCGGTGGATAGCAGAGGAAGAGGATGGCGGTTCTTAACGGTGATTTTATTCAAGCCTCGGTAGTCTATACAGGGGCGAAGCCCGCCGTCTTTCTTCTTTACAAAGAAGAACCCCGCAGCTGCAGGGGAGGTAGAAGGGCGAATGAAGCCCTGTTGGAGAGCCTCAGTGACGTACTCCTCCATGGCTTTGTTCTCTGCGGTTGACAGCGAGAACAGGCGACCACGAGGAGGGACTGCTCCCGGGAGGAGCTCGATGGCCATGTCGTAGGTGCGATGAGGAGGGAGAGCGGAGGCTCGCCTCTTACTGAAGACCTCGGACAGGTCATGGTAAGCCGGAGGGATCCTATCCAGATCGACGGGCTCCGGGGGTGACGCCTCTTCTGGCTTTGAGTCCTGTCCAGTCCGGAGGAGAAGGCAGCGGCGTGAACACCGGGGACCCCAGTCCAGGATCTGGCAGGAAGACCAGGAGACGTGGGGGTCATGTCGACGGAACCAGGGGTATCCGAGGATGAGAGGAGAGGAAGAGGCCGAGACTACTAGAAACCGGATCTCCTCCTGATGATCCCCGACAGACATGCGGACTGGCTGGGTCTGGAACTGGACCGGGTAGGGTTGGAGTGGTCGCCCGTCTACTGAGGTCACCGGGAGAAATCGGTCGACGGAAGTCAATGGGATGCGGAGCCGAGAGGCTAGTTTTTGGTCGATGAAGTTCTCGGCGGCTCCGGTGTCCAGGAGGGCTTCGGATGAGAGCTGTTGGTGTTTCAGGTGAAATGTGACCGGTAACAGAAAACGAGAGGGATCGGAGGAGTGGGAAGGGCCAGGTGGGACACCCCCGCAGTCTACCTGGCGTCGTCGTTTCCCGGCCGTAACGGGCACTGGGGACGACGGTGTCGAGCTGATCCACAGTAGGCGCAGAGGCCCTCACGCCAGCGTCTCTCTTTCTCCTCTTTGGGGAGTCCACCCAGCTGCATGGGCTCCTCGCTGGATGTGCTGCTTGGGCTAGCCGTGGCTCCATCAGAGGGGGGAGGAGGTCGCGACGACGTGGTCCGCTGAGGCTGGAAGGGTTTTAAGGCCCGAGGGGCATGGCGAGGCCGCGACATCACACGTTGGTCGATCTTCAGGGCAAGGTCCACGGCCTCATCCAAGGTCTTTGGGGCCTCACGGCCGGCCATCTCGTCTCTGATGTAATCAGCCAGCCCCTCTAGAAAGATGGAGCGCAGAGAAGCATCTCCCCATTGAAGCTTAGCAGCCAGGGTGCGGAATTGGGAGGCGAAGTAACAGACTGGTCGGCTGCCCTGGCGTAGATGAAGCAGCTGTGACTCCACTTCCACTTCACTGCTGGGGGGAACGAAAGTCTTTTTTAACTCCTCCACAAACAGAGCATAGTCATTACACGCTGCAGACTTATTGTTGTAGAGAGCCGCGGCCCATTCCTGAGCCTGGCCAGACAAGAGAGAGGTGAGCATCGCCACTTTTGCACGGGCAGTGGCGTATTTAGTGGGTTGACATTCAAACATCATGTCTAAGGTGGCGAGCAATCCATCAGGCCAGCCGTCTACTCCGTTCCACTTGTCGGGTAGTCCGATCTGGGGTTCAGCGCTCACCGGCGCTGGCTGACGTTGCAGCGAGGTGACGGAAGAGGAAAGCTGGAGGACAGTTTCGGTGAGAGACTCCATCTTTGTGCTCATCCGATCCACCACACCGCGAAGATATAACACTTCGGCTTTCAGCCGTTCGAATTCCGCTGGGTCTATATGCGGCTCAGACATCCTGTCACGGCCGGGCGGATCGCACACAGTAATTCGGCGTGCCCGTGTGGCGTGCTGGCTAGACCCAAGCGCGGCGAAGGCTAGCGGTGGGTTTGGAGCAGACACGCAGTTATTCTAGTAATGACCTGAGCACGAAGCGTGGCTTCGGAACGGTCGTTACAGACAGAGAGCGAGCGGAGCCGGGAAGAGAAAAAGGATTGAAAGGGATTGTAACTCACAGTTGCTGAATCAGGCGGAGACTGACGTCGGCAGAGTTTCGGAGCTCCTGACACGAAGATACTGATGTCTGAGCGGCGAACAGGTGGGTGGCGTCTCTCTTTTAACCCCGGCCCCGTGATCAGCTGATCACAGCCGATCACCGGCTGACACACACGATGCCTTTTTAGTACTGCCTAAAAACATTAAGTAGGTATCGATACAGAAAAAAATAAGATTTCTGTTCATTTCTAATTAAATCTCTGTTTTTGAGCCTCACGGGTCTTTATTTTCTGCTGCTGCGCATCACATGCCAGCAGTGGCTTCGCACATGCGCGATTCATTTGCAGTCTCGATGCGGTGTTGTAAAAATCATCTGTTCCATCTTCCACTCTGTCACCAATTATGAGAGGCAACAGCCTTAAAAAGTTCCAGTTTTGTATTAAATGTCCTGAGAGTTTGTTTGAGGACTGATCTCACACAGCTTTGAAGAGGTATCAGAGTCAGAGTATTTAAACTCTTTACTGCTCCGATTCAGAATGGAGTGGGTGAACCATTCTTTTTTTTTCATGAAAAATATAAGAAACAGCACAACATCATATGACAAAATGCCCTAAAAATGCTGTGTCCTACACAAAATGGCAAACCTGGCTGACAGATGTGAAAATATTTTAAACAGTTGAAAAAGGACTCAAACTTTACTCCTCCTATATCTGGTGTATCTTCAGTCTTGAGGGGAATTGTACATCTCTATGTGCATTCTGCTCCACACTGATTTGGATCACCACCCTGAAAAACAGATTGTGTCATTAAACAGTATCTACAGAAATGTTGTGTACGACTGGAACCAGTCTCCTGGAGAGGGGCTGGTCTCAGTCTGGAGTTGCCCCTGGTGAGAGGCGGTGGGCTGGGGTGGGTATTCTAATATCCCCTCGGCTTGCTGCCGGTACGTTGGGGTTTTTCCCGGTGAATGAGAGGGTTTGTTCCCTGCGCCTTAGGGTCGGGGAACGGGTCCTGACTGTCATCTGCGCTTATGCAAAGGCCTGAGCATTTCAAAGGTTACTGTGTCTGATGTGGGCCTGTCTGATCATTACTGTGTTTTCTTTGAAAGTAAAATCTCAGCCCACACAAATATATCAACAGCAGTGATCACAAAACGGTGTATAACTGAACACAGTAGTGCAATTTTTAACCAGGTCTTCCCATTAACACCTGACCTGCCCAGAGGGTCAGTCAATGAGCTCGTCAATAGCTTCAATGCTAACATGTTAAATGTAATGGACACTATTGCTCCCATTAAGGTGAAGGTTATCTCTGGAAGGAAAAAGTCTCCATGGAGAAACTCCACACTGGTGAAAAATGAAAAAAGAGAGTGTAGGAAAGCTGAGCGCAGATGGAGAAAAACAAACCTCCAGGTTCATTATGACATTTATAAAGAGAAACTTCACAATTATAATTTACAACTGAGGAATGCAAGGAGGTCCTACTTCTCTGACATCATCACTAAAAACAGCCATAATGCTCGGGTCTTATTTTCTACAGTTGACAGGCTAACAAACCCTCCTGTGTCAGTGGCAGCTGAACTTCATTCGACCATGGCCTGCAATGACTTTGCCAAATTCTTCACTGAAAAAATCCAAAAAATTAGACAAGCAATTGGTACATCAACAGCAGATCCAGGATATGTACTGTGTCCACCAAAAAACTGTTTAAACACCATGAAACAGTTTCAACCTATTAACAGCAAAGACCTGGAGGACATCTTAGGTCAACTGAACTCCTCCTCCTGCTGTTTAGATGTCCTGCCAACAAGTTTTTTCAAAAAGGTCTCAAAGACTTTAGAGTCAGACCTGTTACAGATCGTCAACTTTTCTTTATTATCAGGTGTGTTTCCAGAATCACTAAAAACTGCTGTAATCAAACCTATACTGAAAAAGGACAATCTTGACAAGACACAAATGAACAACTACAGGCCGATCTCAAATCTCCCGTTTTTAAGTAAGATCATTGAAAAAGCAATTTCCCAACAGCTCAGTTACTTCTTAAAACAGAATAATTGCTACGATGCCTTCCAGTCAGGTTTTAGACAGAACCACAGCACTGAAACCGCTCTGACCAAAGTGTTTAATGACATATGTCTGAATACAGACAGTGGAAAAATGTCAGTCCTAGTTTTACTGGATCTCAGTGCAGCATTTGATACAGTTGACCACAACATATTACTCAAACGACTGGAGAACTGGACAGGTCTTTCAGGAACTGTACTAAACTGGTTCAAAACATACGTAGAAAACAGGAAATACTTTGTATCAATAGGTAACTTCACATCTGAGCAGACAAGTATCACATGTGGAGTTCCCCAAGGTTCCATCTTGGGACCCCTTCTGTTTAACATCTACATGCTCCCACTGGCACAGATTATAAACAACAACAAAATAAACTATCTCAGCTATGCAGATGACACACAAATATATATCACAATGTCACCAGGAGACCGAGGCCCTGTACAGGCTCTTGGTAAATGCATTGAGGAAATCAATGACTGGTTGTGCCACAATTTTCTCCAGCTAAACAAAAACAAAACTGAGGTAATAGTCTTTGGCGCCAAAGAAAAACGATTACAGGTCACCAGAGAACTTCAATCTATACATCTAAAAACCACAAACCAGGCGAGAAATTTGGGTGTAGTGATGGATGCAGACCTAAACTTAGAAAAACACATTAAGACAATAACAAAGTCAGCTTACTATCACCTCAAGAATATATCAAGGATAAAAGATCTGATGTCTCAACAGGACCTGGAAAAACTAGTCCATGCATTCATCTTTAGTAGGCTTGATTACTGTAACAACATCTTTACAGGTCTACCTAAAAAATCAGTCAGACAACTACAGCTCATTCAGAACTCTGCTGCTCGAGTCCTCACTAAGACCAAAAAAGTGGACCACATCAGTCCAGCTCTGAGGTCCTTACACTGGCTGCCTGTCCGTCAGAGGATAGACTTTAAAGTTCTGATGCTGGCCTATAAAGCTCTGAATGGTTTAGGACCAAAATACATCAATGACCTCCTGACCCAGTATGAACCATCCAGATCCCTCAGGTCATCTGGATCCGGTCTTTTATCAGTTCCCAGAGTCAGAACCAGACACGGAGAAGCTGCATTCAGCTTTTATGCTCCTTATATCTGGAACAAACTCCCAGAAAGCCTCAGATCAGCTGAAACACTCAGTTTATTTAAATCCAGGTTGAAGACTCACCTGTTCTCAGCTGCATTTGAATAAAGCACCAAATCCACACTTTAAGCTTAAATTTCAAAACTTACATTTAACTACTGATTTTATCTACTGTTCTGATTTTATCTGTTTTGATTTTATATACTGTTGTTTGTTTGTTTGTTAATTAGTTAGTTCGTTTATTTGCTTGTTTTATTCAATTTTAAATCATGCTTTTTATTTGTTCTTGTTTCTAATGTCTCTGTAAAGCACTTTGAATCACCTTGTTGTTGAATTGTGCTATACAAATAAACTTGCCTTGCCTTGCCTTGCCTTATGCGCCGAGTGGCAGTTCGGAGTACCCAGCCTCCTTGGGGGGGGGGGGGGGGGGGGGGGGGGGTGCTGGAAGGTGCTCCACCTGGAGATTCTGTTGTCCTGCTGGGAGACTTCAATGCTCACGTGGGTAACAACAGCGAGACCTGGAGGGGCGTGATTGGGAGGAACGGCCTCCCTGATCTGAACCCGAGCGGTGCTTTGTTATTGGACTTCTGTGCTAATCCCAGTTTGGCCATAACGAACACCCTGTTGAACATAAGGGTGTCCATAAGTGCACGTGGCACCAGGACGCTCTAGGCCGTAGGTCGATGATCGATTTTGTAATCGTATCACCAGACCTGCGACCATATGTTCTGGACACTCGGGTAAAGAGAGGGGCTGAGCTGTCAACTGATCACCACCTGGTGGTGAGTTGGATCAGGTGGCGGGGGAGGATGCTGGACAGACCTGGTGCACCTAAACACGTAGTGAGGGTGTGCTGGGAACGTCTAGCAGAGGCCCCAGTCCGCGAGATCTTCAACGCACACCTCCAGGCAGAGCTTCAACAGCATTCCGAGGGTGACTGGGGACATCGAGTCCGAATGGACCATGTTCAGCGTCTCCATTGCCGAAGCTGCTGCATTGAGCTGCGGCCGCAAGGTGGTTGGTGCCTGCCGTGGTGGTAATCCCCGAACCAAATGGTGGACACCAGAGGTGAAGGGAGCCACCAGGCTGAAGAAGGAGTCCTATCGGGCTTGGTTAGCCTGTGGGACTCCGGAGGCAGCCGACAGGTATTGACAGGCCAAGCGGAATGCTGCTCGGGCAGTGGCTGAAGCAAAAACTCGGGTGTGGGAGGAGTTCGGAGAGGCCATGGAAAAAGACTTTCGGACTGCCTCGAAGAGATTCTGGCAAACCGTCAGGCGTCTCAGGAGGGGAAAGCGGTGCTCTACCTGCACTGTGTATAGTGCTGGCGGAGCGCTGCTGACGTCGACTGAAAAAATTGTCAGGCGGTAGAAGGAATACTTCGAGGACCTCCTTAATCCCACTGACACGTCTTCCGAGGAGGAAGCAGAGTCTGGGGATGAGGGGACTGACCTGCCAATCTCTGGGGGCGAGGTCACTGAGGCAGTTAAACAACTCCTTGGTGGCAGAGCCCCTGGTGTTGATGAGGTCCGCCCCGAGTTCCTGAAGGCTCTGGACGTTGTAGGGCTGTCCTGGTTGACACGCCTCTGCAATGTTGCGTGGAGATCAGGGGCAGTACCTGTGGACTGGCAGACCGGGGTGGTGGTCCCCATCTTTAAGAAGGGGGACCAGAGGGTGTGTTCCAACTACAGGGGGATCACACTCCTCAGCCTCCCTGGGAAAGTCTAGCCAGGGTGCTGGAAAGGAGAGTTCGTCCGCTAGTCGAACCTCGGATACAGGAGGAACAATGCGGTTTTCGTCCTGGTCACGGAACACTGGACCAGCTCTTTATCCTCTCGAGGATACTTGAGGGTGCATGGGAATTTTCCCAACCAGTCTACATGTGTTTTGTGGACTTGGAGAAGGCATTCGACCCTGTCCCTCGGGGTGTCCTGTGGGAGGTGTTGCGGGAGTATGGGGTGTCTGGCCCATTGCTACGGGCCATTCGATCCCTATACAACCGTTGCAAGAGCTTGGTTTGCATTGCCAGCAATAAGTCGGACTCGTTCCCGGTGGGTGATGGGCCGGAGATCGACAGACGAATTGGGGCTGCAGTAATGCAGACGCTGCACCGGTCCGTCGTGGTGAAGACGGAGCTGAGTGTAAAAGCGAAGCTCTCAATTTACCGGTCGATTTACGTCCCTACCCTCACCTATGGCCACGAGCTGTGGGTAGTGACCGAAAGAACGAGATCGCGGATACAAGCTGCAGAAATGAGCTTCCTCCGAAGGGTGGCTGGCCTCTCCCTTAGAGATAGGGTGAGAAGTTCGGCCATCCGGGAGGGTCTCAGAGTAGAGCAGCTGCTGCTCCACATCGAAAGGAGCCAGCTGAGGTGGTTCGGGCATCTGACAAGGATGCCCCCTGGGCGCCTCCTGGGTGAGGTGTTCCATTCATGTCCCACTGGGACACAGGCCCCGGGGCAGACCCAGGACACGCTGGAGAGATTATATCTCTCGGCTGGCCTGGGAACGCCTTGGTGTTCCCCCGAATAAGCTGGAGGAGGTGGCTGGGGAGAGGGAGGTCTGGGCCTCTTTGCTTAGGCTGCTGCCCCCGCGACCCGGCCTCGGATAAAGCGGATGAAGATGGATGGATGGATGGATGGATGGACGACTAAAGCAGAAGCCACCAGTGCAACGTGAGCCCAAATTATCTCCAGCATGCAAAACAAGGTTCCTTTAACTACAGTTTTATCTATTTATTGCTATAAGCTAAAGGATTAAAAACTTAAAAACTTACTGAAGAGGAGCATGACCCCCTCTCTTCAGAAACTGGGTCACAGGACAGTATTCCAACATGATAACAACCCCAAACACACCTCCAAAAAGACTAGTGCCTTGATAAATAAACTGATGGCAAAGGTACTTGGCTGGCCAAGCATGTCTCCAGATATTTGTCCCTCAAGTGTTTCCCACTTCTTTGTATGTTCCCTCATGTCGTTTCTAATGGTTTTGGCAGTCTCCCTCCAGGAATTTGCTGACATCTGTAAGTCATCATATTGTGACAAAGATTATTATTATTTAGCAGAAAAAGTATCCAGAAATGCATTTAAGGAACCTGAAGTGAACAGAGCAGCTGAACAGTTTTGTAAAGCACCCTCTCCTACCTTTTTATCTTGTCTCATCTTTTTCATCCTCCTTGCTTTGCTTTCTCAGCTCCTCCCACCTATTGCACATCATTATGCACATCCACCCCTTCAAGTGGTTGACCTTTAATTGCATTATCCAACACACACACACACACACACACACACACACACACACACACACACACACACACACACACACACACACACACACACACAGCAAAAAACAAAACAAAACAAAAACACATAGCTGCAGTTCTCTGGACAGACACATGGGAGTGCTGCAGTGCTTCATAACTATTAAACAATGTCAGTGACAGTTTGAAGCACAAGTCACCTGAAAACAGTGAGGCACACCCAAAAAACATTCAAATGATGACTTTGCACACACTGGAAGGAGATGTAAATGATATGAGGAGGAAGAAGACTTGCAGCAAAAGGAGCAAAAACTATGGAGAGAAAATAAGAATCTTGACCTTTGCACACCAAAGCCTCACTATTAAACCTTCACTGGAATAAAAGCATACGTTTCCTCAGACTCAGTGCACTATAGCACTTTAGGAATATGTTTCAGGCAGTTTGATTGTCTGATTGAGTAAAGCTGCCTGCAGTGCAAATGCCATTTTATAGACGCAGTGTGCAGGCTTTTCAACTTCAATGATACAAATACTTTCTGCAAGCCAAGGTTACTAAATGTTTGAGAAAGTGAATCTTTAAAAAGACAGAAAGCTTTTCCTCTGTTTTGTCATTTTAACAGCAGCAGTTTTTGTAATAATTAAAATACAGGATACACTCTTTTACCCAGTTTATCTATTCACTGATTTACATTAATCTTTTTTAATTATTTAATTATCAATTTTATTGATTATATTTATATAATAAATATATATTTATATTATATTTATTATATTTTATTATTTCATTTGCTGCCTTGTTAGAAACACACAGTGTTTATCTGCTTCATATGCTGTTGGTTAGTTTCATTTGTAACAAAGCATCAATGGTTCACAGCCCTGTGGCATATGGCACAGAAACAGAACAATTTAACAGTGTTTCCTAAATTTCATGTTTTGTTTGACCAATTCTTTGATAGCATCTAATTTTACAATAATGGATTACAGAGCACTGGAAATTAAATTTCATTACAGTCGATAAGCTTCTGGAAGTGCTGTGAGTGAGTTTAAGGATTGGATAAAGCTTACAGTGAGGGCTGGATCAGGGGAGACGGATCCATGATGCCCTGAGCATTTCTCATTCACTCACTTATTTTCATTCTGTTTTTGCACAACTTTGCATTTAATTATTATTTATTATTAATCTCTGTCTCTCTCTTCCATTCCATTGTCTTTTGTTCTGTCTCTCTCCCCTCACCCCCAAAGAACTGCGACAGATGGCCCCGCCCCTCCCTGAGCCTGGTTCTGCTGGAGGTTTCATCCTGTTAAAATGAGTTTTTCTTCCCACAGTTGCCAAGTGCTTGCTTAGAGGGGGTCATCTGATTTTTGGGGTTTCGTTCTAATATTGAAGGGTCTTTACCATATGATATAAAATGTCTTGAGGTGACTGTTGTTGTGAATTGGTACTACCGAATTATAACTGAATTGTATTTTACATTTAAAATCTCAATCTGAATCTTAATGTAAATCCTTGCTCAGTTTACAAAGTAGATGTTCAAATGGAAGATGTGGCAGATTTAAAAACCCTCTACAGCATTTTCTTTTCCTCATTCAAGTCTGTCCCATATCTAGCAAGTGAAAATAAAAGAAATAAAAAAAAATAAAATAAACAATAAAAGGTGAATCAAATAGACCATTACGGCAAGGCTGGGATGGTCAATAAGAAAAGAAAAGAAAAAAACAAAAACAAACCCTCAACAGCAGATTAACAGAAGTTGTGTCCTTAAGAAACAGGGAAACATGCTGTTTCGTAAGGACACAGAACACACAGAAACAGTAAAGCCCTGACACAGAACCTGTGAGACGTCCTTCAGTTAATCCAGCTACTGTTCACCAAAGCTGCATCAGAAGTGGTCTCAGTGGAAGGCCGGCTGTCAACAAGCCAATTTCTAAGGGAGAAAAAGCTGTAGTATGTCAAATTATTCAAAATTATTTCCCATTTTTATAGTAAAGTTTAAAGAAATGAGGGTGACTCAAGCATTTACACAATATTTAATAGGAATATAGTTTATTTTTATTTAAATATTAAAAGAAAAACTAAAAAAAAATCCAGGAGATAAAATCTAACACCTAAATGGGTGTTCTGGAAATTTTCTGTTCCCAGCCCCAAAAGAAGATGTAATGGATTAAAACTGCTGTTCAACATTATAGCAGTATTTACACACGAGTGCAGCAGTCAGCCAGGTCAGCATGTGTGTGCTTGCTGGTAGCTGTTTTTACCTCCTAGCACTTACTCTTAAACACACAAAGGACAAAACTTCTAGCCTGATGCCAAGAATGAGAACTTCTTTGGTAGAGACTGAGACTGAGGTCAAAGGTTGCAGTAATAGGTTAGTAAGGCAAATATATTTATATATTTTATATATTTATATACGTTTTCATGAGCGTGTTTATGTTTATCAGTTCTCTATACTGCCTCTGACTTGTCTAAGTACTCTGGCAAATGGTGACTAATTGGTCATGTAAGCCTATGTGTGTGTGTGTGTGTGTGTGTGTGTGTGTGTGTGTGGTGGAGCATAAAGTTGTAAGGTCATCACCATTACCAGAACGCATCAGACACTCCCCCCCTCCCTCAGGCAACAAGTGTGTACCCGTGGGGTTACCCAAGTGGAAATGACAAGACAGTGAGTGTGGGAGTTTATGTGTGTGTGCGTGAATCTGTGCGTGTGTTATCTTCTTCTAAAAAGTGACCGATGAACGAATGCACATTGATGCTGTTTGTTTTTGCATGTAAATGTAAAGCAGAGGAGGCTGAGTGGCCCCAGGCAGCTGTCAGAGATGCTGACTGACAGACGTACACGTAAACACACACTGACACAAAACTGACAGTATGTGTGCGTGACTCAGGTCTACAGAGCAATACTTGACATAGCAGTTAGGTACCAAGGATGGCTGAACATACAAAGCTACTAAATCAAACTGACCAGTCAAACTGGAGATGCTGCTCATTATTACTGCTCAGTGAACACACACACACACCAATTTGAGATGATTGATGTAGTAAGACTCTATTGAACCCAGTTCTTTTTATTCTTCTACTGGACAGAGAAGACGCAGACTCAGAGGGGTCAAAGTATTTATAATCATTATATTCAATCATCTTCCAGAAGAGAGATGTGCACAGCGCTAAGCCACTTGCAGATCTGAAGCATTAGAAGCCTATAACCTATATGATAATCAGGTCCCTCCTGTGTTATTTTGGTACTCAAGACTTCCTGTTCTGCACAGCTCCAGTCTGGCTGAGCAATTGGTTTGTGACTCAAAGCTGGCCTGTTATTAAAATACATAAACAAAATAATCAGAAAATAAGCACTAAGAAAATATATATATTCCTCAACAACTCTTATTCTATTTACCCTTTTCCTCGCCTCACCACACTTACCTGGTGAGGTAGACACAGACACAGACACACTTACCTTGTTTCTTCTTTTACTTTCTCATCACTGATTGGCTCTCCCATAGTTGAACTCACCTGGCACACATTATATAAGGACTGCACTCACTTTGACTCACTCTTTTCACTTCCATTTGGGGTGGCAGCTGAGCTGAGTTTGATTTGTGCTTCTGAGTTTAATCCTTTGAGTTAATGACATAAAATCCAACCTTGTTTATTCTTTCAGAGTTTAGCAGTCCATGTGTGTCTTCCACGCCATTAAATCAACAGTAGTCTGAGTAATCACATGGCAGCAGCAGGTTGCGGTGCATGATTCTTGACCTTCCCCTCCCTTGCTCTGGTTTCACCTCATACACGGGGAGGCCTTCTGCAACTTGACGGATGACAACATTGATGTCCTGTTCCCAGTGATTACGAAGCTTCCCCGTTCCTCCTCTAGTGGTCAGATTTCGGACAAGAACACGATCGCCAGGGTATAACACAGAGCTTCTCACTTTCCCATCATAATGTTTTTTACTCCTGTCTGCTGACTTCTTTGCATTCTCCCGTGCTATGTCATATGTCTCTTGCATTTCTCGTGTCCATTTCTCCATGTAGGTTCGGTAGTCTGTTTTCCCTGTCTCAGAGGTGAGACCAAACAGCAGATCAATAGGTAACCTTGGGGACCTTCCAAAGAGAAGGTAGAAAGGAGAAAACCCAGTTACCTCACTTCGTGTGCAGTTATAGGCGTAGATAAGCTTGTTCAAGGACTCTTTCCAACTTGTCTTCTGCCTATCAGTAAGTGTCCTCAACATTTGTAGTAACGTCCGGTTGAACCGCTCAACTTGTCCATTCCCTTGTGGGTGGTATGGTGTAGTTCGGGATCCCAATATGCCACAGTTCTTTTTCAGCTGAGCAAAGAGCTGGTTCTCAAATTCGCCACCTTGGTCATGGTGTATCCGTGCTGGCAGTCCAAACTTCAAGGCGTAGTCATTAAAGATGCGATCAGCAACCGTTTTGCCAGACTTGGAGGTGGTGGCATAAGCCTGTGCAAAACGAGTAAAGTGGTCAACAATCACCAAAATATACTCGTAACCACCCTTACACTTGTCCAAGTGGAGAAAATCTATTGACACCAGTTCAAACGGCTGTGTGGTAACAATACTGGTGAGCGGTGCCCTCGCTTCTTTACATGGTATCTTTTGTTTCAGGCAAGTGCAGGTCTTTGTCACATAATGTTCAATGTCTCGTTGCATGTAAGGCCAAAAGAATCTATCTCTGATCAATGATGTTGTTCGATCAGTGCCCTGATGACCCATCTCATCATGCAATTCTCTCAGTACAGTCTCTTTGTACTTTTCAGGCAACACAAGCTGTCTCTTGGTTGTGGTTTTTCTGCAAAGAATACCATCTTCATCAATATGAAGTCTTTCCCATTCACGCAGGAGACACTTGCTTTGGGCACTTAGTGTATTAAGTTCATGCCTTGTTGGCTTTTCATTACTCATTTTGCACTGCATTATTAGGCCAATATTTCCATCATCTTGCTGTGCTTGTTTGATCTCTGTAACCGAAAATTGGTTGTGTGGTTCTTCACTCACTGATGTACACTGGAGACGGGTGAGTATGGGGCAGACCATTGGTGAGTTGAAATCTGGAGTCTCCACAACTTGGGTTATTGCTGCCACACAATCTGAACCCATTTCCTCTGTACACTGTTCCATCATTTCCTCTATCTCAACAGGCATTCTTGAAAGACTGTCAGCATCCACATTCTCTCTACCTGGGCGATGTCGGATGGTGAAATGGAAGTCTGCAAGCTCTGCCACCCATCTACATCCAGTTGCATTTAGCTTGGCACTTGAAAGGATGTAGGTGAGGGGGTTATTGTCAGTGAACACGGTGAAAGTAGGCGCATAATAAAGATAATCTCTGAATTTCTCTGTGACGGCCCACTTCAGTGCGAGAAACTCCAGTTTTCCTGAGTGAAGATGATAGTTTCGTTCAGCTGCAGTCAATGTCCGGGAGCCATAAGCTATCACACGAAGTTTATTATCTTGTTGTTGGTATAGGACTGCTCCGAGGCCTTGAGCTGAGGCATCGGTATAGAGGATGAATGGTTTAGAAAAATCTGGGAACCCGAGGACTGGTGGCTCAACTAGGCAGTCTATTAGTCGTTCCAATATGCGCTGATGTTCTTCAGTCCACGCAATTGACTTGTGTGATGGAACCCCTTTACTCTTTCTTGTGACTTGTTTTGTGTTTGTCTGGTTCTGGGATACATTGTTATCTTCCGTTGTGCGCTTCAACAAGCTATACAGTGGACCTGCAATACGGGAGAAGTCCCGTATGTACTGCCTATAGTAACTTAACAAGCCCAAGACAGTTCGCAGCTCTCCCACATTGCTTGGTCTCCTGTCCTTCAAGGCTGTCACTGCATTGGTGTCATCTGGATCAATTTTGCTACCTTCGGCTGAAACAATTCTCCCTAGATAGCGACCCTCGTGTTTGAATAATTCACATTTACTGGGTTTAAGCTTGATCCCATACTTCCTGAGTAGTTGAAGCACTTTTCTGACATGATTGACATGATCATCAAATGAATGACTGTACACTAGAGTGTCATCAAGGTAGGGTACACATATGTTGTCTCGCACCTCTTCCAGACACTCTTCCATGCAGCGTTGGAAGGCTGCAGGTGCATTCATCAGCCCGAATGGAATCCTTATCCATTCGTACAGGCCCCATGGTGTCACAAAAGCAGTTAAAGGTCGGCTGCCTTCATCCATAAAGCCCTGATGGTAGGCCTTGCCTTGGTCTAACAATGAAAACCATGAGTTGCCGCCAAGACTGTCGAGAATGTCCTGCACTCGAGGGATTGGTTGTCTGTCTGGATGAGTCTTTTTGTTTAGTTCTCTGTAATCTATACAGAGACGTAAGCTGCCGTCCTTCTTTCTCACGCAGACAACTGGTGAGGCATAAGATGAGTTCGATTTCGTGACCCATCCTTGTGCAATAAGGTTGTGCAGATACTCTTTCATCTCTTTATATAACGGCTTTGGTACCGACAGGTAAGTGCGTGCTACAGGATCCATATCCTTCAATGATATCTTCAGTTTCAACTTGTTGATACATCCAATATCATCATCTGCTTTGGAAAAGGAAGAGCATTCCTCACGGAGCATCTTTTGCACCACCCCCCTTTCAGATTCACTCAGGTGCGTAAGGTCAATTGGTGGGTCCCATGAGGTGCCAGGAATTTGCTCGCTCTCTGCATTCACTTGATTCACCAATAATGGGGAGCACTGGTCAGATTTCTCTAAAACTGTCGCTGGGTACACAGCTTGAATTTGCTCTAAGGTGCCCACAACAGTTTTTCCTGACAGCTCAATGTCGTGATCAGTGGGATTTTGCACATCAAGAACAATATAGGGGGGGACCCCCCTTCTGAGTTCTACTAGTGTCTCACAAAACTCCAGACCTTCAGCCGACTGAGGGTTTATGTCAGGCTCAAAGAGAAGTGTAGTGTCTTTCTTCAGCGGGTGGGTCTGCACCTTACAGTCAATCTGAACAGAAGTGTGTTTGGGTACAATGACTTTCTCTTTTGTTGTTCTCACAACAAAATCATGTGATTGTTTAGCAGTCACTAAATCAATAAAGGTTGTGACATTTTCTCTTTTAAGGCAAGGGAAAGCCCCTCTTAATGCCTCGTGCAGCTGCTCAGTTCTTTCAGCATCCATTTGCTCTATAGTACTAGTTTTCAGTATTTGCTCAATGACATTAAAGCCTAGAATGGGCTGCGAAAGACTTCCGCCTCTCATCACTAACATGGGGACTACAAGTTCTTTAGGGTTTGCTCCCTCAGCAGCTAGACCAAAAGTGACTTCAATGAAACCCTTGTAAGGGATGTTTTGACCATTAGCAGATGAGATTTTTAAATCGTCAGGTGCATCAAGTAACTCAGAAACATCTCTTAATTTCTCATGTGGTAAATACTTCTTTTTCCACTTTTCATCAACAATACACACTTGGGAGCCTGTATCCCATAAGGCTTGAGTTTGGTGGCCTTGTAAATAACAGTCAACTATACACTGTTTCCCAACAAGAGCAACAAGATGGGACTGGCTGTCCACCCTTTTGGGGTGAATAACACTTGCCTTTGGGTGCGTGTGCTGATTTACTTGAGGCTGAGAGTGTTTGTTGCATTGTTTTCTGTGTCTGGGCCAGTGCTCAGCTTGGCACATCTTGGAACAATAAGTGCTTTTTTTACAAGACGCACACCTTCTGAGTCTTTTGAGTTTTCCCAGAACACCACAGTAATAGCAAAGCTGTTGGGACGTTACACTATTATTGGTTACTCCCTGTCCCGTGGGGGCAACCACTGTCCATTTAAAGGTTGATCTTTGTCTGGTCTAGTTAGTTTCGCCCTGCAACCTGCGAGAAAGTGTTCACTGCTACTACATCGATAGCAATGGTTGCAGTACTCAGTCCCACTTTGCTGGAAGCCAAAGCATTTCCTTAAGCATGCCCTGTTTACAGCAGGATATTGACGTTGTGGTGCAAACCTCTGTTGATACTTAGCTGTATCACCTCTCCGTCCAGGTCCCACAGGAGGCCAGTAGTTTTGTGGCAGATGCTCAAGATGAGAAAAGGGAACACATTCTGGTGCTGCAAGTGAGGCAGAATACTGTGTTTGTGCCGGACTAGGCTGTTGAATTATTTCTTTGATTTGTGCGACTTCAGCACCAAGATTTTTCAATAATGCCATGTCAGAACGGATTTCTTTAAGTTTATTTAGTAGGTCAGGCTGAGCTTTGCTGATGGATTCAGGTTTTAGGTTTTTCCCTTTTTTATCTGCAGGGGTGTCAGACTGAAGTGAATGCACAGTGGTTGGCCGCTGCTGGGAGAGTAACTTCTTTTTATTTTGTCTCTCTGCTTCATTTGCACAGGCAACATTGAGTTTCTCAAGGAGGAGCTCATCACTGGTTGTGGTTTCCTGTAGGTAGGGCTGGAGGTCACTCTTAATGTTATCATTTTGTAGGCCTGTCAGAACTGTATGAAGGAACATGCTCTGTACAAGCACAGGATCATATCTTAAACCAGATTCAGCTTCTTGCGATGCAAACAGAATTTTCTGTCTTAAGTCTAGGGCACGGATTAAGAAAGTTTGTGGGGTTTCTTTAATGCTTTGGACCTCTGACGTGAGTTGTTTGTAAAGTTCTGTTGCCCCTCGTTCTTGGTAGTGGGACCTTAGAATCCTCCTCAGGGTAGGCAATGTAAGGTTGGTTTTGCCCTCTAGGTAGCTACTAGGGGTGGGTTTTTATAATCGATTCATTGATTAAGATCGATTATGGCTTGGATAACGTAAAATCGATTAATTAAAATCCTGAATCGATTTTTTTAATATAAATTTATTTTGCCCGAAATGCCAGAATCTCTGGTGACATCTCACAAAATTTCAAGAACCACCAAACAGCTAAGACAGTAAATGAGAGCAGGAACACGGATTCTGCACAAAGACTTAAACACACAGCACGACCCGCGGATCAGAATCATTTAGATGTCGCCTTTCTCACCCGACGGCACGGACACGGTCGGGGCTGAAAGCCGACAGCTCACTGATTCTGATCTGTCGGCGGGTCCGCGCTTTGTGTTCACGCCCTTTATGCGCTGATTCTAAAGCTGTTAGTTTGATCTCTTTCCAAACAATATTGACCGAACCAGCAGCAAAAGAAGATTCACATAAACATCGTCATGAATTCACTCTGACTTTTACTGTTTTGCTTCCACCGCGATGCACAGCTCTCTCTCTCTGTCTCTCTCTCTCGCCCTCTCTCTCTCTCTGTCTCTCTCTCTCTCTGTCTCTCTCTCGCCCTCTCTCTCTCTCTCTGTGTACTTCAAGAACAGTTTCCCTTTCTTCATTATTCGCTTGCTTGTTATGCACAAGTCTACCGTTGTTTACAGCGCTGTCGGCCGCTGTTTTTTTCCCTTTTACATTCTTCCGAAAAGAAAACCTCATTTCTGCTGTTCAATACTGAACAAATTTAAACTTTTTAAAATTATTCAAAATGCAAAACGCTTAACCGTGTCTCTAATAAAACCTCTGTAACTTCAGAGGTAATGTTCATATGTTGATTAATGGTTTTCTTTCGTTTTTGATGTACTGCAGAATATTTTTATAAAATCCCAGGCCAGGAAAACCACCTTCATGTTTTTCTGTGTTTTATCTTCAGCTACTTTGACACAAAGGCATCTGCTGTGATGCTTACACCTTTGATAAAGTCTTGCGTGTGTCAGCTTCCTTTTTATTGATACAAAAATATGTAAATGTACTGATCTGAATTATAATATTTCTGACTGTCAAAATTTCCCAGATTTAAATCGAATCGAATCGAATTAAATCGAATCGTGGATCGAATCGATTCGGGACCTTGTGAATCGGAATTGAATCGATTCTAGAAATCAGTGACGATACCCAGCCCTAGTAGCTACGCAATTGTAAGCCTGGTGCTATTGCCCTGATTACTGCATCAACTATTTCTATTTCAGGGACTCCTTTGCTGATGCCTTGTTCAATCTGAAGAGCTAGGCTGGAGACAGTTAGTTTATCCTTTTGGCCGGGCTCACCAATCTGACCTGATATTTTGAATTCTCTGCCCCACGGTAGTGTCAGAAAAGGTGGGGGGGGTTGTTTAGCACTATTGTCCCCCACACTCATCGACAGTTTGGCTGTACTAGGTTGCTTCGCCTTGTTCTGTCGTGATAATGCAAGAGCCAACTGAAGCGTCTCTATTTCCTTTATCAGTTGTTCTTCTTCTGAGGCCTCACCAACCTGTTCCTGCACCTCATCTGTCTGGTTAGTATCTGAGGTTTTGTGTCCCGATGTACCATTCTGAGCAGCCTGTTGCAACTCAAAAATTTTGTCTTTCAAAATCAGTAGCTCAGACATTCCCTCATCTTCAAGCTCATCCAGCTCCTCTCTTTCTAAGTGCTGTATTATATAGGAAATGAGAGAGGAACGACTTTTACCCGATACCCTTTCAAGTTTTGAACCAGCAATATTTAGGAAATCACAAACTTCGATCAAAATGTCTCTTGTCACTGTATACAATGTACCAGCAACTTCTAACTTCAGGTCCTCTAGCCCTGAAGACTCCATTTCAGTCTGTGGCTTGTGGAAAAGATTAGTGTGATGTAAGACCTCTTTGCAGAAGAGTCAGTGCAGCTTCCCTGGTACCAGTAGTTAACCTCAGGTTGCATGCAGGTCCCTCTGTGTAACTGTCGAAACTAGCACACTGTATCTCCCACCGTGGTATTTGATGTGAGGGGTTGAATGATGACTGGGGCGTCTATCTGGGACAGCGGGCCCTCATCACATTTATCCCAGCGGTGCCTCCAAAATGTTACACCCTGAAAAGGGGCTGAAAAGGGGATAAGTCAATGACGACGCTCAGACACGATGCTTCTCTTTCAGCAGCTTCATTGCGAATGATTCAGAAATATAAACATACATACAAAAGTATTAAACATCTTAACAACAATGTACAGTCTCTGTTAGTTGTAAGACAATATATCTCAAGACTGTTTCCTTTCCTTTTCTATAAGTTACAGATTAAATTGAATGTAACAATTTACAAAAGCAGCTTATGAATCAATAAACAAACTTAGATCATTAAACTGAAATGTACAGAAAATAAACAAAATATTCATATAAAAATACTAATAGGCATTTGTCCCTTCACACAAAACAAACATGTTCTTCGTCCAGATCAAATGCAAAATGCACACAATGTATGTTCCACACACAGTCTGGCACGATAATGTTTCATGCTAGCCACCAACAGAGCGCTTAGCTTAGCTTGCTGCTTATAGCTTATCCTAACATCACAGTTAACACAGGTCATCTAAGTATTCCTAGTATCCTCTTGGTACATTTGGAAACATGGTCAGTACAACTCAACATACATATTTGTAAAGTCCAACAGCAGAATTGCACAATTATTACCTGAAAAGGGGATAAGTCAATGACGACGCTCAGACACGATGCTTCTCTTTCAGCAGCTTCATTGCGAATGAGGCATCGTGGCCAGAGCTCCCCCTTCCAGCAACGGCAGCCATAACTAATCAATCATGATCACTAAATCACATGGATTATTCCCCAGGCTCGACAAGTAGATCACAGATTGAATGTTACACAGGTTGTAGTCACATTAAGGATTATTATCCGGTTGAACATAGTCATGAACTCTTTTAACTATTTTAGCCTGTGTTGCATTACGTCTCTTAATGGGACTTCTTTTACCCTTGTTTATACATTTACATATTTGAAATAAATTGAATAATATATTGGGTAACTTTTAACCACAACTTTTTACTCCATTATGAACAGTGTTGGGGAGTAACGGAATACATGTACCGCCGTTACGTATTTAAAATACAAAATATGAGTAACTGTATTCCGTTACAGTTACCGTTTAAAAAGGTGGTATTCAGAATACAGTTACTTTGTTGAAATAAATGGATTACACTGCGGTACTTTGTCGCGGGTCAGGACTGTTTGGGTTTTGTTTGACAGCTACGTTCTGTTGTTCCAGGCGGCAGTGTTACGGTTGCCATGGTTACAGGGCGACGCGCTCTCTCTCTCTCTCTCTGCGACTGTGTGTTTCCTGGGTGAAAGAGGCCTTTTTGTTGTTTTTGTGCTAAGCTAACAGGCAGAATGCTACAGGTATAGCTCTAAAGAATGTAGCATCATGGGCAGTGTAGTCCGTGCCGCAGGGAGAATGGACTGCCATACACGTTACGTGTCTGTGAGCGAGGGAGGGAGAAAAAGGCAAAGTACGAGTTGTCATCAAGCAGAAACGGGAGCTGGAAGCATGTAAATATAATAATAACCACTGCAGCCAAGAAGAGTGCCTGACGAGCCCAGTTGTAAGTAAGCTATTAAGACTCGACTGTACACCGTGTTCGTGTTTTCCTCTGAAAACAATAAGTTCCGTTGGAGCAGTCTTTCAACGCCTCTCTCTGTCTCTCGCAAGAAAAGTTGACCCACACAACAAAGTAAAGCTATTTTTCGGCTACGAGCCGACAGGGACCCCGCCGTATTAGTCAGAGGTCCCTTTACTACAGTTCGGAGTCGCGGACCTTCAGTAATAGTAATAAATCACACAGCAATAGTACATTCACGTTGTTGTAAAAAGCATGATAATATATTAAGTAATCCAAAGTATTCAGAATACGTTACTGTCATTGAGTAACGTAACGGAATACGTTACAGAATACATTTTGGGGCATGTATTCTGTATTCTGTAATGGAATACATTTTAAAAGTAACCTTCCCAACACTGATTATGAACTTCAACAAATAATCAATCTATCACACATATGTATCCAATGAAATTTCCAGTGGCATTTGTTATAGACAAACTGTGCATGGAAGAACACACTCCAGTTCAGATTGGGCAGCTGGTTCGGCTGAATTGGTGCCCATCGAGTGCTGAAGTCCCCAACCAGCCACTTCTCACTGAAGGCCACTCTAGAATGGTGAAGAGTCCCACACTTTCCAGAAGACTGGTTACAGAACCTGAACACATTGGTTGTGAACTAGGGCTGGGCAATATGAGGAAATCTAATATTGTGATATGTTTTGGCTATGTTGCGATATACAATACTGGTCAAGCTTCAGAACAGCCCAATTTATTCAGTTGTTTATTCCAATTCAAGTGGTTCAAGTCCAATGAATAACTTGAAATGGTACAAAGGTAAGTCGTGAACTGCAAGAGGTTAAAAGAAAACAAAGATAAGGTTACCACAAACTGAAAAATACATTTCAGTTATACAAAAAGGCAATATCTCATCTCTGCTTTTCACAGATGATATGGTCCTGTTGGCTTCATCAGGTGATGGGCTCCAGCTCGCCTTGGAACGGTAATGGGATTTTCTCCCTGTCAGTTACCGTTCAGCAGGAAGCCGCATGGCATGTTGGATCTATATAGCATTTGTATTCTATTTTTATGTTATTGTATATTTTATTCTATTTTATTCTACTCTATATAGTATTTTATTTTTATTCTATTCTGTACAGTTGTGTACTGTATTTATTCTTATTTTATTCTAATTTTTGCTTCATAACTTTTGCACTGTCCACTTCCTGCTGTGACAAAACAAATTTCCCACGTGTGGGACTAATAAAGGTTATCTTATCTTATCTTATCTTATCTTATCTTATCTTATCTTATCTTATCTTATCTTATCTAATTAAAGAAAACTGTGGAAGGTCCGAGGCGGGCTAAAAATGAAATTCTATATTTTCTGGACTTGAGAGGAAAGCTGCACACATTGGGAAGGTTATCATGACATTTGCCCTATGCCCAGGAACATCAGTAATGCCTGTACAATACAGGGGCCTGACTCGGGGATGGACTCAGATAAGGTGCTTGTGTTACTCCCTTCCTCTAGTTCAAAGATTACCCACAAGTAGCAAGGACCCTTCATGGTCACATGGAGGATGTCAGCTATGAAGTAGTACAGTCAGACAGGGAGGGAGCCACACATTTAGCACCTCAACCTCCTCAAAGCATGCAGAGAGCCTGAAACGGCTTCTCTGGTGAGCCTGGTGAAAGAAAGCTGAGTTTGGACCGGAGGTACCAAATTCCACCATTACCAACTTTCTCCATTGTAATAACCATCTCACACAGGCCTTTTGAGATCAGATGTTGCTACATTACTACAGCGATTTGCAGATGTGTTCTCTTCCCTGGCTGTAACACTCTCATAGAGCACCATTTTGAAACACGCGCTGGTGTACTGGTGCGTTTGCAGCTCTATAGGTTACCTGAACATAACAAAAATTGTCCAGAAGGAATCTGCTGACAGGCTGAAGATGGGAGTTACTGAAGAGTAACACAGCACGTGGTGCAATTGTTGTGGTGAAAAACGTGGATCAATACAGTTCTGTGTTGAGTACCACAAAGTGAATGAAGTATTGCGGTTTAATGCTTATCCCATGCCCCGTTTAACCAAAGGCTACTGGCAGACTCCCTTGTCTGCAGAGTCCAAAGAAACACAGCCTTCTCCACTCCAGAGAGGGCTCTCTGTGGGGAGCCCCTGCTTCATACCTAACTTTCCCTCCTGTTTATTCTGCAGACTGACGTCTCGAGGGATGGGGGCTATCTGGCCCTGCGGGTAAGGAGGGTCTGCCGGCCGTGTACATCAGCCAAAACCTATCAGAACGAGACACCCGCTACAGCACAGTGAAGAAAGGGTGTTTGACAATCTGGTGGGTTGTCAGCTCCCAGTTATTACTTCCCCAGCCTATGATCTGAACAGTCCAAATAAATTGGTATCGAAAGTAACTGTACATAATGTTAAGTCTGTGGATGGTTATGATTTTTTTTTTCTTAAAATGTCATTCGTGAAGAAATTTGAAGTTGTTAATGTTTTAGTAATACTTGGCTCAACAGAGCTCTGACTACAGTGCTGAAGGGAAATGTCGAGATGAAATATTATTTTACTGTTACTATTCATAATCCTTATTATTATTGTTGCATCATTTATGATTTATCATTATTGTCATTTCATTGACACATTTATTGAAACTGGTGAGGTTATATTAAAGTCTGTATTTCAGGTGTTAGCATAAGCATATAATAATCTTTCATTGCAGGTGCAACTGTAATCATGTTATACATATATTGCATAATTAAAGGGTTGAAGCTCGGTCAAGTTAATTAATGGTTTGAAGCTACGGGCAGCGCGATGTCTGGCCGATCAATGGAGCAAAGTTCAGCTATTGAAAGGTTGCCTACATGTTTACAGTATAATTTACTACATGTTGCCTGTGTGCATTTAGCAGCCTGCTGCACTGGAGTTTGCCTGGTAACAGATAACAGAAAAGGGAGAAAGAAAGAGGGAAAGAAAAAGAGCGAGGAAGAGGGACGTGATAAAGTGCAAAAACCAACAAAACAAACAGACAAAAAATACATTTACGATGGTTTTTAACAGAGCAACAAACTATTTTTCAAGGATAAATGAAGATCTTGTAAATTTGTGAGAAATCATTTCCTCTCCAGCCAGCAAGTTATCTGCTTCACAGTGCACATTTGCCAGTTATACCAGGGGGTCAAGTACTTCTGATCTGAGGCTTTAGTTTTTTATAGGAGACATAGTAACCAGAGCCACACATACTGAAGCTGTAATACTAAGAAGATAATGGACCTCTGTGGGAGTAGTGTTCAGGTAGCTGCTCTGTCCTGTTTTAGCACACAGCATTGAAGAAGATAATGGTGCAGGAATTTTATCCTTAAACCTTGTTACAGCCCTTTCAGAAAGACATTTGCTTGTATTGCTGTATAATCCATTATTGTAAATTCAAATGTTAATCCTGATGTATCAGGATATGATTTGACAAGAGGGTTTTCAGGGAACACTGTTAAATGTTCAGTGATCAAAAGTCAAAATCAAGAGTGTGATTAAAGTGGTGTGTGGGTTTGTTTACATTTTGAGAGAAACTAATTGAGTCTAACAATGTATATTTTTTTTCTTTACATCACGTTGCTAGCTGGGTCCATAACGCCTCACACCTGGATGCACTATGAGAAGAAGGCAAGGAAGCAAAAGTAGTGTGTTGCTTTTGGAATGCTCTGCTGGGAAACCTTGGCTCCTCCCATACACATGGAGTCTGATCCATCCAGCCCCTACCTCGCAATTTACTAGACTTAAAGAATCTGCTGCCAACATCTTGGTTCCAGATACCACAGCACACCATTGGGGATCTAATGGAGTCAATGTCTCAATGAACTTCAGAACAGCCCAATTTATTCAGTTATTTATTACAATTCAAGTGGTTCAAGTACTGAACTTCAATAACTTAGTGAAACTTAAAAGAGTGTGTTTAATATATAAAGTCTTACACCCCCTTGCTCCACCACCACTAAAGCAGCTCATTAGGCATAAAGAAAGCTCAAACAGGACCACTCGAGCTACAATCCGAGGAGACGTGTTTATACCCCACAGATGGACAGCATTTGGGCAGAACGTCCTTTCTGTCCAAGGTGGCCATCTGTGGAACAGTCTTCCTCAACCCATTAGAGAATGCTCGACATTCAATTTGTTTAAGGCAAAGGTTAAAAACTGGTTATGGACAAATCAAGTGTGTGATCATGTATGAGTTGTATAGTTTTAATGTTTTATTTGGGAACAGAATGGTGAGTATGTGTAAGTTTGGTGATGGAGTTTTTATTATGAATGAATGATGAATTTTTATGAATTTTTATGTCTATTTTTTTATGTTTAAGGATAATAATAGATGGAAATTAGCCTTTGGCTATAATCTGGCATGTTTACATTCATGTAATTTTTTTTTACATTTATGTTCATTAACATGCACTGTCCTAAATAAATAAATAAAATGGATCTGGCTGCTGCATTCGTAAAGCCAATAGCACCATGGTTGACCTGCATCACCCCTCCCACCAACTGTTTACTCCCCTTCCATCCAGAAGATGACTCTGGAGCATCAGGAGCAGGTTGGAGATATTGTGCAATAGTTTTGTTGTTGTGGTTTTTTCTCCCCCCAACCAGTCTGGCTCCTCACCACCACCACACTGGACCCCCTTTCTCCACACACTTGTACTGCATAACACTGTTCTCGCACTCACAGTACTTGCATTATTCTGTTTTGCTCTGTCCTACTCTGCGTACTATTGCATTTATTCTCATTCTTTTCGATTTCTTATTCTATTTCAAGTACAATACTGTTGTACTCATTCTTAGTTTCTTATTTCTGTGTAGCTGTATATTTGAATTTTTATTTTTACAGATTGCACCCTCGATCCAGGAGGATGATATCTCGTCCCACTGTGTACTTGATTGTATATTGTTGGGTTTACAGTAAAACTCGACAACTAGACAAAAGGACCAACATGAGATTAGGTAGTTACAATGTTATGCTTGATTTCTGTTAAATGATTTATCAAATCTTTAATCTTGAGAAATGAAAAGGAAAGCAGGTCTGTACATGCAATGCACATTATTTACACTTACTAGTCAAACACAAACTTTGTTGAATTTGTTTTTAGCAGTGCATTGACCCAATTCAGCTAGTTTTACGGTTTCACAGCTTACAGAGGCCTAACCCAGCAGCAACGTGAGAATGATCAGCAGACTGCAGGTTCTTCAGTCTGTCTCCTAAAGTGAGTCTACCCTAAGAGTCTCCCGTGTTAAAATGTTAAATTTCATACCATAAAGACACATTTATAGCCTGGACACTAGCATTTTATAGTTGGAAAGTAGTACACTGTGAATTGTGCTTTGGTGTATGTTATCATCACTGCCAGCCAGGGAATCATGTGATATTTCTTTTGAGTAACTGCTCGAACTCCTTGTTGCCTGGCAAAAGTGACAGTATTTTTTTAATTATTATTTGATTAAATTTTTTTTTACTAAGCAGGCTCTCTGACCAGCCTCTCTATTGGCTGCACATATCCCACACTGAGAAACACAGTTGCCGTAGTGTTCCTTTGATACAGACAAGATGGGGTGAAAGTGACAGAGAGGAAAAGGGCCAGGTACAAAGATGGAGAAGCACCATCACCCATATGAAAGCGCATATATAATGCTCTCTTTATGATTATAAAATGATACAAGACAGGTAAAGGAAAAGTAGAAACACATTAGTAAACAGAAAAAACAGTGGCAGGTGACCAATATTGGGTTGTTACATTATTGTAATTACATTACACATTACATTACATACCTCACAGAATTTCCACAGTATATGAGGACACAGGGCTGTGTCTCTGACATGCTGGTCTGCAGTACGGGGGCCCCACAGGGAACTGTGCTGGCACCGTTCCTCTTCACCCTCTACACTGCAGATTTCTCCATCAACTCCCCACGCTGCCACCTACAGAAGTTCTCTGACGACTCTGCCATAGTCGCCTCATCACAGGTGAGGACGACTCAGAGTACAGACAGTGGACTCTGGACTTTGTGGACTGGTGTCAGCAGAACCACCTGCTGATCAACACTGGGAAAACCAAGGAGTTGGTGGTGGACTTCCGGAGACGCAGACCCACCACACTGACAGCGGTGAACATCCAGGGAGTGGACATTGAGATAGTGGACTCTTATAGGTACCTGGGTGTTCACCTGAATAATAAACTGGACTGGAGTCACAACACTGATGCTCTTTACAGGAAGGGTCAGAGCAGACTCTACCTGCTGAGGCGGCTGAGGTCATTTGGAGTCTAGGGAGCTCTTTTAAAGACCTTCTATCACTCTGTGGTGGCATCTGTCATTTTTCACAGTGTGGTATGTTGGAGCAAGGGTTTATCGGCAGCTGAGAGGAAGAGGTTGGATAAACTCATCAAGAAGGCCAGCTCTGTTCTGGGATGCACCCTGGACCCAGTGCAGGTGGTGTGAGACAGAAGGACTCTGGCCAAAATAACATCTCTGATGGACAGAGTCTCCCACCCCATGCATGTAGATGTTGCTGAACTGCAGAACTGCTTCAGTGACAGACTGCTGCATCCTCGATGCATGAAGGAGCGTTTCTGCAGGTCCTTCCTCCCTGCAGCTGTCAGACTGTACAATCAGAACTGCTCCCAACAAACGTGGATGTTTACATCTGCACTGTAACTGCAATAATTAAATCAACCGATTCGCACTACAACCTGCTTTGCCTCCTATCTGTAGTTATCTTTATTTAATTTAATAACTGTACAGTACTCTCTGTATATAGTAACCATTGTCCTTAATGTAAATATGTAAATGTAATGTAAATCGGACTCCGCAATACAACTACCGGGGTTCTCCGTGCATCGCGCGGACAGGTCACAGGATCTTACTGGGAAAAGCAGAGGCGGTGGTGTGTGTTTCATGATCAACAACAGCTGGTGTGATTATGCAAACGTGCACCCGGTCAAATCCTTCTGCTCACCGGACCTGGAGTACCTGATGATTAAGTGCTGGCCATTCTGGCTACCGAGGGAATTTACAGCAGTGATTATTACGGCTGTTTACATTCCCCCACAAGCCGACACTGACTGAGCACTCAGGGAACTGTACAGCGCGATCAGCAGCGAGGAAACCGCACACCCAGAGGCAGCGTTTATCACAGCCGGAGACTTTAATAAGGGAAACCTGAAGAAAGTCTCACCCAAACTCCACCAACACATCCATTTTAACACTCGTGGAGACCGGCTACTCGACCACTGCTACACCTCTTTCCGGGATGCGTACAAAGCCCTCCCCCACGCCCCATTCGGCCAATCAGATCACCGCTCCATCCTGCTCCTACCCGCCTACAGGCAGAAGCTGAAACAGGAAGCTCCAACCCGGAGGGCGGTGCACTGTTGGACGGACCAATCGGAGTCTGCGCTGCGGGACTGTTTTGATCATGCGGACTGGGAAATGTTTCACGTGGCTGCTAGGGACATTGATGAGTACACAGACTCAGTCTGCAGATTTATCAGGAAATGCGTGGAAGATGTCGTTCCATCCAGAACAGTTAAATCCTTCCCAAATCAAAAACCCTGGATTAACGGAGATGTTCGCGCGGCACGGAGCACCGCCTTTGCCTCCGCGAACACATCGGACTACAAACACACACATTACCAACTCCGGAAGACGATCAAAGCAGCCAAACGTGAGTACAGGGACAGGGTGGAGCAACAGTTTGACAACCCTCGGAGTATGTGACAGGGACTAAACACGATCACAGACTTCAGAGGGAAACCCAGCACACCGCAGACCACGGCCTCTCTGTGTGAGGATCTAAACGTATTCTACGCTAGATTCGACACAGTGAACACCACGAGACCGGACAGTGTGCGCACTGCGGATGACGTCAGTGCGCACACTGTGTCTGAGGAGGATGTGCGGAAGTGCTTCAGGAAGGTGAACGCATGCAAAGCTACTGGTCCGGACGGGATTCCGGGCCGCGTCCTCAAGTCATGCGCGGCTCAGCTGGCTGGAGTGTTCACGCACATCTTCAACCTTTCCCTCTCTCTGTCTGTAGTCCCAGCCTGCTTCAAAATGGCCACCGTCGTCCCTGTACCCAAATCCTCCACCATCTCCTCATTGAACGACTGGCGACCTGTAGCCCTGACTGTAAGCAAATGCTTCGAGAAGCTGGTCAGGGACTTCATCTGCTCTGCACTACCCGACTCACTGGACCCTCTACAGTTCGCATACCGCCACAACAGGTCCACTGATGATGCCATAGCCCTGACACTACACACTGCCCTGTCACACCTGGAGAAGAGAGACACGTATGTGAGAATGCTGTTTGTAGATTACAGCTCAGCATTCAATACCATCGTTCCCTCGAAGCTGGACAGGAAACTGCAGGATCTAGGACTGAGCAGCTCCCTCTGCAGCTGGATCCTTAGCTTCCTGTCTGGTGTCAAGACAACCATCTCACCCTCAACGTCGCAAAGACAAAGGAGTTGATAGTGGACTTCCGGAGGTGCACAGAAGTACACACCCCCATCACCATCAACGGCGCTGCTGTGGAGAGAATGAGCAGCTTCCGCTTCCTTGGTGTACATCTGGCTGAGGATCTTACGTGGTCAGTACACACAAACAAAACAGTGAATAAGGCGCAGCAGCGCCTCTTCTTTCTCAGGAGACTGAAAAGATTTGGCATGAGCCCCCGCATCCTCAGGACCTTCTATCACTGTGCCATTGAGAGCAACCTCACTGGATGCATCACCACCTGGTATGGCAACAGCACCGCCTACAACTGCAAAGCTCTCCAGCGAGTAGTGCGGTGCTCTGAACGGATAATTGGAGGTGAGCTTCCCTCCCTCCAAGACATCTACAGGAAGCGGTGCCTGAGGAAAGCGGGGAGGATCATCAAGGACTCCAGTCACCCCAGCCATAAACTGTTCAGACTACTTCCATCAGGAAGGAGGTTCCTGTACCAGCAGACTGAGAGACAGCTTCTTCCACCAGGCCATCAGACTGCTGAACACGTCATAGACACCTCAGCTTCACTACTGAAGGCGATCGTGGCTCAAGAGTTGGGAGTTCGCCTTGTAATCGGAAGGTTGCCGGTTCGAGCCCCGGCTTGGACAGTCTCGGTCGTTGTGTGCTTGGGCAAGACACTTCAACCGTTGCCTACTGGTGGTGGTCAGAGGGCCTGGTGGCGCCAGTGTCCGGCAGCCTCGCCTCTGTCAGTGCGCCCCAGGGTGGCTGTGGCTACAATGTAGCTGCCATCACCAGTGTGTGAATGTGTGTGTGAATGGGTGGATGACTGGATATGTAAAGCGCTTTGGGGTCTCTAGGGAGTAGAAAAACGCTATATAAATACAGGCCATTTCAGGCCATTTACTGGAACTTTAACATTATGCACTCCATACTGTACAGTAATGCCACTGTTTTGCACATGTCTCAAGTCTGTATATTTTTATATATTTTATTTATTGTTGACTCTATTTAATTTGTAAAATATGTGTACACACACACACACACACAGAAAAATATTTAGTATACACATCCAGAAATGCATATACTATTATACACTCAACAAAAATATAAACGCAACACCTTTGTTACTGCTCCCATTCCCCATGGGATGGACGTAGAGACCTAAAATTCATTCCAGATACACAATATAACCATCCCTCCCAAACAGTGGTCACAAATCAGTCCAAATGTGTGGTAGTGGGCACATCTGCCATATTGAGATAATCCATCCCACCTCACAGGTGTGCCACATCAGGATGCTGATCTGACATCATGAGTAGTGCACAGGTGTACCTCAGACTGCCCACAACAAAAGGCCACCCTGGAATGTGCAGTTTTGTCTCACAGCAAAATGCCACAGATGCCACAAGCAATGAGGGAGCGTGCAACTGGCATGCTGACAGCAGGAATGTCAACCAGATCTGTCGCCCGTGCATTGAATGTTCATTTCTCAACCATAAGCCGTCTCCACAGGCGTTTCAGAGAATATGGCAGCACATCCAACCGGCCTCACAACCGCAGACCTCGTGTAACCACACCAGCCCAGGACCTCCACATCCAGCAGGTTCACCTCCAAGATCGTCTGAGACCAGCCACCCAGACAGCTGCTGGAACAATTGGTTTGCACAACCAAACAATTTCTGCAAAAACTGTCAGAAACCGTCTCAGGGACGCTCAACTGCATGCCCGTCGTCCTCATCGGGGTCTTGACCTGACTCCAGCTCGTCGCCGTAACAGACTTGTGTGGGCAAATGCTCACATTCGATGGCGTCTGGCACGTTGGAGAGGTGTGCGCTTCACGGATGAATCATGGTTCACATTGTTCAGGGCAGATGGCAGCTGAGAATGTCCCAGTTCTTGCATGACAAGCATACTCACCGGACATGTCACCCATTGAGCATTTTCGGGATGTGCTTGACCGGCGTATACGACAGCGTGTACCAGTTCCCACGAATATCCAACAACCTCGCACAGCCATTGAAGTGGAGTGGACCAACATTCCACAGGCCACAATTGACAATCTGATAGACTCCATGCGACGATGTGTTGCACTGCATGAGGCAAATGGTGGTCACACCAGATACTGACCGGTTCTGGGTCCCCAGACCCCCAATAGCGCAAAAAACTGCACATTCCAGGGTGGCCTTTTGTTGTGGGCAGTCTGAGGTACACCTGTGCACTACTCATGATGTCAGATCAGCATCCTGATGTGGCACACCTGTGAGGTGGGATGGATTATCTCAATATGGCAGATGTGCCCACTACCACACATTTGGACTGATTTGTGACCACTGTTTGGGAGGGATGGTTATATTGTGTATCTGGAATGAATTTTAGGTCTCTACGTCCATCCCATGGGGAATGGGAGCAGTAACAAAGGTGTTGCGTTTATATTTTTGTTGAGTGTATATTGTACATATATTTATTAGTTTCAGATGTAGCCATTCTTGTATTTTGCTTGTTTACATTATTGTATTTTGCACAACTCTGTTGCTTGTGAAGCTCGCACACAAGAATTTCACTCACATGTGCTGTACCACTGTACCTGCACATGTGATGTGACAATAAAAGTGATTTGATTTGATTTGATTTGAAATATGTAAGAAAATTGTGTATGTTTCTGTTCTGTGTCCTGTGTACTGTTTGTTTGTCTTTCTGGCTGCTGTTACAACCAAATTTCTCCTTGTGGGACAATTAAAAGGTAATTCTTTTCTATTCTATTTTTCATTAAATGATATTATAGTTATAATTATGTTGCCCAAAGGGTTCATGGGAGAATTAAATGAAATGTCAAAGTTTAAAATTGTAATCCATTTTCATCAAAATGACTGAAGGTGAGCAAGGGTCAAAGATCTAAATGTTTTCTGAATCAACAATGTTTACTGTCAGCTTATTTTTCCTCTTCAGAATTTGAGTACAGGGCAATCAGCCAGTCTATTAATAAAAACATATTAATGAAATCTGTCTTCTCTTGAAAAGGCCTACTTGTTGTTCCTAGAGTATTTAAAAGTAGAATGGGAGGCAGAGCCTTCAGTTTTCAGGGCCCTCTTCTGTGGAACCAGCGTCCAGTTTGGATTCAGGAGACAGACACTTGCTGTGTCCGAATTCAGGGGAAGGATGCTCATAAGGACACTGCCTACCTACGTCACAAGGTAGTGTCCTTAGACGGACAGGTAGTCAGGAAGCGAGCGGCTGTGGACAGCCCCCTTTTTTCTCCATAGAAACTTTATTGAACAAACAATGAGTATACAACAAAACAGATGGGCTGTGGACAGCCTTCTAGCCTTCAACTCCGCCCTTACTTGCGTGTTTTTCCGGTCGCTGGCACCACAGCGTGAAAACTTTAAAATGGACCCAGAAATGTCACTCTGTTTTTTTATGTACATTTGTAATTCTCGAGGAGCTAGAAAAACCTTATTGTCGTCGGCGGCACGTTTTGTACCTTAGGCTCATCAGAGACAATCATATCCAGGTAAAATAATTTCCTTTAATCTACATGCATTTAGGAATTACTCAGCTAATTACACGGATAAGTGAATCATTGCCGGTGTTGTGCCAAAAAGTGTCTGCCTGCCAAAAACTGATTTCCAATGTTTCCGTGTGTAATATGTGTAATATCTTTATGTATGTTGGTAAATAGACTTCGGTGAACAGGGTTTACTAAGGGGTTATATAATTTAAAAATCACCTGTTTTTGAAGTGTCTTTATAACTCTGTGTTATTGTACCTACACTATAACCAATCCGATCCTTTTTGTCCACTTAAACTATGTTTACAGAACTGTTGATATATTTGTTCCGCTGTCTGCTGTCCTCGTGGCCAGATAACTCGTAAAAAATACATTTTCAATGTCAACAACATTTTTTTTTGAACTGGATAAATAAAGGATATTTAAAAGTCACTGCCAAAAACTATTGCAGCTTCTACCTTGTTACAGGAATGTTGTTTGTGGCTCAATGATATCATTCACGAGGGATACATTTGACATATGTTTCACATATTATAGACCAACAAGTTATTCATAGCAGTTTAAATACGAGCAATCAGTTTTCGGCTGACGATCATTTTTTAGCACAACACCAGTCATTCATACACATGTACTGTATCATATAAAATATATAAACCAGCGGTCTTTTAAACTTATAGAATCTAATCTTTTGCTTTCTTTTACATAGCACTTTATCAAACTGTTGTCTGCTACAGAGTTACAAGTATTATACTACAGGGTGGGCCATTTATATGGATACACCGTAATAACATGGGAATGGTTGGTGATATTAAAGTCCTGTTTGTGGCACATTAGTATATGTGAGGGGGCAAACTCCTCAAGATGGGCGGTGACCATGGTGGCCAGTTAGAAGTTGGCCATCTTGAATACAACTTTTGTTTTTGCAATAGGAAGAGGGTCATGTGACACATCAAACTTATTGGTTAAAAGGAATATATATGAAGACAGCTTTACAGAGGTCAGGTTTGAAAGGCGACATTGATTGTTACATCTAACATTTCTATTGAGTTTTCTTTGTTTTGCACATTGCTCTTCATGTTGTCCTGTGTTGATTGTCTGTCATATGTAGCACTATGGTCACAGAGGGACATTGTCTCATTTCACTGTGCACTGTACCACTGCACATGGTTGGATTGACAATAAAGCCACTTGACCTGACTAACAGTGGTCCTGTTTCTGGACAAGAAGAAAGAGAGAAATAAAACAGCAAAGATAATGTTTAACATCTAAAAGCCAAAGTGGAGAAACTCAACAAATCATCTTCTCATAAAAGTACATTTGTATCACCATGGCAACTGCAGGTGGAAATGAGGGTCCATCATTTGAGTAAGTGGGGCAGAGTAAGGCCCACACAGTGTTAGATTGAGCAGTGGTTTTCTCCGCCGGTGTCACTTTGACTGTGTGGCTGCTGCTGGCACAAACACTGCTAATAAATAATGCGCATATACACACCATTGGCCAATCCACTGCTGTCAAAATATCAAACAAGTGGGATGGAGTTTCAATGTGATCCAATGATTTCAATACTTGCTCAGTGACTCTTGTTGCCTCTCTCCCCTGCATGCTGCTTGGCAAAAGCTCGCACTTGTCTCAGTTTAATTGGTTCAAAAATCAAAGCAGAGAATGAAGCGAGCTGAAGGCTGAAAAAAGAAGCTTGGAGGAAAGCTCTGCCTCTGATCCTGAGCTTGTAATTACTTCAGACTTTTTGGCGGATAAATCGGAGGCTCTTTCAGTGATGTTTTTCGGGGGAAATCAGCGAGGGCGGCTTATACGATTCTTTGGCATCTTTCACTTCCCTTTCCTTTGTTAATTCATTCGAGGTCCTCAGGCTGAATCTCTTTGTTTTAGGATCTGAATGCTTCTCTGCCCACTGTTCATTAGGTCTGCCAGCACACAGTGGCATTAATCTGCTCCCTGTGAATAATGATGGCCTCCATAATGTTCTCACTGTACATTACAGCCATCTGTTATTCTAACAAATGACTTGGAGCACACAGCATGGGTCATGACTTACAGTAGTGATCACACAAACAACACACATCACTAACTCAGACAGCACAACTCCAACATGATAATGATGAGTTTTGTTTGGACACCAGTTCCCAGAAGGCAATGGGAGAGTTGATGAGGCTGAACTACAAAAAGATAATAGATCAGATAATACAACTGCAGAGTCACACTCTGTGTTATCAGAAAGAGTGTGTGCCTACCGCAGGCTAAGAGGAGACGTCCTGCTGTCCGCACAGCATCAGAACATCATCCCATCACACAGTAATGCTCAGTTTTTGTTTTCTTTTTTCATCTTAATGAAGTGCAAGATGGATGAGTGAAAAATCTCAAGAGCAATGTATGATGATGCACTGATTTACAAATCAAACCATGGCTGGATGTAGCTGAAAGTGTCAGAGCAGCAGAAGTACGTCTGTTAGAAGTAGTAGCTAGTACAGTGGTCCCCAAACTTTTTTTTGCAAGGCCCCCCTTTGTTTTTCAAGAAAAATGTCCCCCCCTGCACGTGCACACGCACGCACACACACAAACACATCCTCCAACCACACACACCCATATTTTGCTCCATTGCGGTTTATTTCACACCTCAAACATTCAGTAAACAATTAAGCAAAACCAGTTATCTACAGTAAATTACAGGTAATAAGAAAATACACTACTAACTCTTTTATGCTACGTTCACACCTACACGGGTACACGCAGTTACTGTCCCTCCATTTACAAAGGCAGAGGCATCACGGTGTGATTGTTTTACGTGTAGTTGTTTTTTTCCTGTGTAATAATATTCAACATTGCAATCAATGCATTTTTCAAAAAATGCCTCTCTGTGCAAAATGGGTTTAAAAACATAAACAGCTGTGGGATCCTGTTTGTCTGTGATTTAAACAGGGGGAACAAATCGTGGCAGGATCAGCCTGATGTTATTTGTATCCCGCTGTAACTTTACTGTATAAGGAGCAAACATCTCCAACATGTCAGGAGCAGTTAGTCATTACAACAAGTGTTTGTGAACTAAAAATCAAGAATGTGGGATACTGTTTGTCCGTGATTTGAACAGCCCAGCGCTGCTCCCGACGAAGGGAAAACCAATCCTGCAGGGAGACCTACCTCGGCACTTGTGCAGATGAAGCCAAAGGGCAGATATGCTTCACCATATTTTCTAGTCTTTGGCTTAGAATGAAGTTGGTTTAGAAACATATTCAGCGATGCTTCATCTCCTGCTTTGCGTTTCTGTGGGCGCCCATGCTAGCAGTAACCAAGTGTTGTTTTTTCGTTTTTTTTTTCCCCTTTTCATACTGCACACCGCCTTCAATGGCTCTGTGCTCTGCGCCCCACCTAGGTGTGTGTTTTGCATGCTGAAGCTTAGCTGCCCACTGAGTCTTTCATGTGATCTTTCTGAGTTAACTTCAATAATTACTTCCTCCAAACCATCAACGTGTCTTTTAGACCCCATTCCTACAAAACTGCTCAAAGAAGTCCCGCCATTAATTAATTCTTCGATCTTAAATATGATCAACCTATCTCTAATGATCGGCTATGTACCACAGGCCTTCAAGCTGGCTGTAGTTAAACCTTTAATCAAAAAGCCATCTCTAGACCCAGCAGTCTTAGCTAATTATAGGCCAATCTCCAACCTTCCTTTCATATCAAAAATCCTTGAAAGAGTAGTTGTCAAACAGCTAACAGATCATCTGCAGAGGAATGGTTTATTTGAAGAGTTTCAGTCAGGTTTCAGAGCTCATCACAGCACAGAAACAGCTTTAGTGAAGGTTACAAATGATCTTCTTATGGCCTCTGACAGTGGACTCATCTCTGTGCTTGTCCTGCTAGACCTTAGTGCAGCATTCGATACTGTCGACCATAATATCCTATTAGAGCGATTAGAACATGCTGTAGGTATTACAGGTACTGCACTGCAGTGGTTTGTATCATATCTATCTAATAGACTCCAGTTTGTTCATGTAAATGGAGAGTCCTCTTCACACACTGAGGTTAATTATGGAGTTCCACAGGGTTCAGTGCTAGGACCAATTCTGTTTACATTACATTACATTACACACATATTAAACAAATATGTAAGACTGCGTTCTTCCATTTGCGCAACATCTCTAAAATTAGAAATATCCTGTCTCAGAGTGACGCTGAAAAACTAGTTCATGCATTTATTACTTCCAGGCTGGACGACTGTAATTCATTATTATCAGGATGTCCAAAAAACTCACTGAAAAGCCTTCAACGAATCCAAAATGCTGCAGCAAGAGTCCTGACAGGGACTAGAAAGAGAGAGCATATTTCTCCTGTTTTGGCTTCCCTTCATTGGCTTCCTGTTAAATCCAGAATTGAATTCAAAATCCTGCTCCTCACATACAAGGTCTTAAATAATCAGGCCCCATCTTATCTTAATGACCTTGTAGTACCATATCACCCTATTAGAGCACTTCGCTCTCGCTCTGCAGGCCTACTTGTTGTTCCTAGAGTATTTAAAAGTAGAATGGGAGGCAGAGCCTTCAGTTTTCAGGCCCCTCTTCTGTGGAACCAGCTTCCAGTTTGGATTCAGGAGACAGACACTATCTCTACTTTCAAGATTAGGCTTAAAACTTTCCTTTTTGCTAAAGCATATAGTTAGGGCTGGACCAGGTGACCCTGAATCCTCCCTTAGTTATGCTGCAATAGACATAGGCTGCCGGGGGATTCCCATGATGCATTGAGTTTTTCCTTTCCAGTCACCTTTCTCACTCACTATGTATTAACAGACCTCTCTGCATTGAATCATATCTGTTATTAACCTCTGTCTCTCTTCCACAGCATGTCTTTTATCCTGTCTTCCTTCTCTCACCCCAACCGGTCACAGCAGATGGCCCCGCCCCTCCCTGAGCCTGGTTCTGCCGGAGGTTTCTTTCTGTTAAAAGGGAGTTTTTCCTTCCCACTGTTGCCAAAGTGCTGCTCATAGGGGGTCATATGATTGTTGGGTTTTTCTCTGTATCTATGAAGCGCCTTGAGGCGACTTATGTTGTGATTTGGCGCTATATAAATAAAATTGAATTGAATTGAATTGAATGTGTCATTTCTGGATGTTGGATTTGGTTGTTTTGTAACACCAGGCAACATATTTTTGTCAACTTCTACAGAATGAGCAGATAGTCCAGTTCAAACACATACGTTTTCCGTTCGAGTGTCTCTCAGTACTGCTGCCGGTCATGCTTCCTCTCATAATCATGAGCTCGTCACAATAAAACCGGATACTTGTAAAAATGAACCATGTATGATGAAAATGCTCTTCTAAACTAACACATTGCACTTTTCACAGTACCATTAATATTTAAACAGTTTAACATGGATTTGAACGTTTTCAGCATTTCAACACATTTTAATAAATGGCAGTTTTAACCTGTTATTTAAAATAAACCATTTACAAAAAAACAGGAAAATGTAAAATAACAAAAAACACCCACATGTACAAATAAATTAATAGTCTAACACAGTCACATCACAGTCATTTTTTAAATAATCTGTATTTATATGTATCATTTTGATGAAAACAATTTGGTATATGTAAAAAAATATTATATTTATTAGTCATATAAATCCCCTGCACCTGACGTAGACATCCGAAAAATGACCCAGTCCAAAGTTGAAACGTTAAATGTCATTTAGTCGGGTCGTGGTTGAACGTCCAAATTGTGGAACTAGTTTCATTCTATATCTATCTTCAACAAATTAGATGCCTCATGTGAAAGCTGATACATTATGAGAATAAAGTGCTGTCTGCTTTGGTTAGGGGAAGGGACTGAGCCTGCCACCTCTGTGAGGCAGGAAATGCACGGGCCATCCCTCCCGAAGGAAACCCACCCTGCTGGTTGTCACGATTACCCTAACCCTAACAGCTATGAATGAGACCATGTGATCAGCTTTACAGACAGTGTGACTGTGCAGTCAGTGACTGCAGAGCAGTGCTGACCCCAGGAGCACAGCTTTGAACTGATCCACAGAGGACCATCTACCCTCAAGCAAGGTGAAGACAGGCCACCCAGGCCTAATCTAGTGCTCACGTACACGAGCATGTGTTTATTAAAGAAACGTTAAAGGCAGAAATGATATCCTCAGGACTTCTGTTTTTATGTTGAATTGATTAAAGGAAAAGCTAAGACCTGCGTGTTTGCTTAAAACTGTCAAAACATGTTACTGAGGTCGATGACCACAGATTGTAAGCCTGGTGAAGAGTGAGGGTTTACAGTAATGTCCTTAGGCGCCTGACCGAGAACATTCAGCAGAACTGTGGGAATATAAGCATGCCGTCGTCTGTACTGTTGGCCACACCAATGCAGTCTTTGCTCACTTCACTTCTTCAAGCTGAAGTCAAGTCTGAAGCGTTACACAAGAGGACATGACAGCCTATGAATTATGAATTCACAACCCACTGTGAAATAAATATTTATTTAAGTATTAAATGATATATGTTCGTGGGGTGCTTGCACACACACACACACACACACACACACACACACACACACACACACACACACACACACACACACGAGACCTTTTCTATTGCTCCAGTGTCCTCACGGCGTTCTGCTCTTAAACATGGTAGATGCATAAATCAATAGACAGATAACTGCACAATGGGAATGAAGGCAGACACACACACACACACACACACACACACACACACACACACACACACACACACACACACACACACACACACACACACACACACACAGTCCTGCAACTTTTTTGGGACTGAGATGGAGCTACATTTAGTCAATGTTGTGGCGTAAATAATAGAGTGCTGTGGGTGTGTTGGTCCATTAAAACTCTTCAGCATCAGAGGGAAACCTTGTATCTTCCTGCTAGATTTCACACTTTCTAACTTGAAGCATAAAGTGTTCTTCCATGAGTTGAGAGCTCTTTCTGCTGCTTGAGGCTCCTTGTGAAACTATTTCAAAATTCATCAGAAAATCACCTTCCATGCTTTAGCTGGAGGCCAGAGCATGGGCCCACAGATAGAAGGCTTCCACCTGCAAGCAGCGAATGCTTTGCCTGGAGCAGGCAAAGCATTTGCTGTTTGTGTTCATAAAGTTCAAGAAGCTCTGTTTTATATTTTCTTGCTTTTGTTGTTTTTTTCAAAGGTGATATGGAAAATGTTTAGTGCTTTCTGATTTGGACTCAGCATTAAGATCAGAGCACATTCAGATGCGCTGACGCCTCAGTCCATTTCATCACTGTGTTCTGTGCTCATTCAGTCTTGCACGGTGTGTGATGTAGGAGGCTGATAGCTTGCAGGACAGCTGCTCAGGAAATGCTTTGCAAACTTCTGGCAAACTTTTGATGGAGAAGAGCTTCAGATATAGGTGTTAGGGCCGCTAGTCGAGAGAGAGAAAAGGGATGACAATGTAAAAGATCATTTTATGCTAATGTGTTGGTAATAAATGCTCACAGAGCTAAATGCTGGTACAAAAGAAAACAGACAGTTGGGCCCTGAATGTCTGCCAGAGAAATTCTTAATTTAATTATTACATTATTTGAAAGTTTAAAAAAAGGTTTATATGTGCTTGTGTGCTTGAACTTTTTAAAATCATTTTGCAAGAATTTTCTTTTCAGTACTACAGCAAAGAGGTATGGATGATGATTTGGAAGGCCACAACGCTATCTGTAACTATCTGTAGACCTCTGACACAGGATTGAGGCACAGATCTGGGGAAGAGTACACAAACATTTCTGCAGTATTGAAGCTCTATGTCACGGTCCTGGGTCGGGTCGACCCAGTATTTTGAGTTTCTTATGTTTTGGTTTATTTTGCATTATGGATTAGTTATTCTCTGGTGATACTGTTTTGATTACAATTATATTCTGATTCTTTAGTTATCTGATGATGATGTTGATGATGATTATTTCTGGTTTAGGTTTTGTTATCTTGCCCTTATGTTTGGTTTAGGTTGCCTGTGCTTAGTCTTCTCTGCCCGTATGTCCCTCTGTTTGTCCATGACGTCATTATGCCTGTTTACGAGTCTGTCTCTGTCTGGCGTGTGCTTCCTGTTTTATTTTGTAGGTCTGTGCCCTTTGTCAGTGCGTTCAGCTTTGTGCTCTCCCTGTCTCGTCAGTGTAATCAACGTCAGCCGTGTCTCCCAGCTGTTTCCTCTTTGCTCCGTTCACCTCTTGTATTTAGTGTCTGTGTCTTCCCCTACTCGGTGTCGCATCGTTAACGTCTGTTCACCCTCGCTTCCTCTGTGTGCTCCGTTTGCCAGCCAGCCTTCCTGCCTACTTATTCCGTTCTTCCAGTTTAGTTAGTGTTTTTCTGTTCTGCTTCTTACCAGCAATAAAGCTGTGTGTTTTGAATTACTTCCGCCTCAGTGAGTCCTGCATTTTGGGTCCTCTCTTCCTGCCTGCCCACACTCAGACATGACACTCTAAATGAGCACAGTGACCTCCGTCACCCATAAATGGAAGTAGTTTGGATCCTCTGGCCTGCTGACCAGGGACGAAAAAGGACCATGCTTCCAAGAACACAGCCAAGATAACACAGGAGTGGGGGCTCACTCTGTCTTTGAGTGGGCCAGTCACAACCAAGACCTGATTCAACATTGATCTCAAAATGGCTGTAAGGTTTCTGTAACTATCATAAAAAGCATATATTTTTATATCTTGATTGATTGATTGGTAATTTATTTCAAACATGTAAACAATATACAGGTACATTTAGAAAAGAAAATAAGAGAGAAAAAAAATACTATACAAAAAAATTCAATACATTTCAATATCGCTGCCGTTCTGATTAATTTACATGTTGAAAGGGAAGAAGTAAACATTATTTAATCCCACCCCTTTGCCATAAATTAGCAGTTAATATTTAGTCAGCTTCCTTACTGATATAATTTGTAATAAAAATAGTGAACAGATTTCTGATATACTATATACTATAATATCACATCATGAGTTTTTTTTGTTTGTTTTTTAAATAGAGACATTCATTTAATTTAAATATTTTCCTTTTCTTTATAGTTCGAGAAGATCATATTTTTATAATGCTTTTTGAACAGTTTTATGTTTGGACGTTGCTTTAATTCTATATATTCAGACTGTTCTACAGTTTCAGTCCATGAACAGAAACACAAAAACTTTTTCTTGTAGTACGAACCTTCCCTGTTTTGAAGTTACAAAAACCCCTTAAATTATAACTTCCTTCTTTCAAAAAAACATACTCTGAATATTACCTGGCAGTTCTTTATTTTTTGCTTTGAATAGAATTTGTGCTGTCTGGAATTTCACTAGATCGACTGCAAAAATAATGAGTTTGTATGTTCCCTATAACCTGCATTGTGGATGATTCGAATTGCTTTCTTTTGAAGAGTAAAAAGTGAATGTAATGTGGTTTTATAGTTGTTGCCCCAGACCTCTGCACAATAGCTTAAGTATGGTGAAACCAGTGAACAGTAGAGAATATGAAGTGATGTTATGTCGAATACCTGCTTTGCCTTGTTTAGTACTGCAATGCTTCGTGATACGTTGGAATGAATATTTCTTACGTGAGCTCTCCAGTTAAGTTTTTCCAGCTATTATTACCCCCAGAAATTTATTTTTACTGACTCTTTCAATATCAACACCATTTATTTGAATCTTTGCATTTGTATTTAAACTACTATTTCCAAATACAGGGAGTGCAGAATTATTAGGCAAGTTGTATTTTTGAGGAATAATTTTATTATTGAACAACAACCATGTTCTCAATGAACCCAAAAAAACTCATTAATGTCAAAGCTGAATGTTTTTGGAAGTAGTTTTTAGTTTGTTTTTAGTTTTAGCTATTTTAGGGGGATATCTGTGTGTGCAGGTGACTATTACTGTGCATAATTATTAGGCAACTTAACAAAAAACAAATATATACCCATTTCAATTATTTATTTTTACCAGTGACACCAATATAACATCTCCACATTCACAAATATACATTTCTGACATTCAAAACAGAACAAAAACAAATCAGCGACCAATATAGCCACCTTTCTTTGCAAGGACACTCAAAAGCCTGCCATCCATGGATTCTGTCAGTGTTTTGATCTGTTCACCATCAACATTGCGTGCAGCAGCAACCACAGCCTCCCAGACACTGTTCAGAGAGGTGTACTGTTTTCCTTCCTTGTAAATCTCACATTTTATGATGGACCACAGGTTCTCAATGGGGTTCAGATCAGGTGAACAAGGAGGCCATGTCATTAGTTTTTCTTCTTTTATACCCTTTCTTGCCAGCCACGCTGTGGAGTACTTGGACGCGTGTGATGGAGCATTGTCCTGCATGAAAATCATGTTTTTCTTGAAGGATGCAGACTTCTTCCTGTACCACTGCTTGAAGAAGGTGTCTTCCAGAAACTGGCAGTAGGACTGGGAGTTGAGCTTGACTCCATCCTCAACCCGAAAAGGCCCCACAAGCTCATCTTTGATGATACCAGCCCAAACCAGTACTCCACCTCCACCTTGCTGGCGTCTGAGTGGGACTGGAGCTCTCTGCCCTTTACCAATCCAGCCACGGGCCCATCCATCTGGCCCATCAAGACTCACTCTCATTTCATCAGTCCATAAAACCTTAGAAAAATCAGTCTTGAGATATTTCTTGGCCCAGTCTTGACGTTTCAGCTTGTGTGTCTTGTTCAGTGGTGGTCGTCTTTCAGCCTTTCTTACCTTGGCCATGTCTCTGAGTATTGCACACCTTGTGCTTTTGGGCACTCCAGTGATGTTGCAGCTCTGAAATATGGCCAAACTGGTGGCAAGTGGCATCTTGGCAGCTGCACGCTTGACTTTTCTCAGTTCATGGGCAGTTATTTTGCACCTTGATTTTTCCACACGCTTCTTGCGACCCTGTTGACTATTTTGAATGAAACGCTTGATTGTTCGATGATCACGCTTCAGAAGCTTTGCAATTTTGAGACTGCTGCATCCCTCTGCAAGATATCTCACTGTTTTTGACTTTTCTGAGCCTGTCAAGTGTTGATTAGGGATGGGTATTGATAAGATTTTAACGATTCCGATTCCATTTTCGATTCTGTTTAACGATTCGATTCTTTATCGATTCTCTTATCGATTCTTTTTTTTTTTTTTAAAAAGGAGAACACTAAGGTCGATTAGCTCAGAGCTTTGTTTTATATCTTCTCTTTGAACAAGATAGAAATTTAGGAGTAACATGGCCTTACAAACCCAACAGTGAGATCTTGAGAGATCCAGCCTACGGCTCTTCAATGGGGTGTCACAGGGTCCCCAGGAAAAAAAAATTGTAAATGTAAAATAATAAAATAAATATTCTTGTGAGACATATCACATATTGACGGGGTCGGGTTATGTTAAAAAGTATAAATTGTTATACTTTGTTCATTGGTTCAAAGGTACCCCACACTTCTTTTTTTGTTTGCTTGTTTGTTCTGGTGTATTTTTCATTTGAACTGTTACTCTGCCAGAGTACTCATATTTACAAGATGGCATTGATGTATCAGGAAAACTATTTTGTACGTATGTTCCTTGAAGGGGATTGAAGTCGTTCTTTTTTCCACCGCAGCGAAGGGCTAGGAGTAGGAGAGGAGCTGCTGTATGTTTTTGTTATCGAATCGATCTGATTGTGAAATAAAGCATATGCAGTGAGAAAGCAACTCCAGGAGTCATCCCTGCCTTAAAGCTGCAGCATTCTTCTGTAGCAATAACAAAGTATAACATAAATTGTTCTGTGGCAATTACACAAGAATATCCAGTAATGTCCCTGCCTACAATTAAACACATTCACTTACCAAAAATCGGGGGCATCTGCTGTGGCAAATGGGTGCAAGCCTTTGACCACAAACTTAGACACTGCTCGGTGACATTAGTCTATCCTGGCCTGAAAGGAGACGCTACCGGTAGACTGCAGCGAGAACTGCCAGCGAGCGCCAGCCAGACTCTGTCTGTCTCTCTCATCATGGTCACCTACATGTACAGTAATGGCAGGTCTTGTAATAAGGCAGATTGCGCTAACATAATATGCACTGTTAGTTGATTATTTACCTGCCGCATTAACGGGAGAGGACGTGCAAACGTTAGCGCTGCTGCTGGGTTGAGAGTCACGAGTCCGGAGCGGAATTAAAAACGCGTGTCATCGCGTGTTTTGTGAGCAAATGCTTTTGCATATTCGTAGTGTTTCCTCCCTTAAATGAAATATCTACTTTGCAAGTTGCCTGTTGTCATCGGTTCTCATAAAGTATAATCAAACTTTTGAGCGTTTGAGCCGCTTAGGCGCCATGTTTCCTGCCAGGTAAATGACGCTCCGCAACGTGGTGACGTCATTCGGGGCGACTGGAATCGATAAGGGAATCGTTTGCAAAAATGGCAAACGATTCCAAGGAATTGAAACAGTGGGAACCGGTTCTCAACAAGAACCGGTTTTCGATACCCATCCCTAGTGTTGATGTCATTAGACCACACCCCTTCTCATTACAGAGATGCACATCCCCTAATATGCTTAATTGGTAGTAGGCTTTCAAGCCTATACAGCTTGGAGTAAGACAACATGCATGGAGAGGATGATGTGGACAAAATACTCATTTGCCTAATAATTCTGCACTCCCTGTAACATAAGTTTAGATTTATTCAAATTTAATGATAATTTGTTTTTATGAAGTCGGAACTTCATTTTACTTATTTCATATCCTCCAATAAATTCTGCAGATCATCACCAGAGCAAAAAGTGTTTGTATTGTGAGCAAAGAGAACCATTTTTAATACTTTGGACACTTTACAGATGTCGTCAATGTACAAGTTGAAGAATTTTGGACCCAAAACTGACCCTTGGGGTACACCACAAGCACTGTCCATACATAAGGAGAAACCACCATTTAATTTCTCAAACTGTATCCTGTCACCTAAATAACTCTGGACCCAATCTAAAGCTACTGCTCTGACACTTTATATGAGCTGTTATAGCTTTAGGACAAATTGATCTGTCATCATCAGAAATATTTGGCCCTGTTTTATTTTCACATGGGCGTCAGTGAAATGAGCCTGTCTTTGACCAGCGTTCAGTGTTATTTATTGTGTGGAACAGAAAATTGTCTCAATTATCAGTGAGTCCACAGCACTGAAACCCATTCTTCACTGAAATGCTGGTAATAATAATAATGGATTGGATTTATATAGCGCTTTTCAAGGCACCCAAAGCACTTTACAATGCCACTATTCATTCACTCTCACATTCACACACTGGTGGAGGCAGCTACAGTTGTAGCCACAGCTGCCCTGGGGCAGACTGACAGATGCGATTACCAACCCCCTGAGCCACGGTCGCCCGTAATGCTGTAGTTCAGTTTGTATTGAAATTTATGCAGTTTAATGTCTCACTGCACTCTGAAATGAAAGCATAGTACCAAAAAGCAACTGGAATTAAAACAGAAATCACAGAATCAGTTTATAGACCAAATGAATTTTAAACTTTGACTCATCACAGTCGCCTCCTCTGTCAGAAAGAACAGCTGACCACACCCGTGAATTCTTTCTACAAATCAAATGTTCTTCAGAGTTCTTCCATAACTGTTGCAGAAGTAGGAATTAGTAGCACCAGCCTTCACGGCTTGATCAGCCTCAATTCCTGCAGAACATTGTTTAAATGATTTTTTTAAATTGTTAAAAATTTTGTGAAAACTGCCTTTTTGTAGAATTCTGACGTGTAATTTCTTTTTTTAGTTTTGGGCTTCTTTTTAACCTCTCGCAGTTCACCACCTTCCTTTTTACCATTGCAAGCTGTTCATTGGACTGGAATGACTTGAATTACAATAAATAACTGGAAAAACTTGGTTGTTCTAAAACTTTTGACTGGTAGTGTAATGTTGAACACTCAAAGTTTTGGTGCTGAAGTAGTTTGAGACAAACATATAGAGTAAATTGCAGCTTCAGGAGAGATGTTTTGATCAGATCTGACTTCATTATGACAGACTGCCACAAAGCGTCTCCCCCTCATCTGTTGCTGACACCACTGAGATCTGAGACGATCACATGCCCACGCACACTCACAAACTAGAAATGCATGCAAAAACATACTTATTTGCATACATATGTACAGCAGCACACCGACCTGTATACAGTGGGGCAAAAAAGTATTTAGTCAGCCACCGATTGTGCAAGTTCCCCCACCTAAAATGATGACAGAGGTCAGTAATTTGCACCAGAGGTACACTTCAACTGTGAGAGACCCATGAATCCACATGGTAGGATTTGTAAAGAATTTATTCATAAATCAGGGTGGAAAATAAGTATTTGGTCAATAACAAAAATACAACTCAATACTTTGTAACATAACCTTTGTTGGCAATAACAGAGGTCAAACGTTACTATAGGTCTTTACCAGGTTTGCACACACAGTAGCTGGTATTTTGGCCCATTCCTCCATGCAGATCTTCTCGAGAGCAGTTATGTTTTGGGGCTGTCGCTGAGCAACACGGACTTTCCACTCCCGCCACAGATTTTCTATGGGGTTGAGGTCTGGAGACTGGCTAGGCCACTCCAGGACTTTCAAATGCTTCTTACGGAGCCACTCCTTTGTTGCCCGGGCGGTGTGTTTTGGATCATTGTCATGTTGGAAGACCCAGCCTCGTTTCATCTTCAAAGTTCTCACTGATGGAAGGAGGTTTTGGCTCAAAATCTCACGATACATGGCCCCATTCATTCTGTCCTTAACACGGATCAGTCGTCCTGTCCCCTTGGCAGAAAAACAGCCCCATAGCATGATGTTTCCACCCCCATGCTTCACAGTAGGTATGGTGTTCTTGGGATGCAACTCAGTATTCTTCGTCCTCCAAACACGACGAGTTGAGTTTATACCAAAAAGTTCTACTTTGGTTTCATCTGACCACATGACATTCTCCCAATCCTCTGCTGTATCATCCATGTGCTCTCTGGCAAACTTCAGACGGGCCTGGACATGCACTGGCTTCAGCAGCGGAACACGTCTGGCACTGCGGGATTTGATTCCCTGCCGTTGTAGTGTGTTACTGATGGTGACCTTTGTTACTTTGGTCCCAGCTCTCTGCAGGTCATTCACCAGGTCCCCCCGTGTGGTTCTGGGATCTTTGCTCACCGTTCTCATGATCATTTTGACCCCACGGGATGAGATCTTGCGTGGAGCCCCAGATCGAGGGAGATTATCAGTGGTCTTGTATGTCTTCCATTTTCTGATGATTGCTCCCACAGTTGATTTTTTGATTCCTTCGAAAGCTCTTTGGTCTTGGCCATGGCGGAGTTTGGAGTCTGACTGTTTGAGGCTGTGGACAGGTGTCTTTTATACAGATGATGAGTTCAAACAGGTGCCATTCATACAGGTAACGAGTGGGGGACAGAAAAGCTTCTTACAGAAGACGTTACAGGTCTGTGAGAGCCAGAGATTTTCCATGTTTGAGGTGACCAAATACTTATTTTCCACCCTGATTTACGAATAAATTCTTTACAAATCCTACCATGTGGATTCATGGATTTTTTTTCCACATTCTGTCTCTCACAGTTGAAGTGTACCTCTGGTGCAAATTACTGACCTCTGTCATCATGTTAAGTGGGGGAACTTGCACAATCGGTGGCTGACTAAATACTTTTTTGCCCCACTGTATCTGTCAAACATTTACAAAACAGGATTACAGTTAATATATAAATTTTATTGATTTTCTAACATTAACACATGACAGCTGCTTAATGAACAGTAAGACCTGGTGCATTTCTCTGTGGACATAGATGACAATGAGCTATCAGAGGTCAAGAAGCTTTTACATACTGCTCAAAAAATAAATACAAATGAAAGGAGGATGTTTTAATCAGAGCCTAGCATCAAGTCAGTTAAACTTCTTGGATATTGATCTGGTCATTTAAGCAGCAGAGGTTATCAATCACATTCAGCTGCTTTAGTTTTAATGAAGTTAACATCACATGCACTAGAGGGGCAACAAAGAGACAACCCCCAGAACAGGAATGGTTTTACAGGTTTACTTGTTGACTGTTTTCTACTTTCTTTTGCATTTGGCTAGAATTCCTCTGAGAAATGTGTACCTGCTGGTAACATGAGACAATACCAGGACCATACAGAGGGTGCACAGCTAGTCCACCTCCTCCAGCAAGTCACATCATTATGTACCAGTGACAGAAGGTTTGCAAGTCTCACAGCACAGTCTAAAGAGTATGGAGACGTTTCCAGGAGACAAGCAGTTACTCTAGGAGAGCTGTACATAGAAGGTCCTTTATCCATCAGCAGGATTGGTGGACTAATTTGTCCAAGGAGAAACAGGATGACCACTCCCAGAGCTACAAAATGACCTTCAGCAGGCCACTGGTGTGAATGTCTCTGGCCAGACAATCAGAACAGACTTCAACAGACCTCCTCTAGTGCTCACTGCCTAGCACCGTGGATCTGGATTGACAGTTGTCATAGAATACTAGAATTGGCAGGTCCACCACTGGTGCCCCAGTGAGATAAGAGTGAATTCACCCTGGTGTTTTCTTTGTAAATGGTCTACAGACCATTACCGCAGCTGAATAACTTTTACTGCTGGTGAGGGCAAAATTTACTTTTAAATACATTTTTATTAAAGCACAAATTAAGTTGGTTGTTGTGTACATCATCACCATAGAAAACCAGTTTTCAATCAGATTTTAGTGTTTAAATGCACAACCATAAAAGCTATAATAGACTGTGGCAGACATCAGTCATTGCCAGATTGTTGCGTTAGCCAGGTAACGTGCTCGGTTCAGTCTGTTCATCTTGTCCTGCATTAATCATTGTTGCTGTGCAGACCTCTATGCAAATCCAGAAACCAGTAAGCCTAAGAGACAGTGAGTGTGTATGTTGTCAAGGACGGCTTGCAATACCTTACCACATACAGTATCACCGACTGTGACAAACTTTAAACCTGTTTAACTTTTCCGGTTCCCAGCGTGTGGCTCCTGCACCCTCAGGCTCTACAAGTATTCCTCTTCCTTTCTTTGGCGTGTGCTGTGTATTGTCTTTGTACAGTGGTACAGTATTTAGCACCCTCCTAAGTGCTGTAGTACTACAGTCCTCATTAACACTTGTGCTGTTCACCTAACATTTACACACTGACATTTTGGTGGATCCATGAGGTGTAACGTAAGAATCTTGCCCTGTATTATTGCAGAGTCTTTACCTTAAAATATACAGAGCCTTGAGGCAGCTGTTTGTTGTTGTCAATTGGTGCTAAACTGTATGAAACCTAACTATGACTGTATCTGACTGAAATCTTGACAGAGACTGGGTCTTAACGTTTTAAGATTTCAGTTCAAGGCGATCAGACTGATCACCTTTAAGATCAACTTAAGGACACAGACTCTGTTGTGGTTGTCTTCTGGGTGATGAAGGTCATTTAACGAGGTCCACAAGCTCAGCAGCATTTTTTCATAGCTGTGATCTTAAATAAAATGAATAGGAGTAAGTTATTATTACGCTACAGTACAGATGGTGGACATTCCCCCAGAAACTTATCTGAGCCAAACAAATCTGATTTGATTACTTAAGTCATCCACGGCAGTCTGTATTTACTGAATCCCTGATAGGTCAACTACATGACCACATAAGCGTATCAAACCAGCAGCATCACAGTATAGTAGCATCAGTTCTCATAAATCTGGTTGCCATGACTACAAAAGGTTTTCTGGCAAAGAGAGAAAGGACAGAAAGATTTTAGCTTTCATCAGAACCAGGTCAAAATCATTTTGGGAAATTGTTTGTCTTTTGCTTTCAGCAAGGCATAGCTTGTGTCCCCTCCACTCGGTCTACCGCTGTCAGAGCAGCGAGTAGTCGTGTTACATTTACTAACTGTTAACAAAATAACATTGTCTATAGATAGGGTAACTGGTTTGTATTCTGCAAAAAGAAACAGATGCTCTACAAATATATACATTTTGCATTATTATTTCCTTTAATAGAGACTTGTGCTGACCCTGTGGGGTAGCCCTTGCAACTGCATGACTGCAGGACTTACAGCTACGAACAACAAACTCTTTTAACAGATAAAGACTCATCTTCAAGAATAGTTGGTTTGCTGAAAGAGGCAGGTATGAAGAATAAGAGTTTTTATCAGTCCACTGTTTCACAGACAGAAGGATATGGTAAATGGTAAATGGTAAATGGCCTGTATTTATATAACGCTTTTACTAGTCCCTAAGGACCCCAAAGCGCTTTACATATCCAGTCATCCACCCATTCACACACACATTCACACACTGGTTCATATCTCTGGAAGGCTGGTAGTTTGATTCTTTGTTTGATCTGCATCCTGACATGGCTTTGGCCAAGGTAATGAACCTCTAATTGCTCATGGTGCATTAGTGTGTGTATAGTTGATCCCATATCCAGTGTTGGGAAGGTTACTTTTAAAATGTATTCCATTACAGAATACAGAATACATGCCCCAAAATTTATTCTGTAACGTATTCCGTTACGTTACTCAATGACAGTAATGTATTCTGAATACTTTGGATTACTTAATATATTATCATGCTTTTTACAACAACGTGAATGTACTATTGCTGTGTGATTTATTACTGTTACTGAAGGTCCGCGACTCCGAACTGTAGTAAAGGGTCCTCTGACTAAAACAGCGGGGTCCCTGTCGGCTCGTAGCCGAAAAATAGCTTTACTTTGTTGTGTGGGTCAACTTTTCTTGCGAAAGAGAGAGAGAGAGGCGTTGAAAGGCTGTTCCAACGGAACTTATTTTTTTGGAGGAAAACACGAACACGGTGTACAGTCGAGTCTTAATAGCTTACTTACAACTGGGCTCGTCAGGCACTCTTCTTGGCTGAAGTGGTTATTATTATATTTACATGCTTCCAGCTCCTGTTTTTCCTCGATGACAACTCGTACCTTTCCACTCCCCTTTTTCTCCCTCCTCGCACTCACAGACACATAATGTGTATGGCAGTCCATTCTCCCTGCAGCACGGACTACACTGCCCATGATGCTACATTCTTTAGAGCTATACCTGTAGCATTCTGCCTGTTAGCTTAGCACAACAACAACAACAACAACGAAAAGGCGCTCTCTCACCCAGGAAACACACAGTCGCAGAGAGAGAGAGAGCGTGTCGCCCTGTAACCATGGCAACCGTAACGCTGCCGCCTGGAACAACAGAACGTAGCTGTCAAACAAAACCGAAACAGTCCTGACCCGCGACAATATGAAACAGGAAAGTACCGCAGTGTAATCCATTTATTTCAACAAAGTAACTGTATTCTGAATACCACCTTTTTAAACGGTAACTATAACGGAATACAGTTACTCATATTTTGTATTTTAAATACATAACAGCGGTACATGTATTCCGTTACTCCCCAACACTGCCCATATCTGCAGGTCATTAGATCAGCCCAGCTCCCTTGGTCTGTTGTTGCTGCACCAGAAGCTGCTGAGACAGGCAATGTGCTATCAAATTTGGCTCGTGGTACTCTAGAGACAGCTAACAGATACTGGTAGGCCAAGAGCCAGTAGTTGTGGTGAAAAGCTGAATGTGGGAGTAGCTGTTCCACTCAGTCTCTCCTTACCTGCAACAGTGGGGCGCCGACCTGGAAATATAAGCACATTTGATCCTTGCTACATATGATCATATAAATGGTAATGGGAAAACATAACTGCAGCTGATATTCAGGTAATCTCTAAAAATTGTTTGCCTTAATAGAGTGCATGGACCATAAGGAGCTCAGTGTTAATAGTTAAATAGCAGATAATCTATGTCAGACATGTGAATTTCTCTAAGGGATCAATAAAGTTATTCTTATTCTTCTGTCATGAAGCCATAATGTTCTCCCTGTGAGACTCATACCACTTTTTACATTTCAAACTTAATAAATTTAATTAATTAATTAATTAATTTCAAACTTAGGAAATCGTAGAGGATGTTTTACATGACAGCAGGCCCTGAGCTGGCATCTCCTGCTACTCAAATTTAAAGCAGAGCAAACCATCACCTAAGAGCCAACAGAGCCCTTAACAGGCCATGGCCGCCACCCGGGTTGAGCCCTCCAAGGAAGATGCTCCTGGGGAATCCTCCGACGCCCTAAGCCTGTCCCTACCCCCACACCAATCACAACAGTGAAGGCGGGACCAAACTATGACCCCCCACCCCCACTAGGTGATGGAGCTGACAAAAGGAGCCCAGAGCAATTGATCTGATGTGGTGGCAGAGGCTGTGTCAAGACTAATGTAATCTAATAGATAATTTCTATATTGGTTAGAATTAAGATTATTTTTATTTTTCCAGTTCATGAGTACAGTTTTCTTGGCTATGCATAGGGCAGTGAAAACCATATGGGCTATATTCTTTTCTGTAGTGACATTATCTAAGCTGCCCAACAAACACACTAAGGGGGAAGTTGGAATGTTACATTTCAGACACTTCGATAAGTCTTCACATATCTCGTGCCAAAACTTCTGAACTGGTGGACAGAACCAAAGAGCGTGGATATAATTGTCCGGTGAATTGGTTTGGCAGTGTGAGCAGTTGTTGGTAGACGTAAAGCCCATCTTGTACATCCGATGACCTGTATAGTGCACTCTATGTAGTATTTTGTATTGAATTAATTGAAGACTGGGATTTCTAATTAAATGAAAGGCTTTCAAGCATATCTGAGACCAGAAGTTTTGGTCTAAGTTAACTGATAAACTAAACTGCGCCCTAAACTAAACTCTCCCCGTTGTTCTCCAGGGTGTTGGAGATGATTTAGACAAATGTTGTTAGTTATAAGACAATTGCTAAGTGTATTTGGTAAAATTTAAGCTTAAAGGAATTTGTTCAATTCTAAGCTACCATTCGCTTTAATTTTCCACCAAAATCTCCGGCGACTGACGTCAGTTACAACATGAGTCACATACCTTGTCCGTCACTTCCGTCACTTACCTCTCACCCTCCGTCAGACAGCGGGGCTAGTGGAGGGTGTGTGCTGACGGACGTGGGTTAATGACCTGGTAGCCTGGCTGCCCCTGGGTGGGTCCGGGATAGGCGTGAGGTTCTGGGGGCACTCCGTCTCTGGGCTGGGGCCCTGGCTGGGCCTTGGGTCCTGGTTGGTGTGTCGCCAGGGTTGTGAGGAGGTGGGTGTATGGGGGCTCAGCCCTGGTGCGGGGAGCCGCCAGTGCATCGAGCCACCTGAGGGGCTCTTCAACTGGTGGGGGAGGCTGTTACGTTTTGCAGGAGGTCTCCACTCTTCAGGTACTCACTCTGCAGGTGGGGAGAGATATAGGAGAGGTGGAGGAAAAACTCAGCCTGGGTGTCTATAGACTTGTGTAGTCTTGAACGTGATTGGATGATGGGGTGGGTGCAGTTTCTCTGTGGTGGGGTCGGGTGGGCTGTCCCGGGCTCTGTGGGGCCGGGCGGCGCTGCTGAACTGGGTCCCGGTCCGGATGGGCCTGGGCCCCCTTGCGTCCAGGTGCGCACCGGCTTACTCCTGGTGACTGCTTGGGGTGGGGTGCCCTCGGCCTCTCAGCCTGGGGCTCGGTCACTCTGGCACAGCTGGCTGCCGGTGGAGCTCACGGGTACGTCACTGCAATCCCCCCTGGCTTCTGCTCCGCGGCTGCTCTCCTCACCTCTTTCCGGGAGAGTAGCACAGTTGCCCCTCTGTTGGTCTCTTGTGTTCTGGGGGCCTCTGGATGTCTGGATCTCCTCCATACCTGCTTCATGCCCAGGAGGACGGGGCTGTGGCCCCCCCATACCCTCTAGCAGATCATTACATGAAGGACCTTTTAAATACAAGCGCGTCCATGCTCACAGGTGTACACACGGGTGCTCACACACACAAACTACACCCTTTTTGGCTCCTACCTCAAAGCACACTGTGCGCTGTCGATCCTACGTGCTGCACAATAATGTTCAATATTTAGTATTTACTGTTATATTCACATAGATCATCATGATGTTGTGTATTATGTTGCTCTTTTTTTCTGCTTGTTTTCTCTTTTTTCTTTCTCAACAGGTGATCCAGGTGATTGATTGATGTATTTTTTGTCTGTTTGTTTTGTTGGTTTTTGCCCTTTATCCCCGTTCCTCTTCCCCGCTGTTTTTCTTTCCCTCTTTCTTTCTCCCTTTTCTTTCCCCCAGTCATGTCTGTCCCATGTGTAGCAAGTGAAAATAAAATAAAATAAACAATAAAAGCAAAGGTGAATCAAATAGACCAATAGGGCAAGGCAACGAGGGTCCAGTTGGTAAAGTAAATCCGTTGGGCTTCTTTCTTTGCCTTTAGACAATAATTCTGATGGCAAAAGAACCAAATGGGACAGGTGAAAAAAAAATAAAGAATTAACCTCTTAGGACCTGGCGTCCACATATGTGGATTATTTAGACCAAAATACTCCAAAATACTCCAATTTGCTCTACAGGGGCCTGATATCCACGTACGAGGACATTATACTGCTAGTGTTCTATCGAAATTTTAAACAAATATCTTGATATGTTGCTCTGATTTTTCTTATAAAACAAAAATCAGGTAAAAAAAAATCTGGTTATTCTTTGTTTTTACATTCATCAGGTCCCCATCAGCCCAAATATCAAAGAGAAATTAAAGATGCATGCCGTGGAAGAGTTCGGGTCTTAGGAGGTTAAAGCAGAGTGATGGGGAGGAGGGAATATGGGAAAGCTGCACATCAGGGGTAAGAGCTGAGAGTTTAGGTACATCCTCTAAATGTCCCCCCAGGTCATATATTTTGGACGTTTAAGTGCTGTTGTGTTATTTTCTGTTGGAAACATCCTGATTACTGCACAGACCTGAAGGGATACATGATCTTTCCTGCAGCTTACATGCACATATATACACACAGGGTGTTCGCTCGCTCTGCGGTAGAGTATCACTTCCTGTTCCTGCTCAAACACAGTGGTGTTTCTGAGTAGCTTATTTGCTTAGCAATTTAATTAACAACTTTTAAATACATTCTTTTTCATAGTATAATCTTCACGTGCTTCATCCGAAGCACACTTTCTGTGTACTCACTACCTAATTTATAGCCAAAGTATTCACTCACTGTCTCTGTACTGTTTCGCGAGCTTAGCTTAGCTTAGCTTAGCTCGTAGCCGACTCGTTAGCACCATGGCTACTTCACCTGTCCCTCCTGCACTTTCTTGCTCATTGTGTCAGATGTTTAGTTACTCCTCGGCCTCCTTTAGCAGTAATGATATCTGTAACAAATGTAGCTTCGTACCCTTCATTCACCCATAGCTAACCAGGCCCCTGTAGCTGGTGCAGCTGAAGATAGCGTAGGCCCCGCTAGCTGTTCCCCGGCAGACCCCAAGCAGCTGGGGAAAGAGGGCGGCTGGGTCACGGTGAGGAGGAAGCATAGTCCTAAACAGAAGCCCCAGGTACACCACCAACCCGTTCATGTGTCTAACCGTTTTTCCCCACTCGGCGACACACCCGCCGGGGGTCAAACTCTGGTAATTGGTGATTCTGTTCTCAGACATGTGAAGCTAGAGACACCGGCAACCATAGTCAATTGTCTTCCAGGGGCCAGAGCAGGCGACATTGAAGTAAATTTAAAACTGCTGGCTAAGGGTAAACGTAAATTCAGTAAGATCATAATTCACGTCGGCAGTAATGACACCCGGTTACGCCAATCGGAGGTCACTAAAATCAATATTGAATCGGTGTGTAACTTTGCCAAAACAATGTCGGACTCTGTAGTTTTCTCTGGTCCCCTCCCCAATCAGACCAGGATTGACATGTTTAGCCGCATTTTCTTCTTAAATTGCTGCCTGCCTGAGTGGTGTCCCAGAAACGATGTGGGCTTCATAGATAATTGGAAAACCTTCTGGAGGAAACCTGGTCTTGTTAGGAGAGACGGCATCCATCCCACTTTGGATGGAGCAGCTCTCATTTCTAGAAATATGGACAAATTTATTAAACCCCCCAAAATATGACTATCCAGAGTTGGGACCAGGAAGCAGAGTTGCAGTCTTACACGCCTCTCTGCAGCTTCTCTCCTCCTGCTACCCCCCCAAAAACCCATCTCCATAGAGACTGTGTCAGCTCCCAAACAGACAAAAAACAAACTAAAAACCAGCAACAAACAACTTAAACATAAACAATTACAAAGAAAGAACAATACAGTATCCACATCTGAACCAAAGAGTAAAACAGTGAAATGTGGATTATTAAATATTAGGTCTCTCTCCTCCAAGTCTCTGTTAGTACACGACTTAATAATTGATCAACAAATTGATTTACTCTGCCTTACAGAAACCTGGTTGCAGCAGGATGATTATGCTAGTTTAAATGAATCAACATCCCCGAGTCATTCTAACTACCAGAAATCTTGAAGCACAGGCCGAGGGGGCGGTGTGGCAGCAATTTTTCACACCAGCCTATTAATTAATGAAAGACCAAGACAGACTTTTAATTCATTTGAAAGCCTGATGCTTAGCCTCGTCCACCCCAGCTGTAAAATTCAGAAACCAGTCTTACTTGTTATCATCTATCGTCCACCTGGGCCTTACACAGAGTTTCTGTCTGATTTCTCAGACTTTATATCTAATTTAGTTCTGAGCTCAGATAAAATAATTATTGTGGGTGATTTTAACATCCATGTAGATGCTAAAAATGACAGCCTCAACATGGCATTTAATCTGTTATTAGAATCAATTGGTTTCTCTCAAAATGTAAAAGAACCCACCCACCACTTTAATCACACTCTAGATCTTGTTTTAACATATGGCATAGAAACTGAACATTTAACAGTGTTTCCTGAAAACCCTCTCCTGTCTGATCATTTCCTGATAACATTTACATTTACAATAATTGATTACACAGCGGTGGAGAGTAGACTTTATCAAAGTAGATGTCTTTCTGAAAGCGCTGTAACTAAGTTTAAGACTATAATCCACCCACTGTTATCATCTCCAATGCCCTGTACCAACATAGAGCAGAGCAGCTATCTGAACGCTACCCCAACAGAAGTCGATTATCTTGTTAATAATTTCACCTCCTCACTACGTACGACTCTGGATACTGTAGCTCCTGTGAAAACTAAGGTTTCTAATCAGAAGTACCTGACTCCGTGGTATAATTTTCAAACACGTACCCTAAAGCAGATGACTCGTAATCTGGAGAGGAAATGGCGTGTCACAATTTTAGAGGATCATCATTTAGCCTGGAGAAATAGTTTGCTGCTTTATAAGTAAGCCCTCCGCAAAGCCAGAACATCTTACTATTCATCACTGATTGAAGAAAATAAGAACAACCCCAGGTTTCTCTTCAGCACTGTAGCCAGGCTGACAAAAAGTCAGAGCTCTTTTGAGCCAACAATCCCTTTAACGTTAACTAGTAATGACTTCATGAACTTCTTCACAAATAAAATTTTTATCATTAGAGAAAAAATTACGAGTAATCATCCCACAGATGTAATATTATCTACAGCTACTCTTAGTACCATTGATGTTAAGTTAGACTCTTTTTCTCTAATTGATCTTTCTGAGTTAACTTCAATAATTACTTCCTCCAAACCATCAACATGTCTTTTAGACCCCATTCCTACAAAACTGCTCAAAGAAGTCCTGCCATTAATTAATTCTTCGATCTTAAATATGATCAACCTATCTCTAATGATCGGCTATGTACCACAGGCCTTCAAGCTGGCTGTAGTTAAACCTTTACTCAAAAAGCCATCTCTAGACCCAGCAGTCTTAGCTAATTATAGGCCAATCTCCAACCTTCCTTTCATATCAAAAATCCTTGAAAGAGTAGTTGTCAAACAGCTAACAGATCATCTGCAGAGGAATGGTTTATTTGAAGAGTTTCAGTCAGGTTTCAGAGCTCATCACAGCACAGAAACAGCTTTAGTGAAGGTTACAAATGATCTTCTTATGGCCTCTGACAGTGGACTCATCTCTGTGCTTGTCCTGCTAGACCTTAGTGCAGCATTCGATACTGTCGACCATAATATCCTATTAGAGCGATTAGAACATGCTGTAGGTATTACAGGTACTGCACTGCAGTGGTTTGTATCATATCTATCTAATAGACTTCAATTTGTTCATGTAAATGGAGAGTCCTCTTCACACACTGAGGTTAATTATGGAGTTCCACAGGGTTCAGTGCTAGGACCAATTCTGTTTACATTATACATGCTTCCCTTAGGCAGTATCATTAGAAGACATAGCATACATTTTCACTGCTATGCAGATGACACCCAGCTCTATCTGGAGTCATTTTTGACCAGGACATGTCCTTCAATACACACAGGACTGTTTTGATCACGCGGACTGGGAAATGTTTCACGTGGCTGCTAGGGACATTGATGAGTACACAGACTCAGCCTGCGGATTTATCAGGAAATGCGTGGAAGATGTCGTCCCATCCAGAACAGTTAAATCCTTCCCAAATCAAAAACCCTGGATTAACGGAGATGTTCGCGCGGCACGGAGCACCGCCTTTGCCTCCGCGAACACATCGGACTACAAACACGCACATTACCAACTCCGGAAGATGATCAAAGCAGCCAAACGTGAGTACAGGGACAGGGTGGAGCAACAGTTTGACAACCCTCGGAGTATGTGACAGGGACTAAACACGATCGCAGACTTCAGAGGGAAACCCAGCACACCGCAGACCACGGCCTCTCTGTGTGAGGATCTAAACGTATTCTACGCTAGATTCGACACAGCGAACACCATGAGACCGGACAGTGTGCGCACCGCGGATGACGTCAGTGCGCACACTGTGTCTGAGGAGGATGTGCGGAAGTGCTTCAGGAAGGTGAACGCACGCAAAGCTACTGGTCCGGACGGGATTCCCGGCCGCGTCCTCAAGTCATGCGCGGCTCAGCTGGCTGGAGTGTTCACGCACATCTTCAACCTTTCCCTCTCTCTGTCTGTAGTCCCAGCCTGCTTCAAAATGGCCACCGTCGTCCCTGTACCCAAATCCTCCACCATCTCCTCATTGAACGACTGGCGACCTGTAGCCCTGACCCCCATCGTGAGCAAATGCTTCGAGAAGCTGGTCAGGGACTTCATCCGCTCTGCACTACCCGACTCACTGGACCCTCTACAGTTCGCATACCGCCACAACAGGTCCACTGATGATGCCATAGCCCTGACACTACATACTGCCCTGTCACACCTGGAGAAGAGAGACACGTATGTGAGAATGCTGTTTGTAGATTACAGCTCAGCATTCAATACCATCGTTCCCTCGAAGCTGGACAGGAAACTGCAGGATCTAGGACTGAGCAGCTCCCTCTGCAGCTGGATCCTTAGCTTCCTGTCTGACAGACGCCAAGTGGTCAGACTGGGCAGCATCACCTCATCCCCCATCACACTGAACACTGGTGCTCCACAGGGGTGTGTACTGAGCCCTCTCCTGTACTCACTCTACACCTACGACTGCACAGCCACTAACAGCTCCAACATCATTGTGAAGTTTGCGGACGACACTACAGTGGTGGGTCTTATCACCAACGGTAATGAGACGGCTTACAGGGAGGAGGTCAGCGCCCTGACCCACTGGTGTCAAGACAACCATCTCACCCTCAACGTCGCAAAGACAAAGGAGTTGATAGTGGACTTCCGGAGGTGCAGAGAAGTACACACCTCCATCACCATCAACGGCGCTGCTGTGGAGAGAGTGAGCAGCTTCCGCTTCCTTGGTGTACATCTGGCTGAGGATCTTACGTGGTCAGTACACACGAACAAAACAGTGAAGAAGGTGCAGCAGCGCCTCTTCTTTCTCAGGAGACTGAAAAGATTTGGCATGAGCCCCCGCATCCTCAGGACTGTGGAGAAGGGAAATTATTTTACTGCTATTGTTAAATAATTGTCATCAGTACCATTGCATTAATAATATAATCTGGAGTTTATATTGCATTCAGGGGTTGAACAGTGTGTGTCTTTTAGAAAGGCTAAAAGTCACAGGCTGACAGGAAACAGGCTTGCAGAGAGTTTGCACAAGCAGGAAGTTATTTTAAGCAACAGTATGATCATTGCTTTAACAATGTAACAGATAGCTTTAAGAAGGCCTTAAGATGCTTATGCACACAGTTATTATGTTTAGTAGAGGTTCTTGATTAAAACATTTATTTAGTAAAAGTCATATCCATAGTTTCAGTTCGATTATTACACATACGAGAGTGGTTTCTGTCTCTCTGTCTGGTGAGGGGTCAGGAGCTAGTCTCGAGGTGAAACAGGGTGCAATTGTGGTTAGCACACAGACACACACTTAGTTAGAGAATCATTTATAGGTGAAAGTTTAATTATGTTTTGCTGATGTTGCAAAGAGCAGTTTGTCGCAGAACTGCTGCGAGCATCCGGCAGTGACAGGAAGCACCTGTTGTGAAGATAGGAGACAATTGTTCTTTTAAACTGTGTCAAAAGTCGTTGTGGTTTTGATTTGATCTATGTATAAAATGTGTCTGTGACGTATGAAGGGGCGTCAGTAATTCAAACCCTGATGCTATAAAAATCTGTGTATGCTCTGATTAAGTCGAGGACTACTGGCTGTCTGCGTACAGAGTGTCTTCCCACACGTGTGTTCATTAAAATCATCGTTTGACTTCACCCGGCCGGATCGGTGTGGTTATTCTTCGATCACCTCTTGTACCCTTCCTCAATATTGAATCTTAACAGGACCTTCTATCACTGTGCCATTGAGAGCAACCTCACTGGATGCATCACCACCTGGTATGGCAACAGCACCGCCTACAACTGCAAAGCTCTCCAGCGAGTAGTGCGGTGCTCTGAACGGATAATTGGAGGTGAGCTTCCCTCCCTCCAAGACATCTACAGGAAGCACTGCCTGAGGAAAGCGGGGAGGATCATCAAGGACTCCAGTCACCCCAGCCATAAACTGTTCAGACTACTTCCATCAGGAAGGAGGTTCTGCAGCATCCGGTCCCGTACCAGCAGACTGAGAGACAGCTTCTTCCACCAGGCCATCAGACTGCTGAACACGTCATAGACACCTCACCTTCACTACTGGAACTTCAACATTATGCACTCCATACTGTACAGTAATGCCACTGTTTTGCACATGTCTCAACTCTGTATATTTTTATATATTTTATTTATTGTTGACTCTATTTAATTTGTAAAATATGTGTACACACACACACACACACACACACACACGTAGAAAAATATTTAGTATACACATCCAGAAATGCATATACTATTATATATTGTACATATATTTATTAGTTTCAGATGTAGCCATTCTTGTATTTTGCTTGTTTACATTATTGTATTTTGCACAACTCTGTTGCTTGTGAAGCTCACACACAAGAATTTCACTCACATGTACTGTACCAATGTACCTGCACATGTGATGTGACAATAAAAGTGATTTGATTTGATTTGATATTAAACAAATATGTAAGACTGCGTTCTTCCATTTGCGCAACATCTCTAAAATTAGAAATATCCTGTCTCAGAGTGACGCTGAAAAACTAGTTCATGCATTTATTACTTCCAGGCTGGACGACTGTAATTCATTATTATCAGGATGTCCAAAAAACTCACTGAAAAGCCTTCAACTAATCCAAAATGCTGCAGCAAGAGTCCTGACAGGGACTAGAAAGAGAGAGCATATTTCTCCTGTTTTGGCTTCCCTTCATTGGCTTCCTGTTAAATCCAGAATTGAATTCAAAATCCTGCTCCTCACATACAAGGTCTTAAATAATCAGGCCCCATCTTATCTTAATGACCTTGTAGTACCATATCACCCTATTAGAGCACTTCGCTCTCGCTCTGTAGGCCTACTTGTTGTTCCTAGAGTATTTAAAAGTAGAATGGGAGGCAGAGCCTTCAGTTTTCAGGCCCCTCTTCTGTGGAACCAGCTTCCAGTTTGGATTTGGGAGACAGACACTATCTCTACTTTCAAGATTAGGCTTAAAACTTTCCTTTTTGCTAAAGCATATAGTTAGGGCTGGACCAGGTGACCCTGAATCCTCCCTTAGTTATGCAGCAATAGATGTAGGCTGCCGGGGGATTCCCATGATGCATTGAGTTTTTCCTTTCCAGTCACCTTTCTCACTCACTATGTATTAACAGACCTCTCTGCATTGAATCATATCTGTTATTAACCTCTGTCTCTCTTCCACAGCATGTCTTTTATCCTGTCTTCCTTCTCTCACCCCAACCGGTCGCAGCAGATGGCCGCCCCTCCCTGAGCCTGGTTCTGCCGGAGGTTTCTTTCTGTTAAAAGGGAGTTTTTCCTTCCCACTGTTGCCAAAGTGCTGCTCATAGGGGGTCATATGATTGTTGGGTTTTTCTCTGTATCTATGAAGCGCCTTGAGGCGACTTATGTTGTGATTTGGCGCTATATAAATAAAATTGAATTGAAATTGAATTGAATTGAATTAGTAGGATTGACACAGTTCATCATCATCATCATCATCATCGTTTATTTGCATAGCACTTTAAGAACACACCAGGCAGACCAAAGTGCTGAACAACACAGATCAAAACAACAACCAAATTAAAAATACCATAAAATCATTACAAACAATAAAATAAATAAGAAGGTGTCAGTTTCCTACAGAGTTAAAAGCCAGGGAATAAAAATAGGTTTTCAATCTGGACTTAAAGACCTGCACTGATGACGCTTGTCTAATTTGGAGGGGAAGGTTATTCTAGAGCATCGGAGCCGCAATTGAAAAGGCACGGTCTCCTCTGCATTTCAGCCGCGACTTAGGGACCGACAGCAGAAGCTGCTCAGCTGAACGGAGCGAGCGAGGAGGAACATGTGGCTTCAGCAAGTCAGATAAGTACACAGGAGCCAGACCATTTAAAGATTTAAAAACCAATAAAAGGACCTTAAAACGAACCCTAAAATCAATGGGAAGCCAATGCAAGGAAGCCAGAACCGGAGTGATGTGATCGAATTTCCTACTACCGGTTAAAAATCGCGCCGCCGCGTTTTGCACTAACTGCAGGCGTGACAAGGTGCCCGACCCGACCCCTATTAAAAGGGAATTACAATAGTCCAGATGTGAGGTGATAAAAGCATGAATAAGAGTTTCCAAATTGGGTTTGGAAAGGAAAGGCTTAACCTTCGACAGGCGTCTGAGGTGATAAAAAGCTGATTTTACCACCCCACTTACATGACCTTCAAAAGTAAGCGCAGAATCAAGTTTAACACCAAGATTAGTGACTGAACTTTTCAGATGAGAGGTCAAATCACCAAAATCAACATCTGGAGAATCAGTAGAACGATGCGGGCCATATAAAATTGCTTCCGTTTTGCCTGGAGGACAACAGTGAAGGGCTGGGGGAGCACCTCTTTTTGTTGTCTCTCACTCCCATACACAGCAAATGAAGCCGCATTTTATTCAGATAAACAAAAAAAGGAACAATGTCGAATCATTTTGTAATGAGAGAGCACCTGCTTTGCCCTGTGGTGTACATGCCCTGATCCATAGGTGCTGAACAAATGTGTCCTCAGAGACAGCAATCTGGCCTTCAAAGCAGAAAACACATAAAACAGTGATGGATGAAGGCAGTCTACCCCTGTGCTGGTTTCTATGCTACATTTTGACATGAATGCTGTCACCAGTTACTAACATCTTGTCTAGTAAGTCTTTAATAGGGATGGGTATTGATAAGATTTTCACGATTCCGATTCCATTTTTGATACTGTTTAACGATTCGATTCTTTATCGATTCTCTTATCGATTCTTTTTAAAAAAGGAGAACACTAAGGTTGATTAGCTTAGAACTTTGTTTCATAGCTTCTCTTTGAACAAGATAGAAATTTAGGAGTAACATGGCCTTACAAACCCAACAGTGACATCTTAAGAGATCCACAGCCTACGGCTCTTCAATGGGGTGTCACAGGGTCCCCAGAAAAAAAAATTGTAAATGTAAAATAATAAAATAAATATTCTTCTGTAGCAATAACAAAGTAGGCGCCGTGTTTCCTGCCAGGTAAATGACGCTCCGCAACATGGTGGCCTCGCTTCTGTCAGTCTTCCCCAGGACAGCTGTGGCCATAGCTGGACTGGCCATCGGGCATACCGGGCATTTGCCCGGTGGGCCGCTGGCGATTTTTTGTTTTTATGGGCCGATGGATATATATATATATTTTTTAGTAAGGATATATATAATGAAAGGTGTTGGATTGGCCAATTGGTCATGATCGACTCTGGGCTGGACCAATTACAGCCGTGGAGGCCGGATGCACCCTCCCCCTTGTTTAGCAATCACGTGATTTTCGCGCATTGCATGCCGGGAACTCGTGGCAAAACAATCCAAGTACCGCATCTAATGCAAGCATTTGCAGCACCGCAAAACGTTCATTCTCCGGTTCCAATACCTTCTTGTTTTTTCTTTGCCGCACAAAAAAGGAATGTACAAAACAAAAGGACAACAATGCCGGTCCGTACAAAGACAGACTCGACGAAAAGTCAAAGAAAAGATACGAGGAAAAAATCAAAGGAGTGAAAGGGTCAGACCCTTACGAGCACACAGAGTGGACAAAAGACGTTAGAGTGATGCCCAATTTTCACCACGCGCAGATTTATAATTATACGGTTCTTGGAGTGAGTGCATACACTCATGAAGTTTAGTAACTTCAGGTCACTGCAACAAACCCAGGTACAGTTTACCGACGGATGGGTACAGGACCTTGAAATGCACCGTGTAGAAAGTAAAGACCATCGTACGAACAAACGTAAGATTTCCAGTCTCACAAATCGTCGTCATAAATACACATTCGTTAACCGTTTATTAATATAACCTTTGAGCTCAACGGTAATTAATTAGTAGTGGAAATAATTTCTGGTAGCATTACAGAAATGTAGCAGTGACAATAATATTGTATGTTGTAATTGCACTGGACAATTAGTGATACAAAACAACTGTTTTATCCTGTGAATAAAAGTATATGTTTTTGTCAATGTACCATGGTAATAACAGAAGCGAAACACAATATTGTGTCAGGACAATTCACTATTTATGCACAATAAACAAAGGAGCATAGCGCGACAATTTCTGTTCAGCGCCAGACTTGCTTGTAACCTATATCACCAATTATGTTAAGAAAAATGACGTATTAACTACTACAAAACTCTGACCTTTGTGGGAATGCTGGGAGCAGACTAACATGTGAGCTGCAGTGTTCTGAGACGCTATATTTGGTATATCCAGACCATCCGTCGGCTCTTACTTCGGAAACATGGCTTAAAAAATTTCTCTTCAACGACGTAATCCGATAAAAAAACCGATCTCTTTACCCGTCGGCTTCCCGTGGCTGTCATGCGACCGGCTATTGCAGTTAATAATACAACAGCTTCTTGCCATTTTTTGGGTTTCTTTTTATCGCTGTGTAACTGAGTTCAATTGAAAGCCTGCGTGCGCTAGTACCTCTTGCCACAAGTTCCCAGAATCCTTTGCGGTTTTACCCCTGAATGACGTCACATTTTCAATCTTTATCCTGGTGGGCCGGTCTCTAGTTAAAATGCCCGGGCCGATTTTTTGTCCCAGTCCAGCCTTGGCTGTGGCTACAACTGTAGCTGCCTCCACCAGTGTGTGAATGTGAGAGTGAATGAATGGTTGCATTGTAAAGCGCTTTGGGTGTCTTGAAAAGCGCTATATAATATTATTATTATTGTTTGAAAAAATGGCAAACAATTCCAAGGAATTGAAACAGTGGGAACCGGTTTTCAACAAGAACCGGTTTTCGATACCCATCCCTAGTCTTTAAGCTCACCAATCTGGTGCTTGTTTTGGACATTCTTTAGATTTCAATTCAATTTGATTTATACAGCGCCAAATCACAACAACAGCTGCCTCAAGGTGCTTTATATTGTAAGGTAGACCCTACAATAATACATACAGAGGACACCCAACAATCATATGACCCCCTATGAGCAAGCAAGCACTTTGGTGACAGTGGGAAGGAAAAACTCCCTTTTAACAGGAAGAAACCTCCAACAGAACCAGGCTCAGGGAGGTGTGGGGCCGTCTGCTATGATTGGTTGGGGTGAGAGAAGGAAGACAGGATAAAGACATGTTGTGGAAGAGAGACAGAGATTAATAACAGATATGATGCATAGAAACATAGATGCATCTGAACATGTGTAGAGAATGACTGTGCCCCCAAATTGCCAAATTGGTGTCTTAACATTGACTTTTGAAAGGAATGTCTGGTGATTTGTCACAGTAATCCAGTGAATGTTGAAATATCCCAGTTATGACCCAAGTAACCAAGCATCTTTACTTTACATCGTTACTTTAAGATGGCGGCGTGTGAACAACGTGAGGCTCAGTGTCTCTCCAGAATCTGCTATTTAGCGGGTTTTTTTCTACTTTTAACCGGATTATTCGTCCAGAATTGCTGTGCATTGCTGACCTACAGCAGACAAGAGCTTCTGGACATCTGGACTCATAACTCCAACAGTTTTATCGCCGATCTCCGACTCATCCCAGAGATCTCCAGGACACCAGAGGCTGCCCACTCTCCCCGGCCGGGCGGAAGTGCATGCAGACGGCCCCGAGATCATAAACAAAGGCAAGGTAGGCGCGGAGGGCTACGGGCTAAGCTAAAGCTAACACCACACCAGCTGCCTTTACCCAGTAATTTCCTCACCAATGTCCGTTCTCTGGCAAACAAAATGGATGAGATACGGCTCTCCATCACTAACAACAGATGGATTATGGACTCAAATGTCATGTTTTTCACCGAAACATGGTTGATCAACAGCTGCCCGGACAATGTTATCGAGTTAGCAGGACGCCACACACACCGAGCCGACAGGCTAGCAGATGACTCCGGCAAGACCAGGGGTGGAGGTTTGTGCATTTATATTAACAATGCTTGGTGCATGAACTCCACTACTACTGAGAGTCACTGCTCACCTAATGCGGAGTTTTTAATGGTCAAATGCAGACCTTATTATCTCCCCAGAGAACTCACTTCGATCATACTCACTGCCGTGTATATACCCCCCGACGCTAATGCTAGGTTGGCCATGAAAGAACTTTCTGCAGCCATTAACAAACACCAGAATAAACACCCCGAGGCTGCTTTTATTGTTGCTGGCGACTTCAACCACACCAACTTAAAGACAGTCCTCCCCAGATTCCACCAACATGTCTCCTGCCACACCAGAGGAGACAAGACTTTAGACCATGTGTATTCCAACCTGGCTGGAGCCTACAAAGCCACACCCCTCCCCCACATTGGACAATCGGACCATCTCTCCCTGTTCCTCACACCTAGGTATTCACCACTCATCCAACGTGTGAAACCTGCTGTGAGGACAATTAAAGTGTGGCCAGAGGGGACAGACGCAGTGCTCCAGGACAGATTTAACACTAGGAAGGCCCAGAGCCCAGCCATTTGGCTTTTCTACCTTTAAAACCCGGAGAGCAGCCAAATGGCTGGTAGGCTTTTAGCTAAGCTTTAGCTTCAGGCAAGTGGAAGCTAAATTGGCTAGTCATTCATATGTAAATTGGGTTGTTACCTGGGAATTCTGGAGGGAGGGGAGTGGGGGTGTGTGGATGAGGGGGTGGGGGAGCTGCTAAAAGCGGTGAGCTTCCTTTTGTTTCATCTTGATGCATTCTCAATCATCCAGGGAAACAAATCTCCAAAAGTCACCAACTTGGAGTGTTTCAGTTTGCCATCTTAGGGAGAAATCAACACACATGGGTGTAGGTCCTTTGTTGCTGAGATTTATTGATAAAAACAGTACAAAAAATCAACCATTTGTACACATTTTTACAAATAATTATAAAAAGTGAGTGAGTACATTTCAACATTTTCAGCAATCACTCACAATCCTGGCACTGCCATGGTATCTGTAGTCTGCATTTACCACATGTGTATCTGTTGCAGTGAACACATCGCACAGTGGCATGATTGTTCTTGCAATTGTGTTTGACCTGACACATGGCTCTTTTTCCAGGGCTCGGTGTGGAGGGTTGTGTCAAAGGCAACTGTTCTTTTCTTGCCTTCTTCGCAGCTACATGAGAGTGAGCTAACTCCCTTGCAAGCTCCACCAGGAAGTCCACCCGTCTTTCCTTCGTCCCGGAGCATGCTTGATACAGCACATGTGCATTCAGTGCTGCCATGTCAATCATGTTATAAAACACGGCAACTGGCCAGCGCCGTGTTCCTCTGCGGACAGTGTACTCCCGAACCATCTGGTCCATCACATCCACGCCACACTTTGTTTTGTTGTAAAGGGTGACAGTGTTTGGCTTCCTTTTGGTAGTGTTATCAGTCTGAACCACGCCGTGCATGCTGCTAAGAATATAGACTGTCTTCTTCCGTTTGGCCGCATACGCCGTCAGCGTGGCAGCAGATGTTGAAAACACCTAAGAAATAAGATAAATTGTTATTTCCATAGCACTTTTACACACAATGAAACACATAAACATAGAACCAGAAAAGACCTGCAACATACCTGAGTGGTGAATTCATTGCGATCTGTCTGTCTAGTGGATTGAGGAATTTCCCTGCGAATCTTGTTGACTGTGCCGAGGATGGTGGTTTTCCGTCTAAGAAGTTTTTGCGCAAGTGAAAGCGATGTGAAAAAGGAGGAGATACTGGACCTTCCCATTGCTCACAATTTGAATTTGTTCACACTGCAGATGAGGAGACTGCTTCTCCACCTAAAAAGAGAGCTTGTTTGGGGACTGAGACAGCGAAAGATGGCACAGTGTGGCGTGAAGAACAGGTGGGGACCTGTCTCCCTTTCATTGTGTGTAAAAGTGCTATGGAAATAACAATTTATCTTATTTCTTAGGTGTTTTCAACCTCTGCTGCCACGCTGACGGCGTATGCGGCCAAACGGAAGAAGACAGTCTATATTCTTAGCAGCATGCACGGCGTGGTTCAGACTGATAACACTACCAAAAGGAAGCCAAACACTGTCACCCTTTACAACAAAACAAAGTGTGGCGTGGATGTGATGGACCAGATGGTTCGGGAGTACACTGTCCGCAGAGGAACACGGCGCTGGCCAGTTGCCGTGTTTTATAACATGATTGACATGGCAGCACTGAATGCACATGTGCTGTATCAAGCATGCTCCGGGACGAAGGAAAGACGGGTGGACTTCCTGGTGGAGCTTGCAAGGGAGTTAGCTCACTCTCATGTAGCTGCGAAGAAGGCAAGAAAAGAACAGTTGCCTTTGACACAACCCTCCACACCGAGCCCTGGAAAAAGAGCCATGTGTCAGGTCAAACACAATTGCAAGAACAATCATGCCACTGTGCGATGTGTTCACTGCAACAGATACACATGTGGTAAATGCAGACTACAGATACCATGGCAGTGCCAGGATTGTGAGTGATTGCTGAAAATGTTGAAATGTACTCACTCACTTTTTATAATTATTTGTAAAAATGTGTACAAATGGTTGATTTTTTGTACTGTTTTTATCAATAAATCTCAGCAACAAAGGACCTACACCCATGTGTGTTGATTTCTCCCTAAGATGGCAAACTGAAACACTCCAAGTTGGTGACTTTTGGAGATTTGTTTCCCTGGATGATTGAGAATGCATCAAGATGAAACAAAAGGAAGCTCACCGCTTTTAGCAGCTCCCCCACCCCCTCATCCACACACCCCCACTCCCCTCCCTCCAGAATTCCCAGGTAACAACCCAATTTACATATGAATGACTAGCCAATTTAGCTTCCACTTGCCTGAAGCTAAAGCTTAGCTAAAAGCCTACCAGCCATTTGGCTGCTCTCCGGGTTTTAAAGGTAGAAAGGTAGAAGCCTGGGCCTTCCTAGTGTTAAAAACACAGACTGGAATATGTTCACCCACACAGACCTGGACCAGTACGCCTCATCTGTACTGGATTACATCTCCGAAGCCACAGACAGTGTCACCACCCTGAAACGGATCACCATGTACCCCAACCAGAAGCCTTGGATGAACCGGGATGTTCGTCTCCTCCTGAAGGCCCGCAACACCGCCTTTAGGTCAGGAGATGCACATGCCTACAGTACAGCCAGGGCTAATCTAAAGAAGGGCATCAAAAAAGCCAAACACCATTACAAAAAGAAGGTAGAAGAACACTTCTCCGACTCCAACCCCCGACGCATGTGGCAAGGACTCCAGACCATTACAGACTACAGGACCACCAAACCCTCCCCCGCATCCTCTGATGTCTCCTTCCTCAACGAGCTCAACAACTTTTATGCTCATTTTGGGTGAGGGAACAACCACAACCAAAGCAGACGTGACGCCAGACCACCAACCTCTGACTCTCTCCCCCACTGATGTAGGAGCGGTGCTGAGCAGGATCAATGTCCACAAGGCTGCAGGTCCCGATGACATACCCGGGCGTGTTCTCAGAGTGTGTTCTGGGGAGCTTGCAGGAGTGCTCACAGACATATTCAATCTGTCCTTGGCCCACGCTGTGGTACCGGCCTGCTTCAAATCCACCTCCATCGTCCCGATACCCAAAAACTGCAACCCATCTTGCCGCCCAGTAGCACTCACCCCCATCAACACGAAGTGCTTAGAGCAGCTGGTCCTAGCACACTTCAAATCCTGTCTTCCCCCCACCCTGGACCCCCACCAATTCGCATACCGCCAGAACAGGAGCACAGAGGACGCAGTCTCCATCGCACTGCACTCTGTCCTCTCACACCTGGACAACAACAACACCTACGCCAGAATGCTGTTTATAGACTTCAGTTCAGCATTCAATACAATCCACCCCTCACAACTCATCAAGAAACTGACAGACCTGGGCATCAGTTCCCTCATCTGCAAATGGTTACTGGACTTCCTGACCAGCCGCCCCCAACATGTCCGGCTGGATAACCGCTGCTCATCTACAATCACGATGAACATTGTGTACCACAAGGCTGTGTGATGAGCCCTTTCCTCTACTCCCTCTTCACCCACGACTGCAGACCTGCTGATGGTTCCAACACCATCATTAAGTTTGCAGATGACACCACGGTGATTGGCCTCATCAGTGACAACGATGAGGCCGCCTACAGGGAGGAGGTGGATCGTCTGGCTGAGTGGTGGGACACAAACAACCTGCTGCTTAACACCGAGAAGACCAAGGAGCTCATCGTGGACTACAGGAGGAATGCTGACCCACATCCACCCATCCACATTAAGGGGACGTCTGTGGAGCGTGTGAGCAGCTTCAAGTTCCTGGGAGTCCACATCTCCGAGGATCTCACCTGGACAACCAACTGCTCCAAGCTGGTCAAGAAGGCTCACCAGCGCCTCTTCTTCTTGAGGACTCTGAGGAAGAACCACCTGTCCTCAGACATCCTGGTGAACTTCTATCGCTGCACCATCGAGAGCATCCTGACCAACTGTATAACAGTCTGGTACGGGAACTGCTCTGCCTCGGACCGGAAGGCGTTGCAGAGGGTCGTGAAAACTGCCCAGCGCATTGCTGGAGCACCACTTCCTGCCATAAAAGACATCTACAGGAAGCGGTGTCTGAAAAGGGCTGGGAAAATCATCAAAGACCCCAGTCACCCATCACATGGACTCTTCACCCTCCTGCCCTCTGGGAGGCGCTACAGGAGCCTCCGGACTAAGACCACCAGGTACCGGAACAGCTTCTTCCCCACAGCTGTCAGACTCCTGAACTCTGCCTCCTGACATCTGACCCACGTTAAACTCATGGACTGAACATACACACACACACACAACCACCTACACACACACACAATGGACAACTGTACCCTCAAACACACAATAATAACACGGACTGAACCACCACTCACAACCACTAGCACTTTATATAGCCTCTGTAGAAACTATCTACACCCTGGTCAGCAGCTCACTGCTGTGTGACATTTCAGACACTGAGATTCATCCTATAGCTGTCAGCGATCATGCTCCTGTATCTTTAACACTAATGCACAGGAATAACACTACGCCAAGAAAAAACTGGAGATTTAATATATCACTACTTAAAGATGAAGACTTTATTAAATATTTTAAAAAGGAATGGACTTCATATTTAGACTTTAATGACACTCCCGGAATATCTGCTTCTGTTCTATGGGAAGCAGGGAAAGCTGTGATGAGAGGTAAAATAATTTCTTTCTCATCACACAAAAAGAAAGAAGAAAACAAAAATATTCAGGAATTAGAAAAAAACATCAAATCACTAGAAGAAGCCTACGCGTGCAACCAAGATCAGGAAACATTGAACAAAATATGCAAAACAAAACTAGAATTAAATGAAATTATTAATAAAAAAACACAATTCCTCATACAAAGACTACGCTTGCAGAATTTTGAACACAGTAAGAAATCAGGTCGATTTCTAGCAAACCAGCTAAAAATAAATAAAGAAAAAACAACTATATGTGCTGCTAAAGATTTATCGGGGAACACAATATATGATCCTGGAAGAATAAACAACATTTTTAGGGATTTATATGAAACTTTATACTCACCACAAATAAACCCATCTAAAAATGAAATTGATCTGTTTCTTGACAACGTAACTCTTCCAAAATTACTAGACAGTCAAGCAATGGAACTGGATTCGCCACTGATGCCAAGTGAACTCCAGGAAGCCCTGATAAGTATGCCCAATAATAAGGCTCCAGGTCCAGACGGCTTCCCTGCAGAATTCTACAAAGAATTCTGGACAATTTTGGCACCAGTATTCCACGGAATGTTGCAGGAAATCGAGGAAAATGGCAGACTACCACCAAATATGAATTCTGCCAACATTAGTCTCCTACTAAAACCAGGCAAAGACCCTTTATTTCCCTCAAGCTATCGTCCAATTTCTCTTTTAAATGTAGACCTTAAAATAATCTGCAAAGCTCTCTCAAAGAGATTAGAGAAAATGACCCCCCTCTTAATTCATCCTGACCAAACTGGTTTCATAAAAGGTCGGCACTCCTCAACAAACACTCGTAGATTACTTAATTTAATAGACTACTCATACGATAAAAACATCGAAACCATAATATTATCTCTAGATGCAGAAAAAGCATTTGACAGAGTTAACTGGAAATTTTTATTCGCAACTTTACACAAATTTGGTTTTGGAAACTCTTTCATAAACTGGATAAGAATATTATATAATTCCCCAACAGCTCGTATCAGAACAAATGACCAGACATCCTCCAGCTTCTGTTACCTGAGGGGCACCAGACAGGGATGCCCACTCTCCCCTTCACTTTTTGCAATTTTTATCGAACCTCTAGCAGCAGCATTTAGACAGGCTACAACAATTAAGGGCATAAAATGTAAGAACATAGAACATAAAATCAGTCTCTATGCAGATGATGTGTTGCTTTTTCTGCAAAACACACAAACCAACCTCTCTGAGGTAATTACTTTAATAAACTGGTTTTCAAGAGTTTCAGATTATTCAATTAACTGGCCAAAATCTACAGTTCTCCCCATTAACTGCTCCTTCCATAATTCTTCCTCTGCCCCACTGCAATTCGGAAATATTAAATATTTAGGTATTAATGTCTCTCCTAAGCTTTCAGACTTAACTAAATTAAACCACATCCCACTTCTAAAGAAAGTAGAAGGCGATCTGACGAGATGGAAATCTTTACCCATATCACTCATGGGCAGTGTTGGGGAGTTACGGAATACATGTACCGCCGTTACGTATTTAAAATACAAAATATGAGTAACTGTATTCCGTTACAGTTACCGTTTAAAAAGGTGGTAATCAGAATACAGTTACTTTGTTGAAATAAATGGATTACACTGCGGTACTTTCCTGTTTCATTTTGTCGCGGGTCAGGACTGTTTGGGTTTTGTTTGACAGCTACGTTCTTTTGTTCCAGGCGGCAGCGTTATGGTTGCCATGGTTACAGGGCGACGCTCTCTCTCTCTCTCTGTGACTGTGTGTTTCCTGGGTGAGAGAGCGCCTTTTCGTTGTTGTTGTTGTGCTAAGCTAACAGGCAGAATGCTACGAGGATAGCTCTAAAGAATGTAGCATCATGGGCAGTGTAGTCCGTGTTGCAGGGAGAATGGACTGCCATACACGTTATGGGTCTGTGAGCGCGAGGAGGGAGAAAAGGGGGAGTGGAAAGGTACGAGTTGTAATCGAGGAAAAACAGGAGCTGGAAGCATCTAAATATAATAATAACCACTTCAGCCAAGAAGAGTGCCTGACGAGCCCAGTTGTAAGTAAGCTATTAAGACTCGACTGTACACCGTGTTCGTGTTTTCCTCCGAAAACAATAAGTTCCGTTGGAGCAGCCTTTCAACGCCTCTCTCTGTCAATAAAAGTTGACCCACACAACAAAGTAAAGCTATTTTTCGGCTACGAGCCAACAGGGACCCCGCCGTATTAGTCAGAGGTCCCTTTACTACAGTTCGGAGTCGCGGACCTTCAGTAATAGTAATAAATCACACAGCAATAGTACATTCATGTTGTTGTAAAAATCATGATAATATATTAAGTAATCCAAAGTATTCAGAATACGTTACTGTCTTTGAGTAACGTAACGGAATACGTTACAGAATACATTTTGGGGCATGTATTCTGTATTCTGTAATGGAATACATTTTAAAAGTAACCTTCCCAACACTGCTCATGGGAAGGGTCGCCACTATAAAAATGATGATCTTGCCAAAAATAAATTACTTATTTTTGATGATCCCTAACAAACCATCACAAGATGGGTTCAGATCTCTGGATTCATATATTTCCAAATTCCTTTGGAAAGATAAACCCCCGCGTATCAGCTTAAAAACGTTACAAAGAACCAAGGATAGAGGAGGATTAGATCTGCCTAATTTTCACCAATACTTCTTAGCCAACAGGCTTCAGTTCATCTCAGAATGGTTAAAACATACCTTCTTAGTTGAGCCCTGGCTAGATGTTGAACAGGCACTATGCAAGGATCTAGAGATTTCAGACCTACCATTTATTAGCTCAAACATCAAAAGACATGAATGCTTTAAAAGTATCAACATCAGCTTTTCTCTGACAGCATGGTGGGAGTTTCTAAAAATAACGGAGTCTTCATTAATCCCATGCAAACGTACACCTATCTGGAATAACCCTGACATATTACAAAACAATAATATGACTAATTTCCCAGAATGGAGTTGTAAAGGAATTAAATACTTAGAACATATATTAGAGGGAACAGAATTTATTCCATTTGACAGACTAGTTGCACAATATGGGATCAACAAGACAAGATTTTTAGAATATCAACAAATTAAATCCATAGTAAAAAAGAAATTTAACCTCAGTCAAGTTGAATTACAAACACCACTAAGTGCGGCACATTTTCTTACTCTTAAATCCCCCAAATTATTATCTAAAATATACAGAACACTTTCTAAATTAGATGAATCAATATCCCTTCCTATTGCAAAGTGGGAAGCAGATTTATCAGTCAGCTTAGACCAAAACTTCTGGTCTCAGATTTGCTTAAAAACCTTTAAAGTAATTAAAAATCCCAGTCTGCAATTAATACAATACAAAATACTACATAGAGTGCACTATACAGGTCATCGGATGTTCAAGATGGGCTTTACATCTTCCAACAACTGCTCACACTGTCAAGGCAATACACCAGATTATTACATCTACGCTCTTTGGTTCTGTCCACCAGTGCAAAAGTTTTGGCGCGAGATATGTGAAGACTTATCAAAGTGTCTGAAATGTAACATTCCAACTTCCCCCTTAGTGTGTTTACTGGGCAGCTTAGATAATGTCACTTCAGAAAAGAATATAGCCCATATGATTTTCACTGCCCTATGCATAGCCAAGAAAACAGTCCTCATGAACTGGAAAAATAAAAATAATCTTAATTCTAACCAATATAGAAATTATCTATTAGATTACATTAGTCTTGACACAGCCTCTGCCACCACATCAGATCAATTGCTCTGGGCTCCTTTTGTCAGCTCCATCACCTAGTGGGGGTGGGGGGTCATAGTTTGGTCCCGCCTTCACTGTTGTGATTGGTGTGGGGGTAGGGACAGGCTTAGGGCGTCGGGGGGTTCCCCGGAGGCATCTTCCTTGGGGGGCTCAACCCGGGATAGCGGTCCTGTCCGGTTGGGGGCTCTGTTGGCTCTCAGGTGACTGTTTCCTCGCGGCTGTGTGCAGCGGGGCTAGGGGAGGGTCTGTGCTGACGGACGTGGGTTACTGACCTGGTAGCCTGGCTGTCCCTGGGTGGGTCCGGGATGGGCGTGAGGTTCTGGGGGCGCTCCGTCTCTGGGCTGGGGCCCGGGCCGGGCCTCGGGGGCTTGGGTCCTGGTTGGTATGTTGCCGGGGTTGTGGGCGGGTGGGTGCATGGGTGCCCAGCCCTGGAGCAGGGTGCCGCCGGTGCGTCGAGCCACCTGGGGGGCTCTTCAACTGGTGGGGGAGATGGTCACATCTTGCAGGAGCTTTCCTCTCCTCAGGAACTCTCTCTGCAGGAGGGGGAGATACAGGAGAGGTGGAGGAAGATCTCAGCCTGGGCGTTTACTGTCTTATGTAGTCTGGAAGATGAGTGGATGGTGGGGTGGGTGCAGTTTTCTCTGTGGTGGGGTTGTGTGGACTGTCCCGGGCTCTGTGGGGCCGGGAGGCACTGCTGCACTGGGCCCCGGTCTGGATGGGCCTGGGCCCCCTTTTCCCTGGCGGGTCGCGGAGTGTGAGAGTGCCTACTGGGGTCAGCGGGGGAGCTGGCGCGAGTACTACCCCCCCTCTGTCCCCTTCTGGCTGCCTCTGCCTCAATTTTATCCCACAACTTAGACATTCACATTATTCACACTCTCATTACACATACATACAGGATCTTGGGGGTGGGCACAATCACGGAGTCCAAATTACCATCAGGGTGTACACCTCACCCCTGGCGTCGTTGCCCACCTCTCAATTTTAAATACACTTAGACATTGAGGGCTATCAGGAGGGACTATGCGCTTACCTGCTGCTCCTTGGCAGGTAGCTCCATGCCCTCCTGGGTTTTAATTGCACTTTAGAACACACATGCATCAACACTACAATGAGCGGGTGGAGGGAGGTTTGGAGTCTTCTCCCACCCCCATTCTCTGCGGCCTGCTGGAGCGGGAGGGCTAGGAGGAGTTGGCCGTCCGACTGCGGTCTGGAGTGTGGGGCCTCCCTGCTGCTACGGAGTCGGGGTGGTCTGCCTCTCCCCACCGCAGGGAAAAGGGTAACACCACCTGGGTCTGGGTGCAGTTCCCCCCTCCAGGGGCAAGGGTACCTAGACCCGGTTTGTAGAGTACGCTTGGGGAGTGTGATCGTGTGTACAGCGTCTCTTTATGTCTGTCTCCACGTTGGTTGAGTGTGGAGTGAGTGCATATGAGAGCATGAGGGGGGGGAATGGATGTTTGTGTCTGTGTGTGCCTGTATGTCTGTGTCTATATGTCAGGTTGGGTATCAGACATCACCTCTCTGGGGACACCTCAGGCCCTCCAAGGTTTGGAGGCCTATCTCCACCCACCACCACTTCCCCTGCCAGTGGCGGACTCCCTCAGGTGTCGGTGCGTTGGTGGTTCTTTGTGTCTGGGGGTGGGCGTCCAGGTATACACCGGCTCACTCCTTGGCGGCTGCTTATCGGGGCCTGGAGCCTGGGGCTCGCTCGGGCCCCTTCGGAGGTGGGGTGCCCCCGGCCTCTTGGCCTGGGGCTCGGTCACTCAGGCACAGCTGGCGGCCGGCGGAGCTCATGGGCGCGTCACTGCAACTCCCCCTGGCTTCTGCTTCGCGGCTGCTGAGTGAACCCTCATCTGGGACTCTCCTCAGCTCTTTCTGGAACAGTGGCGCGGCTGCCCCTCTGTTGGTCTTCCATGGTCTCTTGTGTTCTGGGGGCCTCTGGAGGTCTGGAGTTTTGATCTCCTCCATACCTGCTTCACACCCTGGAGGACGGGGCTGTGGCCCCCCCACACTCCCTAGCAGATCGTTACATGGAGAAACCTTTGGAATACAAGCGCGCTGATCCACACAGGTATGCACATGGGTGTTCACTGCTCGTAGACCCAAATTACACCTTTCTTGGCTGCTACTTCGAAGCACATCTGTCCTGCGTGCTGCACAACAACATTGAATATTTAGTATTTACTGCTGTTTACACTTAGCTAGATTAATGCGATGGTGTTGTGTTTAGTATGTTGCTTTGTTTTGTTTTTTTTGTCTTTTTTGCTTGTTTTCTATTCCTCTCTCAACAGGTGATCCAGGAGATTTTTATTTTTTCTCTCCCCCCCTTTCTCACTGTCCCTCTCCCCTTCTGTTTTTCCTTTCCTTCCTCTTTCTTTCTCCCTTTCCTATCCCTCACTCATGTCTGTCCCGTCTGTAACATCTGAAAATAAAATATAATAAATATTAAAAACAAAGATCGACCAAATGGACCAATACGGCAATGCCACGATGATCCATTTGGAAAGTAAATCCATTGGGTATCCTTGTTGGTCTTCAGACAACAATTCTGATGGCTAAAGAACCAAATGGGACAGGCAGAAAAAAAAAAGAAAAAGAAAAAAAGAAACTATCTACACCCTCACTTATCTTAGCAACGGCAGCAACGGCCGGGTGCGGTCCTCAGCTGGCTTCTTAACCGCCAGGGGTCCAGAGTCTGCTGGGGGCTGAAACCCAGCCTCTGGGGAGGCCCTGGAGTGAATCTCAGTCTCAGAACTGGCCAGCTTTTGAGGACTGATAACAATATTGTTTGGTTTGTCTCTCTGATTAGGATTCGAGGTTGTGGAACAGTTCTGTAAGAGTTGGATAGACATAGCTTGCTGTACCGGAGGTGTAGGTGAAGATGATGGCTGTATAGGTGGCTGAGCTGAGGGCGACTGAAGAAAAGGTCGGGAAAATGATGGTTGTGAAGTTGGAAACCGAGCTGACGATAAGGCTGATGATTCCTCTACCAACTGAACTATTGACTGGGCTAAGGATTGAAATAAGGTTTGTAGTAAGTCAGGCTGTGGATGTGACTGTGCTATGGGAAGCGAGGCTGAATGTGGTGGAGGTGGCGACTGAGCTTCGGGCCGGGCGGCTAACCGAGCTTCGGGCCGGGCGGCTAACCGAGCTTCGGGCCGGGCGGCTAACTGAGCTGACATAGCCCCAGAATAAACAGTTCCAGATGAAACAGTCTTAACTCCTGGGTCCGAAGGAGCATCAGAAGCACAGTCTTTTGAACCAAAGCGGAAACGATCGCTCTCAAAATGAATACTGTCATTTTCTCGAACAGGAGGAACAGGAGTTCTAGAGTTCATGAAGCTGACGTTAGCGGCCTTGGGGGAAACGGTACGTTTATCCCTCGACACAGAAGGCGAATGTAGGGGGACTTTGTCACTCACCCTAGGCGGTTGGTCGAGAAAAGTCCCAGGCTCCTGCTGGAGCGGTGAGTGCTGGCGGCACGTTCGGCGCTTCCAAGTAGAAGAGGGAGCAGCGCTGGCAGAATGCGACAAGGAATGACTCGGCTGTGGCTGCTCCTGCTGTGATGTGGAAATGCTGGGTGAGTCGGGTGGCGCTATAATGATCCCTAACATCTTGAAGAAAGCTTGAGCTGGTGTAAGCTGGTTGCTCGCGGTCTCATAGTAATCGGCAGGAGCGTTTTCTGTGAGACCGGGGCAATCCGGGGGGAAGAAGCAGGTGAGTGGACTGAAGGGTAATGTCACAGGCTGGGTCTCTGACCCAGCGCTCTGAGCCTCTCTTTTGTATTTGTTTCATTTTTGATATGTTATTAGTTTTTGTGTCAGTTCCTATCTGTCTTTAGTTTGGGTTGTTATTGTTTATTGTTCCTTGGTTTTCTATGTTTTGGGGTTTTGGTATTTATCATTATGAATTTAGGTCTGTTAAGTTTGTGTTGCCATACTTAGTTTTAGTGTTCCTGTTTTATTTTGACAGTGTCTTGTGTTCCTTGTTCATTATAGTTAGCTTTCCTTTCTTGGTCCTGTCATTAGGGCTATGTCTGTCAGCTGTTCCCTCATGTGTCTCCACTTCCACTGATCACCTCATGTGGGTATTTAAGCCTTCTGTTTTCTGCTTGTCATTGTCGGTTCGTCTGTTTATTTGACCTCAGTCACAGTCATGGTTTTTGTCAGTTATTCTACGGTAGTTTAAGTCATAGTCTTTGCCTGTTATCTTCCACCACAGTTATAGTTATAGTTTTTTGGTCTCAGTCCCTCTTAGTGTTTTAGTTTCTTAGTGTTTTTGTCAGTTTGCTTTGGTTTCCTGTGCCGTCATTAATGAAGGATCACTTTTTTGTTACAACTTACAACTCCTCGTCCATCATCTGCTTTTGGGTCCTGCTTCCTCACACATCGGCGCACCCCGCCGTGACAGAACGAACCGACCAGTCATGGACCCAGCGGATTCAGCTCTCACCGAGTGTCTGGAGAAGACGGCTTGGATCCAAGCGATCCTCGACCGCATCTTTACAGCACCCGATTTGAAGAGCAAGCTTGTGATGGTTAACGTTGCTGAAGCTATTATGGAGAGGGATCCCTGCCTCCTTCAGCTCCCGGGCTCACCTGCTATAGTGGATGCTTTTACAAGGGTAAAAGAGATGCTGCAGGCCCAGGAACTGTCGAGTCAGGAAATGGCTTCCAGCACCTACCAGTCACAACAACCCCACAATCAGTCATCTCCATTGCTGCCTCCGGAACCTGAGTGTGTTCGTGTCGGTTCGCTGAGATTCGCCGCAGCGTCACCACCTCTCAGCTCACCAGTTTCCATGCCCTCATCACAGTCTCGCCATACTCCTGCCACTGTCCAGTGCGAGGAAGCGCTGGACACCATTGATTTGGACCACGACGAGCGTCAGTCGATATTCTGCGCTCTATTGGAGGAGGAGCTCCGGTGGAAGCCATGGCTCATTCCGGAGCACGAGCCCTCTTTCCGGGGTACTCGACTGGCTCTCGGGGGACCTCGGAGTTACCAGGGACTTCCACCTATTGCACCGCCGTCTTCCACTCTCAAGAAAAAGCGGCGTGCGTGCCATCGACGCTCCACACCACGAACACAAGTGAGTGACTATATCTTGGCTCCTCATGTTTTTTCTCCGGAGATTATTGGAACGGACACTGCCTTTCCGGGTCATGAGCCCGGCTATGATGAGACTGTTTTCACTGGAAATGCTAGCCATCAGGCTCAGCTAAGCTGTTGTGGGACTGCTATCCAGGCCGGTTTGGAGCCGGAGACGGAGGTGCAGCTTGTGCAGCCTATTTCAGTGTCAGCTGGAGGGCCCGGGGAGCCCGTCCGGCCTCACGTCTCGTTTGCTGGAGGTTCGGGAGAACCCAGCCAGCTTCATGTTTCGTCTGCTGGAGGTTCGGGAGAACCCAGCCCGCTTCATGTTTCGTCTGCTGGAGGTTCGGGCGAACCCAGCCAGCTTCATGTTTCGTCTGCTGGAGGTTCGGGCGAACCCGTCCAGCCTCACGCCTCGTCAGCTGGAGGGCCCGAGGAGCCCGTTCAGCCTCACGCCTCGTCAGCTGGAGGGCCCGAGGAGCCCGTTCAGCCTCACGCCACGTCAGCTGGAGGGCCCGAGGAGCCCGTTCAGCCTCACGCCACGTCAGCTGCAGGGTCCGAGGAGCCCGTTCAGCCTCACGCCTCGTCAGCTGGAGGGCCCGAGGAGCCCGTTCAGCCTCACGCCACGTCAGCTGGAGGGCCCGAGGAGCCCGTTCAGCCTCACGCCACGTCAGCTGCAGGGTCCGAGGAGCCCGTTCAGCCTCACGCCACGTCAGCTGGAGGGCCCGAGGAGCCCGTTCAGCCTCACGCCACGTCAGCTGGAGGGCCTGAGGAGCCCGTCTGGCCACCTTCTGCTTCACCACCTGTGGCTGCAGCGCCACCTCCTGCGGTTCCCATGCCGCCGCCTGCAGGACCACCACCTGCTGCGCTACTGCCTTTCTGCTTCTGCGCCTCAGCCTGACGCCTCGCCTGGTTCTGCCACACCTCAGTCTGAGAACTCATACAAACTCATTTCACCCACTATAGACTGTGTGTTGCTGCAACTTGAAGAGCAACCTGCCTCGTCAGCTGGAGGGCCCGAGGAGCCCATCCACCCTTCTGCCACATCAGCTGGGGGTCCCGAGGAGCCCGTCCAGCCTCCTGCCACGTCAGCTGGGGGGCCCGAGGAGCCCGTCCAGTCCCACGCCACGTCAGCTGGAGGGCCCGAGGAGCCTGTCCAGTCCCACGTCACGTCAGCTGGAGGGCCCGAGGAGCCCATCCAGCCACCACCTGCGGCTGCCTCTGCTACGCCTGGTCCAGCCTCTGCCTCTGCTATGCCTGGTCCAGCCTCTGCCTCTGCTACGCCTGGTCCAGCCTCTGCCTCTGCTACGCGTGGTCCAGCTTCAGCCTGTGCTTCGCCTGGTCCGGCTTCAGCCTCAGCTCCTGCTTCGCCGTCGCCTGGTCCGGCCTCAGCCTCGGCTCCTGCTTCGCTGTCGCCTGGTCCGGCCTCAGCCTCGGCTCCTGCTTCACCGTCGCCTGGTCCGGCCTCTGCTTCTGCCTCGCCTGGTCCGGCCTCTGCTTCAGCCTCGCCTGGTCCGGCTCCTGCTTCGTTGTCACCTGGTCCAGCCTCGGCTTCAGTCTGTGTTTCGCCTGGTCCGGCTTCGGCCTCGACTCCTGTCTCGCTGTCGTCAGTTCCAGCCTCGGCTTTTGTTCCTGCTTCGCCTCCGCCTGGTCCGGCTTCGGCCTCAATTTCTGTGTCGGCCTCGCCTGGTTCTGCGGTTGTGTTGCTGTCGCCCAAGCCTCGTGTTGCCCCTCGGGATCGCCGGCCGCTTTCCGGGCCGTTTGTTGGACATCATTGCCGTCCGGGTCGGCCCCCTGAACTTTTGATCTCTGGCCTGCTGTGCTCTCGACCTCCGGGTCGGCCCCTGGAACTCATGGATTTTGGACTGCTGGACCGTTGGCCTCCTGGTCGGCCTCCCGAACTTTTGTACTCTGTTTTGCTTTTCTGTCGACCTCCGGGGCGGCCGCCTGAACTGCTTTGCCATTTGCTCCTGCTCTGCCGGGTTCCTGGTCGCCCTCCTGAAGCTGGGTCTCGGACTCTTGTGCCCTTGTTGTGTTTGCTCTGTGTGTTTTCGCTGCTTTGTTTTTTGTGGTTTTGTTTCTGGCCCTCCTTCCTGGTCCCCCTCCGCCCGCCCCGGGTGGGTGGTTGTGGTTTTGTTTTTGTGTTTGCTCTGTGTGTTTTCGCTGCTTTGTTTTTTGTGGTTTTGTTTCTGGCCCTCCTTCCTGGTCCCCCTCCGCCCGCCCTGGGGGGGTTGTTTTTGGCTTTGTGTTGTGTTTTCTTGTTGTTTTTTCTTTTTCGGGCATCTGGAATCCGCCCTTGAGGGGGGGGGCTCTGTCTGACCCAGCGCTCTGAGCCTCTCTTTTGTATTTGTTTCATTTTTGATATGTTATTAGTTTTTGTGTCAGTTCCTATCTGTCTTTAGTTTGGGTTGTTATTGTTTATTGTTCCTTGGTTTTCTATGTTTTGGGGTTTTGGTATTTATCATTATGAATTTAGGTCTATTAAGTTTGTGTTGCCATACTTAGTTTTAGTGTTCCTGTTTTATTTTGACAGTGTCTTGTGTTCCTTGTTCATTATAGTTAGCTTTCCTTTCTTGGTCCTGTCATTAGGGCTATGTCTGTCAGCTGTTCCCTCATGTGTCTCCACTTCCACTGATCACCTCATGTGGGTATTTAAGCCTTCTGTTTTCTGCTTGTCATTGTCGGTTCGTCTGTTTATTTGACCTCAGTCACAGTCATGGTTTTTGTCAGTTATTCTACGGTAGTTTAAGTCATAGTCTTTGCCTGTTATTTTCCACCACAGTTATAGTTTTTTGGTCTCAGTCCCTCTTAGTTTTTTTAGTTTCTTAGTGTTTTTGTCAGTTTGCTTTGGTTTCCTGTGCCGTCATTAATAAAGGATCACTTTTTTGTTACAACTTACAACTCCTCGTCCATCATCTGCTTTTGGGTCCTGCTTCCTCACACATCGGCGCACCCCGCCGTGACAGGTAAGCAGCTAGTGAGGAACGGCAGCACGGAGGCCCTCCAAGCGCTAGCCGGGTCCCGTCAAAGGCTGAGCTGCGCTTCCTCAGTGAGTCTGCTGGATCCATACTGGTCGTGTCGTTCTGTCATGAATCGCTGTGTGGCAGGCAAGCAGGAGTGGTGGACCCAAAATGCAGAACTCAGACACGGAAGTGAAACTTAAAGCGCAGCTTTATTGCTGGGAAAAACCTCCTACAAACTAAACTCACCAAAAGAAAACCAAAAGTCAGAACAGAGGAACCAAGGACTGAAACACTGGAAAGAAACACTAAACTGGAGCAGGAGACCAAACACTAGGAACATAGAAGCAGAACACACAGCTAGTTGAGGGTACGACGCGACACTGACACAGAGAAACACAGGGCTTAAATACACAGATGGCAGTAATCAAGGGATTAGAGACAGGAGGGGAACACACCTGGGAGAAATCACAGCTGACGAGACAGGGGAAACGTAAACTGAGCACACTCACATACGACACAGACCTTCACAATAAAACAGGAAACTCAGACACATGGAACCAGACAAGACATTGAACTAAACAGACAGATTCACAAACAGATGGGGTGACACCATAGACAGACAGAGAAACAGACTCCAAGGCAGACCAAATATAACACATAGAACTCAAACAATAATAATCATCATCATAAACTAGAAAATGATAACTAAAAGCGCTGGGTCACCGACCCAGGACCATGACACTTTCCTTCTGACAATGCTGTCTGTGTTGAGCGCTCAGTGGATCTGCGCTTGACAGTGCAGCCTAGGTGGAGTAGTCGAAAGCAGATTCACTGAGCGCAGGACAAGCTAGCGAGACAGAAGTTAAGCTCTCCTTGCAACATGGCAAATTGAACCTCCCCCACCCTCATTCAGATCTGGCGTTTGGAACTATTTTGGTCTTCATGTGACATATGACCCTGAAGGTAAGCGCGTCATGGACTAAAGTAAAACAGTATGTCGGATGTGCCACGCAATGCTCAATTACATTGGTGGGAACTAGTGTGTTAGCGCAGTTAGCTCGTTAACATGTTGGCGGTCCAGCCCCACGCACGGGGCGATCCGCGGTAGCTTGTTAACGGAGATTTGCCGTGTTGTGGCTTTAACGTCATTTCAACGAGATTAACGCTGACAGCAGTAGTGGGAACACAACGAATATGACTGCACATTTACTCTGACAGCATCCTAGTGCAAAGACAAGTGGAAGCAGACAAAAACAACAAGCACGCATGCTGCAAACTTTACCCAAGTCATTTAAACGGCCGTTAGCACATGATTCTCCTTATGGGGACCTGATATGTTTAATATGCTGCTGAGAATATAGCCCAGAAGAAGCGGATAGTATAGCTTTTATTTTGGAAAGAGCCATTTCTCTGTAATAAACTCTCTTTTCCAAAGATGAGTGATTTCTCGATCAGATATATTTATTTGTTTTTTATTATTTTGTTGTTTCAGCAACATTAAATTTAAAAACTGTACTTTTGAGTTAAAATATATATTTATAATTTTAATAAATGACAAATTAAAAAAGCATGAACTTTTTTTTGTATCGAAAAAATATCGAACTGTGACACCAAAGTATCGAATCGAACCGAACCGTGAATTTTGTGTATTGTTGCACCCCTAATATATATATATATTAAATGTTTCCATTTTAATCTGATTGTGTGACATGTTTGTGTAGACTGCTGAAGGTGAAGTTGCTTTAGATACTGTTAAAGTCTTAAGTGGTTACGTTATAAGTTTACTTCACATGTTCTTTTGAAGAGCACCTTTGAACTGGATAGTATGTCATTAATAACAACAGCTCAGTGGCAAACAAGACTGGAAAATGCAATTCTAAATGCTGCTGCCTGGAAGTTGTAATTAATGTAAAACATTGTACAGTATTGTATCTCTTCATCACCATAAATATTATCTCAGATCTTCCCAATTCCCCAGTATAAACAAAACATACGGACGGAAGAAGTAACCATGAGGGAGGTGAAACGTAGGTCTGCCCAATCAGAAGCTACGCTACAGGAGGCATTCAATGACGTAGACTGGGACATGTTCAGAGCATGCGCAGTCGACATCAACGAGTTTATGGAAGTCGCAGTATGCTTCATCAATATGCTAGCGGAGGAGATTATCCCCACTGCGAGAGTCACCACATTCCCGAACCAGAAACCATGGGTGGACAGATCGATCCGCGCTGCAGTGAATGCCAGGACCGCCACCTGCAACGTGTGTTTCGCCACTGGCGATATGAGCGCCTACAAAGCAGCCTCATACGGCGTACAGCGCGCAGTGAGAGATGCCAAACACCGGTACCGGGAACACGTGGAGTCTCGCTTCCACCAGGGTGGCACACGGAGTATGTGGCACGGACTACGCACCATTACCGACTACAAAGCCAGGGACACTGTGCCGATCAACGCCGACTCTGCATTCACCAACGAGCTGAACCAGTTCTATGCCCGTTTCGAGGTTAGCCACGCGGCTAATGCTAACTACCGCCTGACTACCGAGGACACTGACGTCACCAGTGAGAGACCGGTGATCAACATCGCGGAGCACGACGTCTGAGCGACACTGAGGAGAGTGAACACAAGGAAAGCAGCGGGGCCAGACGGCATCACCGGCCGTCTGCTGTGCTGCTGTGCTGACCAGCTAGCAGGTGTGTTCACTTCCATCTTCAACGAGTCCCTGGCGAAGTCTGTGGTCCCCACATGCTTCAAAAGATCCACCGTCATCCCTGTGCCCAAGAACAGCAAACACCCATCCATGAACGATTACCGGCCAGTTGCACTGACCTCGGTAGTAATGAAGGTGTTCGAGAGGCTGCTGAAGAACATCATCTCCTCCGCCATCCCAGACACCACAGATCCGCTCCAGTTTGCCTACCGAGCCAACAGATCCACAGAGGACGCCATCGCCCACTTCCTGCACACCACCCTCAGCCACGTGGACAAGAAACAGGGTAACTATGTGAGAATGCTGTGTGCTGATTACAGTTCAGCATTTAACACTATAGTGCCCAGTAGACTGTTCACAAAGCCGAGGGATCAACAGCCATCTGTGTGCATGGGTGTTGGACTTCCTCACTGGCAGAACTCAGGTGGTGAGGGTGGGTAGATGCGTCTCTAACAGCATCACCATCAACACAGGAGCACCACAGGATTTGTCCTCTCGCCCTCTACTGCCTCTACACTTTAGATTGTGTGGCCACCCACAGCTCCGACACCATTGTGAAGTTTGCTGACAACACAGGGGTGTTGGGCACCATCTCCAACAACGATGAGGCGGCCTACATGGATTAAGTGAAGAATCTGGCATCATGGTGCCAGGACAACCACCTCCAGCTGAACGTTGACAAGACCAAGGAGCTGGTGGTGGACTTCAGAAGGGGTCAGCACAGAGACTACAAGCCCATTATCATCAATGGAGCTCCAGTGGAGAGGGTGCAGTCCTTCAAGTATCTCGATGTCCACATTTCCTCAGACCTGACATGGGCTGCCCACATTCAGGTCCAGACCAAAAAGGCTAGGCAGCGCCTGTATCACCTACAACAACTGAGGAAGTTCCGGGTCTCTCCAGAGATGCTCAGGATTTTCTATACAGGTGCTGTGGAGAGCATCCTCACACAGAACATCACATCCTGGAATGGAAACAGCTGTGTTAAGGACCAAAGAGCTCTCTAGAGAGTGATCTGTACAGCAGAACGCTGCTGCAGGATTGCTCTCCCCCCTCTTCAGGACACCTACACCAGGAGATGCCGGACTAGAGCAGCGCAGATACTGAAGGACCCGTCCCATCCTGGCAACAAACTGTTCTAACTTCTGCAATCCGGCAGAAGGTTTCGCATCATCCGGGCAAGGACAGAGAGACTCAAGAGGAGCTTCTATCCCCAAGCCATCTGGGCCCTGTTAAAAGGGAGTTTTTCCTTCCCACTGTCGCCAAAGTGCTTGCTCATAGTGGGTCATATGATTGTTGGGTTTTTCTCTCTATCTATTATTGTACGATCTACTGTACAATATAAAGCACCTTGAGGCGGCTGTTGTTGTGATTTAGCACTATATAAATAAAATTGAATTGAAATTCCTTTAATTTTAAATGTTCATACTGTCTATTTTGTAAAATAGTCAGATTGTCTATTCTTATTTAATTCGCTTAATGTACAGAATTCACCTGCTTGCTGCTTACATGCTACTACTGCACATCCACCTAATGTATATATTATGTTATGTTCTTCCTTCCCCCCCCCCCCCCCTCTTTTTTTGCAAGTCGAGGAGCATGTCAGGTTACATTTCACTGTGTGTTATACCTGTATAACTATGCATGTGACGAATAAAGAACCTTGAACCTTTAACCTTGATTTCCTTGAAACACAGTGATATATTCCGAGGCTGTATCACCCAACCCTGCGCAGAAATAGCTGTGACAAACTGGCGACGAGTGACAAGAGAGCTGGTTCATAAATACACACAGGTCTGCTGAATAATGAAGGACAGGTGTATCGGTCCAATAAAGACAGTTCACAGAACAATTAGTTCACAGAACTCAAAAAAAAACTATTTAAATTCATTGCCTCGAAAAAATTGAGTAAAGTTTTACTTAAGATGATTAAGCTAGGGCAACTTACCCATTTTGAGTACACTGTACAGCCTCATTAGTTCACAGAACTCAAAAAAACTATTTAAATTCATTGCCTCGAAAAAATTGAGTAAAGTTTTACTTAAGATGATTAAGCTAGGGCAACTTACCCATTTTGAGTACACTGTACAGCCTCATTAGTTCACAGAACTCAAAAAAATGAGTAAAGTTTACATAAGATGACTAAGTTAAGGCAACTTATTCATTTTGAGTATAGAGTAAAAGCCTATGTAGCTTCCAGAATTAAAAAAAAAATGCAAACTCGTTGCCTCAAAAAAACTAAGTAAAGCTTACTTAAGATGACTGTTAGGACAACTTCTTCATTGCAAGTCTGCAGTATTGAGAATAACTTGATATTTCTGACTGTACAATACTAATTGTTTACCTACTGACAAACATTTCAAGTTCAACTAAATTAAACAATTTGTGGTAACCTGAATATGACTAAAAATAATTAACAACACTTTTTGTAATGATGTTAAAATCAGCCCAACTTTTATTTTCAAACACAACAAAGTATAACAGCCAACATACTGGACACTGTTCTGCTGAACAACAAACAATTATATTGCCATCACTGTTATAATCTTACTGTCATGATCCTAGGTCTTTTGACCCAGCGTTTTGAGTTTTAGTTTATGTTTAAACCCTTCAGGTTTTCTAAGTTCATTTTTATCATGCGAGGAGGTCTTGTGTTCCTGTGTTCATCATGGTTAGTTTTACTCTTCCACTGTGACGTCGTTATGTTCATGTGTGTCAGCTGTTCCCCCATAAAGCATATAGTTAGGGCTGGACCAGGTGACCCCGAATCCTCCCTTAGTTATGCTGCAATAGACGTAGGCTGCCGGGGATTCCCATGATGCATTGAGTTTTTCCTTTCCAGTCACCTTCCTCACTCACTATGTGTTAATAGTCCTCTCTGCATTGAATCATATCTGTTATTAACCTCTGTCTCTCTTCCACAGCATGTCTTTTATCCTGTCTTCCTTCTCTCACCCCAACCGGTCGCAGCAGATGGCCCCGCCCCTCCCTGAGCCTGGTTCTGCCGGAGGATTCTTCCTGTTAAAAGGGAGTTTTTCCTTCCCACTGTCGCCAAAGTGCTTGCTCATAGGTTGTGTTGAATAGGATATTATGGTCGTCAGTATCGAATGCTGCACTCAGGTCTAGCAGGACAAGCACAGAGATGAGTCCACTGTCAGAGTTTTTCCTTCCCACTGTCGCCAAAGTGCTTGCTCATAGGGGGTCATATGATAGTTGGGTTTTTCTCTGTATCTATGAAGCGCCTTGAAGCAACTTTTGTTGTGATTTGGCGCTATATAAATAAAATTGAATTGAATTGAATGTCTTTCTGTCCAACAACAGGAGTGCTGGTCCCGAGCCTCAAAGACAGTAAGAAGCAAGCAGAGGGAGAAAAAACAGAACATTTTTTAGAAGCTGATTTGATCCTTAATGGCTGTGCAATCATTGTAACATACAACACAGAAGGTCAATGTAGACCCCATACAACCAAATTAGACTAACACATATAGTATTAAAAACACCATCTACTACTGTGTCTGAATGTGTAGTATTGGCACTGTCAGTTTAGGCCTAAAGAGACATGTGTTTAAAAAAAGACCACCTAATTTAAATATAATCATTACATGCTTGTTGAAAGTTAACTTCCAATATATAAAGTTTCTAATAAGCAAAATGACCAGATCTAACATATGGTTTCTTATGATTCAACTGTGTAATTTAACTTAATTCTTTAGAAACACAACCTATATTACTTTATTCTCAAGTATAAAGCCAACCTAGACTTTAACCATTTAACAGGCCACTAATCTGGATTATAGCTTTCACAACAAAACTTGTTTTTAAACACATTTTTAACAAAATAAATACTATTATTATTATTATTATTATTATTATTATTATTATTATTGTTGTTATTTAAAATGTAATAAAACAGAAAAGTCGGTTAAATATAAAAGCAGTTTCCTTATGTTGTTAAACAAAGGCTAGATTTGACATTAACCCTTTAAGACCTACCATAGAACCAAGTTCGCCAGAGCTTATATTATATTTTTACATGCTGTGGAGCCATTTTTGGGAGCATTTCAAGTTGCTATACATCAATACAACCATTATAGCCCAAACTTTAATAATATGTCTGCATTAGGTGCATAGTAATTACATAAATTGCAAAAAAGTGCAATAAACTACAAAAAAATTGAAAATCGTTTTTGTTTTTTTAACATATATTTCTAGTTAGAGAAATTTAAGAGGCTTATCCCTCAAAACTGTAAATACAAAAAAGTTACACAAACTAGTTTCCCACCACAGGAAATTTATTTTGAGTGTCTTCATAGTTTTATTTTTGAAATACACCAATTTTTATATACTGCAGGAAAAATGAAAATAAATATTATAGTGCAAATTTGCAAAATAACAGCATATGCATCAAAATAAACTATTTCCAGCAGTGCAATATGAGTCCTAAGCATCCCAGAAACGACACAGAAAGTCATAAACTCAAACATAACTTTTTAAAACACATAACAAGTAAAACACAAGCTCATAAGGGCCTGATCGTAAAAAACTACATTTCCGCAAAATGACGTCACTTCCGGTTTCGGGCAGGTCATGCGGTCATGTGATAGTTCGCGCTGATGGACGTAGGAAGTGTTACAAACAGCTGATGGATCGGCGAAGCGTGTTTCTGGAATATCATGTTTTTGTTGCTGCAAGTGATTTTTATGCAGTTTTTGCAAAGCTATATGTGGAAGGAAACTGTGACCTAGGACAAGCTGATGGCATAAGATGTAAGTACAACTCCTCCAGTTTCATATGCAAAAAAAATTATTGTGCTAGCTTAAGTGGTTGCAGAGCTACCGGGATTTAAAAATAGTTACGCAAAACAGAGCGTGCCCGCTCCGATCGGCTGTAAAGGGTTAATAGATGCCACAGATGTTCAAAAGCTGACACAAAGCATGAAAAAAATAGACTTCTCCGAAAACATTGGAGCATTTTTGCAAATATGTGATGTCTTGATAAATCGAGCAGATATTTGAACTTTACACAGCTACATTCTCGCCTGAAAATATCTTAAAAGTTTATTTTGTGACCCAGAAAAAGTAATACGTTTTTTAGCTGCTCTCCTCCACCATTGCCACGCTTACAAGTACGCACAGGCTCCGACAACCGGCCGATAAATGCAATCCTCCTTTTCCCCAGACTACCCTTTCTGGGTCACAAAATAACCTTTTAAGATATTTTCAGGCAAGAATGTAGGTGTGTAATGCTCAAATAAATACTTAATTTATCAAAATATCACATATTTGCAAAAGTGCTTCCACGTTTTCGGAGAGCTCTGTTATCCACCAGGGTGATAGCTGACCGGGAGCTCAAGGCTCGATAGAGCCGGCGAGCACAGCTGACTCCTGGCGTATTGTTTTCAACCCCCTTGCGGTCTTTTGCTACTCAGGTTAAACATGATATTTATAGTTAGTTAGTTATGGCTATGGATTGAAAATACACCCCGCCCCTAACGGCTGCACCTCCCGAAGAATTTTGTCTGGGCTCTCATCTCACTTTTTTATTTGAAACAATCAACAGAACATTTCCCAGACATATTTTCATTTAAGGTTTTTAAGGCTGTGGTGTTAATTTTTAGGTAACATGAGCCCAGCGGCAGCAGCAACGCTAGGCTAACACTAACTAGCTAGCAAGAATATAAACCAGGTGCTAAAGTAAGAGAAGCCACAGAAACAGACCGAGCAGAAAACACACAAACAACAACAACAAAAAGCCCCATAGGATCCAACAGAGTCCTGACAGACTGGGAAAACCATGGTAAAGGATGAGGATTCAAAAACACAAAGACAGAGAGGTTCAAAAAGTCTTTGGATACATCATTGACCTCAAAGACTGCTGTAGCAGTGGTTAGTCAGTGGTTAGACAGTGGTGTACTTAATGCAGTTTTTCATTCACCTCTGGACGATAAGCGTTTCTCAGATCCAGCTCTGTGAATAGAGCCTGCAGAAGCTCAAAAGCAGAGTTAATGAGTCGAAGTATATACTTCTTTAAATACTTGGGTAGTTACATGTTTTGATTAAAGCATCCTATAATCAGTACAAGCATGCAGGGTTATATCTTTCTTCTCCATGGAGGGGAAGGTGGGCAGATTACGCCTACTGTTTTCAAAGCTTCCTATATGAAACCTCTATATGAAACCTCTATATAACCTCTGACGAAGAGGTTATATAGGTGGCTAGGAGGAAGCGGGACGCAGAGTAGAAGATCTTTGGGCAAGTCAAAAGGAAGCTGGAATAGCAGAGACGAGGCTTGAGTGTTGCTCAAGACGTCCCCCACGTCATGACAGATTCCTGCTACAGCGCACTGATCTGGGGGAGGAGGTGTAAATTTATCGGCACTCAAAGGAACAGCAGACTGTGAGCAAGTAGATAAAGAAAAATTACTCCAACTGATAACACAACCATCAGACAAATCAATAGCAGGACTGTGCATCAGTAACCAAGGATGACCTAAAACAACGGAACTGTGGAAAAGAATACAAACAGGAGAGACTCACAATAACTGCCAAACACTGTTAGTTGGAAAAGAAGCAGTCAACACCATGGCTGAGTGTTTCTGGCTTTGAACTGCTGTGTATCAATGAGAGTCTCAAAAACACAGATTCAGACAGCCAGACACAAGGCAACACTAAGAAACCAATACTATCAGCTTATAGCATGACTTAATAAGTCATTATCAGCTGTTTAATATGTCCATGCAGCAGGAGAACTGACCCACCTTCACTACGGAGTCAGAGAGTTTTGGAAATGAGTGTAGGGGTGTGTCTACACTGTAAAAAAAAAAAACTGTAGATTTTACGGTAAAACGCTGGCAGCTGTGGTTGCCAGAAATCTACCGTAAAATTACGGGTGAAACATTTTCTTCTTTAACGGTAACAAGTGAAGGATACAAAAAAAACAACAACAGCAATAGAATAATATTAAACACAAAGTGAACCCGTCTTCCTTCATTAAATAGGTTCTTTTAGATGTTAAGGAGGAATTGACTTAACCAGGCTGGCGGAGAATGAAGACAACCGGACACCTGCGGCAGATGGGGAATCAGTGAACTTTTATTGAGACAGAGACAACCTCTCAACACAGCTCACATCAGGAGATTCCGAAGATTTGCTGTGAGGATGGGTATATATTCTCTAAAACTTACAGGAGGGGGTTGTGAGGAAAGTGCTGCATTAGCAGAAAAACAACTCCATAAAAGGAAATCGGCCTTGGGTGTTCTAGTCTCTTCGCCTGCAGATATCTTGCACCTGCAGGATGAGGCGATCGCTTCTTATCGCTCTCAAGGCCAAAGTCGTGAGCACATTTTTATTACACAGTTGCACAGTAACTTTAAAGCTGAACAATATTTAAAGCTGAATAATGTTTGATCAGATTATATTTTCTTCAAATCCCCCTTTTGACCCATCTTAAATGGGTCAACACACAAAAATAAGTCACATTCAAAGGAACACAGAGACGTGTCGAAGCCTGGCTCGAAAAACTCCTCGGGTCTTATCATTTGTCTTTATCTGTCATTGCAGATGAGGAGAAAAGAGTCCAGGCACCACCCTGCCCAGGGGTCGGCTGCAAGCAGTCTCGGTTCCAGACGAAAGCAGTAACAGCTGTCCTGCACACAAGGATACAACGAGTCAGTGCAACCAGGGTAGTGACACAAAATTAACAGTTCCTGTAACCCAGCAACCAAAAAGCATAAGTAATGATAAAAATGTGGAGAGTACAGAGTATACTATAATAATGAGAGATATAAACGTGAAAATGTGAAAGAATAAATCAACAGTAAAATAAACCCAGAACGGTAACTGCTAAGGACATTCAAAAGTGAATATGGTAAAACGTGAGGAAAGGGGTGTGGAAAAAAAACAATTTATATCCAGTGGTGGGAGTACACATTCGCTCAGGCTTAAGTCCGGAGACCCTGAGAACATCGCTTAACCCTCACAACCCGACCAGACACAGTTCAACCAGATATATCCTTCAAGAGGAAGTGGGTGAGGGAAACAATTAATAACAAGCCTAATACAAAACACCACAGAGAAACAACCATTCTAGAAGCATTTAAACAAGAGAAAGACGATAATGTTCGTCACCCTCACGATCAGAGTTTTCATCATCCGTTGGCGAGGAGGTGGGAAGTTGACTAGCCAATAAAGGCATCTGCCGGGCGAGATCCTTATCCTCAGGAGTGAGAGCTGTAACAATCAGTCTCTGGAAGAGGGATCGAATGCATGGAATACAACAGCAACCGCAGGTGACTAGGACAGCAACAAAAACTGAGATGGAAACTAGGATGGAAGCTACAAGGGCCTTATATTTGCCAAACATGTTAAGCCAAGAGTCCCACATGGCAGTATCAACGCCCGAGTGTTCCTTCATTTTAACAGTAAGAGCTGTGAGACCAGTAATAGCTTTAGTGAGGGAACCATCAGGAGCTGTGTTATTGGGGATATAGGTACAGCACTCCTGACCAAAAAGGCTGCAGACTCCGCCTCTTTCTGCGAGGAGAAAATCCGTTGCGACCCTGTTTTGGAAAGCCATTAGGGAAGTGGCAGATAACTGTGCATGCACAGCTTCAAAACCATCTCGAGTGTAATTAGCCAACAGTTGCACATTAAAGTGAATGTAGTTAATTCTGTCTACATTCGCATTTATTTCAACCATCCAAAGTATCGAGGCCCATCCTGCTTTAACCTGGTCTCGCAGTTTATATTCATCGGGGACCCCACGGGGTATACCTACAGCATCAATATAGGTTGGATTATGAGCTGAACCTGGGATTAGAGAACGCTTAGAGCGGCGTTCAGAGGAGGATGGGAGGCCAACTTCGTGTACTTCTATAGAGAGATCTACTGGAGTGACTAAAACAGGTAAAATAAGAGTTATGAGAGCGCAAAGACCTGACGCATCCCGAGGGAAACCATCATATAACTTGTTACTGCCACACCACCACCACAAATCAGCCCTAGCCGTAGGTCGGAAGTTTGGTTTCATAACCGTCATCTCAGTGCACCAAGAAGAGTTCAAGCTACCTAGTTTTACTGCATTGCCAGTCAGGTTAATACAAGTGAAATTGTTCACAGCTACATCTGAAGAAAAGAAAGGTGGTTTATTAGAGACCGAGCGTTGAGTTTTAGGAAAGTGGTTTTCCAGATATGAGCAATGACCTCGTTTTGTATTGTTCATAAGATGCAGGAGGCATGCACTATTGACTGGCGCCGGTACCACTCTTAAAGTGGGGCGGGCTCCCATACACACTATGCAGTCGGAAGCCGTCTTGTCAGCAGCTTGTTCAGCTAGTAGTAACCAGTTGTTTGTTGCTCCAGAAATACCGGTTAGAATTTGGAAGAGGTCATCTTTAGACATTTTATTTGTGTCTACAATGCGTATTCGGCCGTTTCTCCCCCCGTTTGTATATGTCACCGGAGGGCCATTAAAGGTGGGATTATCATCTTTAACTACAGAGCTTGGAGCTGCACCAACGCTAGGGCATATTTCCATTTGCCAATACAGGGCGGTGCGATCAGTCCAAGGGGCAAGTATAAATTGTTGACAGGAGGTCAAGGCCAGATCCTTTAGGGTAAAAATTAAGCCTGAAAGATCCGGTTTTTTTTGCTATTCTGAGCATATTTTGGTTTCTCCAGTGCAAAGCCTGACCCCTAGAGTGCTTGGACCAATCGAGGTCCGTTTCTGACACTAAACTGGACCACTTCCACTGATGCCAACCTCCCAGGGTTATATACCACACTGAGGAGGAGAGATGTACTGCAAGGTTAAAAAGATCCCCCCCTTGGTCTTTGGTGACGGGAGTGACTGGGAAGCTAGCGAAATCTATTTCGACTACCCAACTTTTATTGTTGGGGACACAGAGAGTAATCATTCTAGTCGTACTTGGGGTACAGGAGGTAACCGTGTCTCGTTTCTTTCTAAATGGATCGGGCGTGGGCAAAACTGGAGAGGAAGTGGTGGGCAAGACCCTAGGGGCTACATTTGTCAGATTGGGACTGTCAGAAGGGGGCGAAGCTTTTGAACTTGAAGGTGTCAGAAGTTTCGGGGGCCCTTCACAGATCAGGATTATGCCAATGGGAATGAGACCCAGGGCCAGGAAGCAAACAAAGACGCAACATCTTTGCCTGCCTGTCATTTCAGGGGGAAAGGGCCAAGACATGTTTACTTAGCTTGGATGTCTTCTAATAGAGGATGATGGGGCACAGAAAGGTGGTCCAGTTCCCCCCACCTCGCCAAGGGCGTGTTCTAGGAGTTAAAGAGCAACAAAAAGTATCAGTGACACAACTTTAAATGAGCTTTCAGCGGTTAAAACTATTGCAATGTAAAATGTAAATCTTAAAAACTCAAGCCAATATAAAAGCAAAGTCATAAAAGATGTTAAAAATAGAAAAATAAAAATGTTTAGTTCAGTATGAAGAACACCCCCTTTTGTAACCAGCCGGCTTGTAGGTTGAGTTTTGGCTCCCTCAAGTGGTTGGTGATGCTGTTGCAGCTCCTTCTGACAGGTCCTTCTGCACCTCTCTCAAGGTTCTTCCTGGTTCGGTGGCAGCAGCGCACTGTGTGTAATGAAACCAGGTGTCACCTTTCCCTTCGAGCCTGACAGCGTGGGAGGTCCGCTCTGTTATGCGGTAAGGGCCTGTCCAGCGAGGCTCAGCCCACTTTCTCTTTGTGACTTTCAGGAGGACGTAGTCCATTCCAGGTGTAGCCGCCTCTTTCAGCTCTTGCTGGTTTCTTTCAGCGACCTGTGAGGAATACTGGGCAACAAAACTGCGGAGCATGTTATAATATGTCCTCGGATCGAGGTCTGAATCAGCTTCATCCGACATTAACAGGCGAGAGGAGGGGCCAGGAAAAGGCCTGCCATGCTCCAACTCAAATGGAGTGTAACCAGAGGTTTGATTTACTGAGCATCTTATGGACATTAATGCAAGAGGCAATGCCTTAACCCAATCTAATTTGGTCTGTGCACAGATTTTAGCCAATTTAGTTTTTAGAGTTTGATTCATCCTTTCCACTTTCCCCTGGGATTGGGGGTGGTAAACTGAGCCAAACTTATGTTTCAAACCTAATGCGGCTTCAACCCTCTGCAGATCGTGGTTCCTGAAATGTGAACCATTGTCCGACCTTATGACCTCGGGAAACCCATGCTGTGGTATATAATGATTAATCAGACACTTCACCACAGTTCCACTGTTTTCACTTGCTGTCGGCCAGGCTTCTGGCCAACCTGAAAATGCATCCACAGCCACCAGCAGGTACCTGTAACTACCTACTCTGTCCACCATGTCTGTGTAATCAATGATTATTTCTTTCCCTGGGCAAAGTGGGATGGGGAAGTACCCTGCTATTGGCTTGAAGGCGGGCTTGATTCCAAATTGGTTGCACTCCTTACAGGTTTTAACCATGTATTTTGTCATGTCTTTTAGATAAGGGTGCCACCAGGCGGCTAAGTTCCTCATCATTTGTGCAGGTCCCACATGCCCCACTCCATGTGCCTCTTCCATTGCTGTCTGTCTGACCCCTGGCGGTAGAATGGGCCTTCCATCTGGGCCACGCCAAACATCTGTGTTTGTGGCCCCTCTTGTTACCCATAATGATTTTTCCTGGGGGCTGGCTTTGTCCTGTAACTCTCTGATTGTGGCTAGGCCTAGTTGTATGGGTGGTCTTTCTGGAGGGGGTGTGGCTTCTGGGTCCATTACCATAATCAGGGAGGGTAAGTAGCCAGCTGTCTGCTTAGCTACTAAGTCGGCCTGTTTGTTACCTAATGCCACTAAGTCCAATCCGGCACTGTGTCCTTTGCATTTTACCACTGCCACCTTAACAGGTAACAACAGTGCTTCCGCTAATTCCCTCATTTCTATCTCATGTTTAATAGGCTTTCCGCTGGCTGTCAAAAAACCAGCTCTTAGCCACTGCTTGAGCTCCACATGCACTGCTCCCACAGCATAAGCTGAATCACTGTATATATTCACTTTCTGTCCCTTTCCCATCCTTAAGGCTTCAATCACCGCTCTCAGTTCAGCTCTCTGTGCAGACTGTTGTCCTGTCAACTGCTCTGCTTTCACTGTTTTCCATCTCATGTCTGTCTGTTCCACTATTGCCCATGCAGCCTTCAACATTCCACTTTCAGTTCTGAAACAACATCCATCTGTGAACCAATCTTTTTCTGCATCCATTAGAGGTTCTGCCTGCAAATCTGGCCTGATTTTCTCCTGTACCTGCACAACCTCTTCACACATATGTGGTTCCCCTGATCCCATGTGATCAGCCATGTTTATGCCTTCATGTGAGTAGGTGATGTGTGGTGCTTCCAAAATGGTACTGAGGCGTCTCTGCCTGAGTGAAGTGAGTGTGAAGGCCTGTGAGGAGACGTAGGCCACCACACTGTGTGATGTCAAAATTTTTAGTGGGTGGTTCATCACTATGTGTGCTGTTTTCTGAATGATTTTTGCAAGTCCAGAAACGTGTTGTGTGCACGGTGGGTGGCGTTTTTCAGTGTTGTCAAGCATTACGCTTACATATGTCAACACTTTTCTCTCTCCCCCTTTTTTCTGGAACAGGATACCATTGATATGGGTTCCAGTTCCAGAAACATCAAGATGAAAAGGCAAAGCATAATCTGGCACAGCAAGGTCAGAGGCGACAGAAAGCTGTTGTTTTAACTTTATAAACGCCTGTTCTGTTTCTGTAGTCCATGAGAGGGGAGCAGAGAGGTTTCTCATACCTTGTTCATTTACCAAAACGCGCAAAGGGGAAGTAAGGCCAACATAGTCTGGGACATAGGTCCTGCTGTAACCAGTCAGGCCCAAAAATGACAACATGTCTTTTACAGTTAGAGGTTTTGGATGGTGCAAAATGGAGTTCCTGTGTTCTGGGGACAAGGAAATACCGGACTGTGAGACCATGCGGCCTAGGAAAGAAACCTGTTTTCTTGCAATCTGTAGTTTGTTTTTGCTCACTTTAAAACCTGTGTTGGCCAGGTGGTGAAGTACCACTCTGGTGGCCTCCAAACAGATGTCAGCCGTGGGGGCAGACAGCAAAAGGTCATCCACATATTGTATTAACATACAGTCAGATGGTAGTGGGCTGGTTTGTAAAAGTTCTTTCAAACACTGATTAAACAGTCCTGGGGAGAGGGCAAATCCCTGTGGTAAGCGAGTGTAACGCCATTGTCGGCCTCTAAATGTAAATGAGAAGATGTCACGCAGTGACTCACGAAGTGGGAGGCAGAAAAAGGCATTAGCCAAGTCAATGCAGGTGAACCAGGCATGAGATGGTGGGAGGTTGGTCAAGGCAACATAAGGATTAGGCACAGGCAAAGTAGGAGTGCCAAGTAAGGCATTAATCCTTCTCAAATCATGTGCCATTCTGAACTTCCCCGTGCCTTTTTTCTCAACGGGTAGGATGGGCGTGTTCCACTTAGAGCAGGAGGGCTCCAAGACACCGGCAGTGACCAAACCAGAAATTGTTTCTGCAATCCCAGCCTCAGCCTCCGGTCTGTGTGGGTACTGAGGCTGCCACAAAGGGGTAGCAGATGACAGTTGAAAAGAGACTGGCTCCACATCAACTAAACCTACATCTGTGGGTCCAAGGGACCACAAACAATCAGGAAGAGAGTCGAGTAAAGGCGCAGCATCACAGTGGTCTGTGTGTTCTCTTCCATGTGACCCGCTGACCACTCCATGTTGCAGTGTTGAGGAATTAAAGCAATCATTTAAAATTTGGTATGTCTTGGTAGATGGAGAAAACAAAACCTGTGGGAGTTTTGTAGGTGTCCAGTCAGTGGCCGCAAGGGAACGTTTAACCATTCCACCCAGCTCCTTAGCCTGGTGTCCAGGATGTAAGGCCAGTGACACATGGGGAGCTGCCTCATCAGACATCATGTACCACTGTAATTGATCTGTTGTAAAAGTAACCGCTGCTGCCACTCCCTCCGGTGCCGCAAAAATGCACGACATGTTCAGAGACCAAGCCCGCCCCTCACACTGCTTTTGGAACATGTGCTGGTACCAGGTGGTGTCATGCCTGTCATAAAACAGTGTAACATGAGGTGGGTCAGGGGGAGGGACATAAGGATGTAGGAGTGAGAGCCACGGCCGCCATTGCTGAAAAGCAGTCCAAACTCCTGGTTCGGCAGGTGTTTCAACTTCCAATAATGCCCAGTAGATGTCAGCAGAGTCCGCCAAACAGGAGGAGGGTTGCAGCAGAAACTGACCACCTCCCTCTGGCCCATCAGAGCAGGGAAGTACAACCCCAGTAGGGAGAGTCACAGTTAGGCCTTGTGAAGAGCAGAGTATTGTGGCTCCTAATTTAATCAACAAGTCTCTTCCCAGTAAATTCACAGGCGCCTGTTTTGAACAAACATAGCTGTGTAACAAGGTCTGATCTCCAACCGTTGTGGGGAGGGGCACGGTGTAAGGCAGAGTTTTAGGTTCCCCAGATATGCCCACCACTGTAATCACTCTGTCAGTAAGTCTTTCACGAGCAACATCCTTAATGGTGGAGTACGTAGCTCCAGTGTCCACTAAAAAGCTGCTTCTTCTTCTATCTACAGTTATGGACAGCATAGGGTCCGCCGTTGTCCCTTCACCGTCCTGGGCAGTCTGTGGGGTGTCCTATAGCTGGGGACCACCCTCGTAGTACTCCCACCCCATCACAGGCATCTGTGGGGCCGGGGGCACTCCAACTACAGCACCACGAGGTCCACCTCTGTGGCCAGGATGCTGATAGGGCCCACCACGGGCTCCCCTGCCTCTTCCAGCAGCCGGGTTCAAAGGGCACGCTTTAGCCCAGTGTCCAGGTTGTCCACACCGGAAACAAACATACATCTGGCCTCCCCTACCACCTCCCATCTGACCCCTTCCCCTGAAACCACCTCTGTTTCCTCCAAATGGGGAACCTCTCTGCCCATAAGGGGCCGGGGAGTGATAAGCACCATACTGGGGGGGCTGTGGATCAGTTGGCCATGGGTTCGGATACAAATCAGGGGCAACTGGACCAGGAGGGGGAGCCGCAGCGGCCACAAGCTGCTTTTTAGGCTTGTCACCTTTTCCACCCAGGTCGTTTTTAGCTTTCTGCAGCTGAACCTTCAACAGTTGCAACTGTAAATCTTCGACGCTCTCCGCTTTATCATCAGACTTAATCTGCACTTTGTTAAGATTAAAAATCAAATGTTTCTTCCAGATTGCAAAGTCACAGTCCTGCAAATCAGGATTATCCTCCATTTTCTGGCTTACTGACTCCGGAATGCCCCTCAGCACCGCCCTTCTAAACCACATGCTCTGTGAACAAGTCCTACTGGGGTGATGACCTGTATGGTTCACCCAGTCTTCAACAGCCTGATTTAGATAATGGGTGGGATTTTGCTTTCCCTCCCATTTAAATTTCTGTAAGGTGCCTTGATTTTTGGGTGGGAATTGTTTGCGCAGGGCCGGTCCAATAAACCTCAAGGCCTGCATTAGTGGCACCTCGTTCTCATGCATGGTAGTACCCGCATTTTGTTCCAGGTCCGCTGCCTGAGATCGGGATGTGCACCTAGTTATAATAGCTCTAAAATCTCCCAGTGCGAGGTCCTGTCCAGCTGTGTATTTATCCAAACCAGCCAACCAGGCATTCCCTCCCTCCGTTATGTCAGGGAGTTTGTCCACTAGGGCCTGGACATCTCCGAATGAATAAGGTTGATACACTGGTCTACGTTGCGCTTTAGTCTGGACCAGGGGAAATATGCCTGGAGGCTGAGGCACAGGGCCCTTAGATCTAGTCTGATATCCTAAACTGGGAGGGGTAGAGGGGGGTGTATTGTTAAGGTCACTGAGTTCATCATCAGTATCCTCAGTTTCTTCCCCGCCTGGTGGGGTAGCAGTGTCAGCAAAAACGTGGGCTAAACTCATCTGTGTTTCCGGATCCTGACGGCCCACCAAAGACATGGTAACTGTGACATTTGGTGAAGTGCCAGGCTCAGTTTTTGCAGTAGCGGTCAGATCTCCTTTAACAGCGACAGGAGTGCTGGCAAAGGGGTTGGACCGGGAAAGAGGGGCTGACGCAACACGATTATTCACCTGGACCACTGACCTATGTTCATTTAAGCAGCGGCGTAATGCTGCTTCTTGATCAGTTAATTGTTGTTCAGTGGGTTCCTGTCTGTTCATTCGAACCGCAAATGGTGCGCTCGCAGGGGGGTCAGTTAGGCCCTCAGATCCGGTTCCAAAACAATGGGACATAGAAGAGGGGGCTCTACTACTAGCTGAGGATGTCGCCGACAGAGAGGAGCTTCCTGGGCAAAAATGCTTGGTATCTATGGGAGTTGGAGCTACGGGCGGTTCTTCTCCAATAGTCATTATTCCACCAGAGATATTAAGTACCGGATATATGCCTGCTGAGGGAGGAGTTGAGGCAGAATAGGGAGGTGGCTGAGACCTATTTTTCTTCATGTGTGGTTTTGCAGTTTCCCATAAACACACCCAGTGATTAAATTTAGCTTTGCGGCCTGCGTGCTTATCTGCTTCCTTTCTGTGTCTCACCCCGCTCATCACACCTGCACCTGCTGCTGCTGAGTTGGCTTCTTCCTCTTTCTCTTTTGCCTGCATAGCCTTATTCTGCCAAATTATTCCCCAGTTACCACTACTCCCCTCGTCCTTTCCCTTTTCTTTCATTAACCTTTCAGCTGTTTTCCTCAATGACTCTTTCTGCTTTTTTGCTTCTTTAGGCTGGTGTGTGGAGTTGATGACTGTCTCAACACATGTTAATTGTTCTCCCAATGTGCTAAGAATAACACCGGGACCCCAACCATCATCATTAGTTTCTCGATCTAATTCTCCATCCATTTTACTGTCAATGGAGGAGTGTTCTTTTATTGATTTTAAAGGAGAATTTGGGCCAGCTGGGTTTCTGCCTCTGTTAGGCACTAACAGCTGGGGCGCTGCTTTAAAGGTGAGTCAGCACTGAAATATCCCTTCAGGTGTTACCAAGCTTCTACCAAACCGGAGTCTGGCGGGTAACCTTGCCTAGAGCTTCCTGATAGGGGTGCTAGTTGGTTGTCACCTTGTTCACACGTCTCATTCACACTTCATACATTACCTGCAGTCACTCATTACCCTCCTTATGTATGTAATAAATGTGTAAAAAAAAAATTCTATGTGTGGTGTATTATTTTAACCAAAAGAGGAACCTAGTTCCTTTAATTGTGTAATCTGTGAACAACGGAGAACCAAACTGTCCTGCCCAGTGTTCCACAGCAAGCATTCAGCGTGTATTTATGTGTGTCCAATATCAAACAGAACATCAAAACATTTAAAACACTAAAATCATCGGGGTTTTAAGAAGAGATCCGTTTTCTCCTATTGATCAAAGGGACCCCTCCTTTGGACTCCAACCAGTACTTCTCCTTTTTAAGTTTTAGAGGATCTTTTCTAATAAAGTCCTCTGGGCCTTCCTAACCCTTCTGTAGTTTAGAGAATATTACTAAAAAATATTCTCAAGGCCTTTAACCTTTTAATTTGTTTAGAAAGGCGTTACTAATAAACCCTTTCAAGGTCCCAGACCTGCACTGAGGTATGTATCCGACACCGGAGAGCAACCCGTCGGCTGCAACCGTGGTCAGACCTCAGTTCACTCTTATCTTTATTCACTTATTCACTTATTTCTTATTCACTTATCTCTTATTCACTTATTTCTTATTCACTTGTCTGATTCTCAACAAGCCTTAAGTAAGCCAGACAATTTTGGTTATGAATTACTAGGAGTTTGGACACTAAGTATTTTTATAATGTTCAATATAGCAGAAATAAAAGGTCTGCTTACCTTGTTTTTGTGTGCACACAGCTTTTGTCCAAACTCCGTTCACTCAGACCACGGCCGAAGTCCTCCCATCCGTTCCAGTTGACCTGGAGCGGATCCTGTTCGTGACGCCAATTGAAGGATACAAAAAAAACAACAACAGCAATAGAATAATATTAAACACAAAGTGAACCCGTCTTCCTTCATTAAATAGGTTCTTTTAGATGTTAAGGAGGAATTGACTTAACCAGGCTGGCGGAGAATGAAGACAACCGGACACCTGCGGCAGATGGGGAATCAGTGAACTTTTATTGAGACAGAGACAACCTCTCAACACAGCTCACATCAGGAGATTCCGAAGATTTGCTGTGAGGATGGGTATATATTCTCTAAAACTTACAGGAGGGGGTTGTGAGGAAAGTGCTGCATTAGCAGAAAAACAACTCCATAAAAGGAAATCGGCCTTGGGTGTTCTAGTCTCTTCGCCTGCAGATATCTTGCACCTGCAGGATGAGGCGATCGCTTCTTATCGCTCTCAAGGCCAAAGTCGTGAGCACATTTTTATTACACAGTTGCACAGTAACTTTAAAGCTGAACAATATTTAAAGCTGAATAATGTTTGATCAGATTATATTTTCTTCACAAGGTATTGTTATTGTTGATTTTACGGTTAAAAACAGTGCTAGGGTCAATATTTTACCGTAGAAGAAAATGTTTTAACTTGAAGAAAAAATGTTTTTCCCTAGAATTAACATGAAAATAACATATAAAATAAAGTTTGTGCCAGAAAACAAAATTTTTTCCCTGTAAAATTAACTATCAAAAAATAAAAAAATACAATTTTATTCTGTAACCGTTTTTAGACTAGAGTGCTCTTAAGTGTTCTACTCTGTAAGCTTAATACACAAATCATGATTTTATTCAAATTACTAAATGTAACACAAAAATGTCCACCTTAAATTTCCAAAAAAAGTATTTTATTTAACATCTTTGATGTTTTGAACATCAAACATTTACATTTGTACTCAACAAATCACGAATAGTTACTAGTTATCTCCATGACAGTAACAGTGAGGAATCACAGAATTCTTACAAGTTCTGTTCAAACTGTGCAAAACCAGTGCTGTAAGTTGAGCACACATTATACTTCACATTACCTTTAGCAGACAATTCAGACACCTTTAAGTGTTTTGGTGCTGTTCTCACTACATAAATGTCAGTACACGTAGAATCTTGACTTTTCAAATTACCCAAATACAAATATAGAGAATTAAACATTTTTTCTATAATTGAAAGAAAATCTGAATTGAAGAAATTACAGGAACATGTTTACACCCACATATTTTGCACACAGAACTGAGCAGTAAACCTGAAAATGTACATCTTAAAACTGCATCAGGTACAAACAAAAACTTTACACTTGTTTTGAGAACTTCAACTGCAATTTTTTTGGGTAACTACAAAATGCCAGCAATGTACATGCAGCATACTTTTACACTATTGGAATACAAATATCTTTAAAACTGGGAAAATTAAAATCCAAGAAACAAAATCGCAGGTTTACCACATTTTTACCAGATAAATTTTTCAGATATAAAACAGTGAATCAAAAGTAGACCATGTACTTTTACAAATTGTGTCTAGTAAAACTTCACATTGTTAAACTTCCCACTCACAATCAGAAATGTAACAATTGTTTCAAAAACAGAACATCTGTGGAGTATGTAACATAGTATACCTTTATCACTTTGTCTCAAACAAGAGGGGTAGGACTAGATCCACTCATGGTCAGCAATGTCTGAGATGAGAGTGAGGACTCTGGGATTGACTGAGAACACTTTTTTCTTCTTGGATTCAACCTTGGTGCCTCTCTCAGGATTTATGGAAAAGAGACACCTTCATGAAAAAAGGGCGAGAGAGATTGAGGAAATTAACAACCTGAGGTGGGATATCAAATGGCCAAGTTTGAAAAGCACAAAAATAAATCCATAATAAAATAAATTTTACCGTTGAAGGAATTCCAGTGTTGATCGTAGTTCTACAGGGTAGTGTATGTTAAAGCAGTAGTAACTGCCAAACATTAGGCAGATAGCAGAGGTGAAGGTTCAGAGCGTTCTCACTCCCGAGGCGTAACATGTCGACGTTTTGTCTCGTCCCGCGGCGTTCCTGAGGAACGTGAAAGGAGACCTTCGGCGTTCTTAGGGTACGCGGCGGGTTATGGCTGGAATCCAGTGCAATGACGCTCCCGCGGTAATAGACGTTCCAGCCCTGTATTCCAGCCCTAAACCTAACCTTATCCCTAGCCCTGACCATAACCTTATTCCTGACCTTAACCAGGACTTTAATGTAGTAAGTAGTAGTAGTATTTATTTATTGTCATTGTCAAGAACAATGAAATTGCGTTTGGGGCTTCCATACAACCCCAAAAAAGAAGAAAATAATAAATACCCCTTAAAACCCAAGTGTACATATTTAACCCAGTGTGACTCCAATGCAATAAGACAATCCTTAGCAATAATGTTCGTAGAAATTCAGACAAAGACCTGAGAAACATGACAAAATACAACAATGCACCCATTCAATATTATTGTACTGTGAGATATGATATCAGATATGATAGTTATCTATTTAAGAAAGAGGGGGGGGGGGGCAGGAGGGGGAAGAGAATAAAGATATGATGCACCAATGCAGACCAGTTCATTGCTATTAAGAAGTTGGATATGGTTATTGTCCGTGAGAGGGGGGCAGAGAGTTCAGGAGCCTCACAGCCTGTGGATACAGGCTGTTGGCCAGTCTGGATGTTCTGGCCTGTATAGACCTGTACCTTCTCCCTGAGGGCAGCATATGGAAAAGGTGGCGCGCAGGGTGATGTTGGTCCCGCAGGATACTGTGCACCCTCCTCAGACAGCGAGTGGGGAAGATATTACTGATCTCTGGCAGGCTTGTTCCAATAATTCTGCCAGCTTCTTTCACCACCCGCTGGAGTGCTTGCTGATCGGCCTTGGTGCAGCTGGGGAACCACACTAGAAATCCATACGTCAGAACGCTGCTGATGGCACAGTTGTAGAAGTTCAACATCAGAGATCTGGGAATGTGTGCGCTCCGCAGTCTCCTCAGGTAGTAGAGGCGCTGTTGGGCCTTCCGTGCAACTGAGGTGATATGGTTGCCCCAGGACAGGTCCTCGGTCACAGTTACCCCCAAGAATTTAAAACTGCTCACCCTCTCCACCGCCTCACTGCCAATGAAGAGAGGCAGATGGTTGTTATGACCCCTCTTCCGGAAATCTACAATGATCTCCTTGGTCTTTTTGGTGTTTAAGACCAAGTTATTGTCGTGGCACCATGACTCTAGTTGTTGCACCTCTGTCCTATAGTTTGTCTCATCATTGTTGGATATATGTTAAATGATGTTAAATAGCGTGTTTCTAAGCGATTTGAAGAAAAAGAGCGAACATGTGTAGATTCAGTCCAGAGGGTTCTCATATTTCCTCTGTTTTCCGAGGTCGTCATTTAGGAACGTGGTGGGTAGCCGAAAACATAATATGGTGACGATTTGTCACCTAGCGTAAAATGTTACGCTTTGGGAGTGAGAACGGGTTGGAAGGTTGTGATGCGGTCGTTGACAGTCTTCTTGTCAATGCTCAACATGAATGTTTCAGCAGCGAAGCAGGAGGAACCTGAGAATTAACACAACAACAACAACAAATTAAAAACTTTAATAACAAGAGCTTTAATGTCAGTCATATATACAAATGCAGAGATACTTGTTACATGGATCATAGGATGAGTTTTGTTACTAGTTGAACTTATATGGTTGTGTTATCCAGTGTATTAGTGAGGAAGCAACAGAACATGAAACTAAACAAGCCAAGAGTACAAAGAATGTGGCAGTTACAACAGAAAAAAAAAAAGTTGAATTTTGCTCTTTCAGCTTACCGCAAACAATGATGAAGGGTGTTAGTGGGATGTTGAGTAGAGAGAAGTACACAGCCAAAACCTTGTGCTTCTTTTTGGCAGAACCAAGTGGGTTCACTACTTCAAATGCATCCTGGTATAGAACCAGCTTGAGGCAATGTGGATTTTCCTGAAAAAATTTGTTTGACACAAACACGTTACCATCACAACAGTCCCTGAGAATATCTGGTCTTGAAACATTATTAGGATTCACTGATATGAGACCTTGCCAAAAACTTGATTCCAGCATACCCTTCAAAATATTTAGCGGAGGAACATAATAGGAAAATCTCTCCATCCTGTTCTCATCCCTGCCCAAAAACACTTTTCTGGGTTCAACATACTTGAACACATCTTTAAAGCACTGAACTCTTGAATAAGCAGTTCTCATGGGCCCTGTGTGACAAGCTGAGAACAAGTCAGATTGTTTTACTGTGTCACAGATTTTTATGTCTTCATCTGAAACTGACATATCTTTTAGAAGTGACCTTAGTGTATTCAATGTATACATCTGTCCCAATTCATGTATATTTTGTATTTCTTCAACAATGGTTTGAATGGTAGATGCTGGCAGAAGATGCTGTCCCTGTAGTTTAATGTAAAACATACATACATTTCTGAGATACAGGTCACTGAAATTAGACCCATCCATACCAGGGTCTTCTATATCTGATACACTGGCACCTTCCTGTATGGTGGCACTTGTAGATGGACTCTCTGAGTATCTTTGTTTAAACCACAAATCACATTTTCCTAACGTTTGTGTTTTCTAGACATATGGGAGGTAAATGTAGATTTTACAGAGAACTCACTTTGGCATCCTCTCACTGGACAAGTTACATGCCGTCCCTCTTCTATGTGTTCCTGTAAGTGAGCAATCAAAGCTTTAGTTCCCTCACACTGGCATTCACAAAGTGAGACAGTGCAATTCAAACCCATTAAGGTAGCATTCTGAGAAACAGTTGCGGTACCTGTGTGGTGGCGGTATAAGTGAGACTTTAAAGCAGCATATCCAGAAAACACCTGCTTACAACTTACTTCAACACATTTAAAAATACACCGGGGTTCATTACAATGCAGTCTGCAATGCAAAACATAAGCTTTCACGGACTGAACCGATTCTCCACATATGCTGCAAAAATACATAATCAATATGACACAGCTGCGAGGCTAGCTAACTTAAAGCTTCAGCCGGATGTCAAACAAGGCGGGAAAATCCAGGCCGCATTTAGACAAAGCATTCAAATGTAGCTATACTAATTAGACGGTTTCCATTAATATATCCGTCTCAAAACGCGCACTGCTGGTTTTGCAAGGCTCTTTTCAGCCTGATGTAGCTAATGCTAGAAACGAGCTAAAGCTAACGTAAATTTATCATTTGCGCCTTCACTGCCTGCAACACAATGCTGTCGATAAATAAACCAAGTTGGATTATTTTCTTACCGTAGTGACTGAAGACGAGCTGTGGCAGACGTTAAATTTTAAAAAATGAGAAACAAGTCCACGAAAATGAAGATAGCGTGCTGCCGTAGTCCAAAGCAAAACTTGTGTGGAGCTGTACAGACGTTATCTGCGGTGGAGCCTGATGCAGTGCGCTGATTGGCCCGTTTGAAATCAGGCGCCTTGATGTGAAACGGTGCTCTAAACGTCAGGGGAAAACGCCTAGTTTTGGGAGGAGGTGCTTTTAAAATCTTTTTTCTTCATATGATAATTAACTATGAATAAATAGAACAGACAACAGATTATTGTTTTAACACTTTTGGGATTATATGAATTCACTCAATAATATAGTATGTCTATCATTAGCTGTAGGTCTCTCAAGTTGTTGTTAGCTTTTACATTTTAAACTCATGGTTTATTGAGTTCAACAGAATGTAGATTTAACAGCTACATCCCATATTCTTTACAAAAACTACATCCAAAAATTGCCCTAATACATTTCTAGCATAAAGATCTTGGGACATATGTACCTGTTATATGAATATGCTGTATTAAATGTGCTATGAATCAAGAATGGATTTAATGTAAAGTGCTTTGGGCTTCGTGAAAACCGCTATCTAATCCATTATTATTATTATGTGAAATTAATGCAAAAATCACAAAGTCATATTACAGCATGTATCCATTACCAGCACAACCATGCTTACATTCAGCAATTAAAACCTGTATTTTTTTCAATAAATAAATGTAAAAAAAATTGTGTTTGCCTGTTCTAAACTTTATTGGAATCTTCCGTTAAAAAAACTATGCAAGAGTGATTTACAGTAGGTTTATGTATTTTTTTCAGAGAAAAAATGTACATATTACAGTTTTTCTACATTTCTTTATTTACGGCAATTTCACATCAAATCAACAGTTTTAAACTGTTTTATAGTTAACAGGTTTTTCCTGTCGTGTTTTTACTGTCTTTCACTGTTAAATATACGGATCTTTTTAAGATAAGATAAGATAAGATAGAACTTTATTAATCCCTCGGGTGGGTTCCTCTGGGAAATTCGACTTCCAAAAAGCACAGCAACGACCGAAGTTACAGTTACAGAATTGTTATATACACACACACACACACACACACACACACACACACAAATATATAAATACAGAGACAAATATAAATAAAATATACAAAGGGGATAAATAGAATAAATAGGAATAAATACAAGTGAATTGCACATTTCAAGTATTGATTCTATTGCACTGTTGACTATTTACAAAAAGTATTGCACAAGGTATTGTACAGTGAGGTGAAGAGGCACTACAGCTTAGTTGTTCCCCCCTCCTTTGTCCTCCTGTTTCCCCTCCCTCTCCCCTCCAGAGAGGAGTTAAACAGTTTGATGGCGTGTGGGACAAAGGAGTTTTTAAGTCTGTTAGTTCTTGTCTTGTCTTATCTTGTCTTTTTTACAGTGTACTAAAGATAACAAAGGTGTTGAGCTATAGCTGTCATGGTGAAATGGAAGTAAAGGACTCAGGTGCGAGACTTCTTGCAGAGTGACAGTGAATTTATTCACAGTGAAAAGGTGAGTCAATAGTTCGAGTCTGTAATCCAGAAAGAGCAGCGCAGTAATTATCCAAAACCGCTCCTATGACTTCTCCCCTCAGTGACAGTGCTGTAATAATCCAAAACCGCTCCTTGTGCCGGCTCCTCCTCCGATCTCTGAATCCTGGGGGCAGATGAGAAAAACACACGCACGGTAACTCAACCGTTCTCTCTTTCACAAGCTGAGTATACTAGCCACGATTACGCTACCCGGTTTAGTTCAACGTTCCAGCGTTGGTTGTGACTCGACTGCACCGTTAAATAGGGCTGCTTCAGATCAGTTGTAGCCGGCGAAATAATTACGTACAGGTGCGACGCTTCCAGCTCCGGACCCTCCCCTCCGGTCAGCTGCCGTGCCGTGCCACGGCTTCCAGAGGTACATGTCTCCGCAGCAAAACACATGCACAAGATGGAGAGGAGAACACGACGCAGTACACACAAACACCCCCAAAAAATGGCAAGGTAATCGGTGAGGACCACCTAGCCGTGACAGTACCCCCCCACTAACGGGAGCCTCCCGGCGACCGACCAAACTTGTCAGGGTGCCGGCGGCGGAACTCTCTCACCATGGCGTCATCGAGAATCGCAGACCGCGGCACCCAGGAACGTTCTTCCGGACCATACCCGGCCCAATCCACCAAGAACTGAAAGCCCCTAACGCGGCGCCGGGCATCCATAATGCGGGTGATGGAATACGCCGGGGCGCCGTCGATAACCTGGGCGGGCGGCGGGGGCCCGGAGGGCGGGCACAAAGGGCTGGTCCGGACCGGTCTCACCTGGGAAACATGAAACACATTATGAATCCTCATGGCACGAGGAAGGGCCAAGCGAACAGTCACTGGGTTCAGAACAGCCTGGATCGAAAAGGGCCCAATGAAACGCGGGGCCAACTTCCTGGATTCAGTCCGCAAAGGAACATACCTGGAAGAGAGCCACACCTGCTGCCCAACACAATAGGCAGGGGCAGGGGTGCGGCGACGATCAGCCAGCCTCTTATTCTGTTCCGCCGTCCTCAACAGAGCCGCCCGAGTGGCGCGCCACGCTCGCCTGCAGCGTCTCATATGATGCTGAACGGAGGGGACGGCCAGCTCGCCTTCAGTGATGGTGAGTAGAGGCGGCTGGTACCCCAGTGACGCCTCAAACGGAGACACACCAGTGGCCACTGACGTGCTGGAATTGTGAGCGTACTCGACCCAAGCTAATTGGCCACTCCAGGTGGATTGATTCGAGGAAACCACACAGCGCAACATAGACTCCAACTCCTGATTCGCCCGCTCCGCCTGACCATTCGTCTGAGGATGAAAACCTGAAGACAAACTCACTCTGGCCCCCAGTTCCGAACAAAACGCCCTCCACACCCGAGAAGTAAACTGGGGACCCCGATCAGAAACAATGTCCCGTGGCAGTCCATGTAATCAAAAAACATGATCAGTGAGGAGCCGAGCAGTCTCCAAGGCCGTCGGGAGCTTAGGCAATGCCACAAAGTGCGCAGCCTTGGAAAAACGGTCTATCACAGTGAGTATGGTCGTGTTACCTGACGACGGCGGTAGACCGGTGACAAAATCCAAAGCGATGTGCGACCAGGGGCGCTTGGGGACGGGCAGAGGGTGCAAGAGACCGGCCTGGGGAGCACTGGGGGTCTTATTCCGAGCACAGGTGGGACGGCCGCCACATAGTCCCGAACATCCCTGAGGAGAGAGGGCCACCAAAACAAACGTCGCAAAAAACTAATGGTGCGGTTCTTACCAGGGTGGCAGGAGAACTTTGCGGTGTGGGCCCAGTGTATAACTCTGCCCCGGACCGTTGTGGGGACGAACAACCGTCCATCAGGGCCCGTCCCTGGGTCTGGCTCCTGCTGCTGGGCCTCTCTGACCGTCCTCTCAATCTCCCATGTGATGGCCCCCACGATGCATGAGGCGGGCAGAACGGGTCTCTGCCTCTCTTCGTCATCCATGTGGGGCGAAAATTGGCGTGACAGAGCATCGGGCTTCGTGTTGCGTGATCCTGGTCTGTAGGTTGTAGAGATATTGAAACGTGTAAAGAACAGGGCCCACCTGGCTTGACGAGCGTTGAGACGCTTAGCTGCCTGGATATATGCCAAGTTCTTATGGTCTGTCCAAATCACCACGGGGTGTTCTCCTCCCTCCAACCAGTGCCGCCATTCCTCCAGGGCCAGTTTGATGGCGAGGAGCTCCCGATCGCCCACGTCATAGTTCCGTTCCGCTGGTGTCAGCCGTCGAGAGAAAAAGGCACATGGGTGCAGCCTGCCCTCCACCCGCTGGGAGAGAACGGCCCCCACCCCTGAGTCCAATGCGTCCACCTCCACCACGAATGGTCGGGTGAGGTCAGCCTGGATCAAAATGGGAGCAGAGGAAAACAGACGTTTCAAATGGGCAAACGCCCGCTGTGCTGAACTATACCAGAGAAAAGGCTGCTTGGGAGAGGTGAGCCGTGTGAGAGGAGAGACCACCACACTAAAGTTTCTGATGAACTTCCTGTAAAAGTTGGCGAACCCGAGAAACCTTTGCAGTTCCCGACGTGTCTTGGGCTCGGGCCACTCTACCACTGCCCTCACTTTGGCAGGGTCGGCTCGCAACTGCCCCTTCTCCACAATAAACCCCAAAAATGGCACAGACTGAACATGAAACTGGCACTTCTCACCCTTGACGAAAAGCCGATTCTCCAGCAAACGCTGCAGCACCAGTCTCACCTGTTTCACGTGTTCGGCTCGGGTCCTGGAGAAAATGAGGATGTCGTCTAAATAGACAAACACAAAGTGGTTAATAAAGTCACGCAGCACATCATTAACCATAGCTTGAAAAACAGCAGGGGCGTTGGTGAGTCCGAAAGGCATAACCAAATATTCGAAGTGCCCCAGATGGGTGTTAAACGCCGTCTTCCATTCATCCCCTTCGCGAACACGAACCAGATGGTATGCATTACGGAGGTCGAGTTTGGAAAAGATGGTCGCCCCCTGGAGTAGTTCGAACGCTGAGGCCAGAAGAGGGAGGGGATATCTGTTCTTGACTGTAATCTTATTCAGGCCCCGGAAATCTATACAGGGGCGGAGAGACTTGTCTTTTTTCTGTACAAAGAAGAATCCAGCCCCCAGCGGGGACGTGGATGGGCGAATTAGACCGGCAGCAAGGGAGTCTGTGATGTAACGCTCCATCGTCTCACGTTCGGGTTTTGAGATGCTGTAAAGCCGGCTGGTGGGTAATGGGGTGCCGGGGTGCAGATCTATCCCGCAATCGTAAGGGCGATGAGGCGGGAGGGACACTGCCAGGTCTTTGCTGAATACCTGAGCCAAATCGTGGTACTCCGGAGGGACGGCTGAAAGATCAGGTGCCTTCACTTGAGCCGCTGGAGTTAGGGGCAATAAACTGGGCACCGCTGCACGTAAACAATGTTCATGGCACCACTCGTTCCATCCTGTCACGCGTCCCTGAGCCCAGTCGATCCGCGGGTTGTGTTGTGTGAGCCATGGGAACCCCAAGACCAATGGTGTGCCGGGGGCTCTAAACAGAAACAGGGAAACTCTCTCGACATGGTTACCAGAAAGAACTAAGGTCAGATCGGCTGTGCGATGAGTTATTTCCGCTAACGGGCTGCCGTTAAGAGCCAACACTTGAAGGGGCTCCTGGAGAGGGACTGCAGGAAAACCCAACCTCCTAGCGAGCGATTCGTCCAGAAAACTCTGTTCGGCCCCAGAATCCACTAACGCACTACACAGATGGGTGTGAGATTGAAAAACCAACTTAGCAGGAAAACTCAGATGGGAGGCAGTGTTCATGGTCGCACCCGTCAGTATTCCCACAGCTACTGACGGGCTTGGTCGTTTCCCCGAGAGGGGCATGCGTCAGCAAAATGTCCCTTCTTCCCACATGCAAAACACTCACCCGTCTGGCGTCTCCTCCTCCAATCTGTGGAGCTCAATCGTGTTCTGCCTAGCTGCATAGGCTCCTCCACCTCCGTAGGTCCGTCCCTCTCCATTCCAGAGCCGGCAATTCCGCCCGCCACCTAGCGCCTCCCGGTGTCCGCCTGCCGAACTCCCGCAGGTGGTCGTCCAACCTAATACATAAATCAATCAACGCACTCAAAGTGTTAGGCAAGTCTTTTGTAGCCAACTCACGCTTCAGTCCCTCATTCAGACTGTTCAAGAAGGCGCCCCGGAGCGCCGTTTCCTCCCAACCAGTCTCCTCAGCGAGGATCCAGAAGTCCACCGAGAAGTCAGCGACGCTCCTCCGGCCCTGCTTCAAGGTAAACATCCTATGCGCAGCACTGTCAGGGTTAGTTCCTTTATCAAAAACGCCACGAAATTTGTTCAAAAACTCAGTGTAAGAAATCTGAGGCTGGGAGTTCAGGACCGCTTGCGCCCACTGCAAGGCTCGGCCGGTCAACAGCTCCACCATCAAGGCTATTTTAGAACCATCAGTGGCGTAGGCCTGAGCCTGCTGCCTAAAGATGAGGGCACACTGCGTCAAAAATCCCCTACTCTTGTCTAATTCCCCAGAAAACTTTTCCGGGACAGGCAATGAATGTTCCCGTGGCGGCGGAGGAGGGGAGGGAGGCAGTGGGCAAGCAGCAGCGACGCTGATCGGGGGTGGCGCTGGTGAAGGGCCCCCCGCAGCTCCAGACGGAGATAGCAGCATACCTTTTAGCTCCGTCACAACCTGGATTAGCGCAGATTGCTCCCTGGAGACATGGTGTAACATTTTCTCGTGGCGTTCTAATTGCCCCGCCTGGAGCGACAGCTCGCGCCGCCAGGATGACGAGTCCACTGAGTCCGCTTGACTGGAACGTTCTGTCATGGTGAAATGGAAGTAAAGGACTCAGGTGCGAGACTTCTTGCAGAGTGACAGTGAATTTATTCACAGTGAAAAGGTGAGTCAATAGTTCGAGTCTGTAATCCAGAAAGAGCAGTGCTGTAATAATCCAAAACCGCTCCTTGTGCCGGCTCCTCCTCCGATCTCTGAATCCTGGGGGCAGATGAGAAAAACACACGCACGGTAACTCAACCGTTCTCTCTTTCACAAGCTGAGTATACTAGCCACGATTACGCTACCCGGTTTAGTTCAACGTTCCAGCGTTGGTTGTGACTCGACTGCACCGTTAAATAGGGCTGCTTCAGATCAGTTGTAGCCGGCGAAATAATTACGTACAGGTGCGACGCTTCCAGCTCCGGACCCTCCCCTCCGGTCAGCTGCCGTGCCGTGCCACGGCTTCCGGAGGTACATGTCTCCGCAGCAAAACACATGCACAAGATGGAGAGGAGAACACGACGCAGTACACACAAACACCCCCAAAAAATGGCAAGGTAATCGGTGAGGACCACCTAGCCATGACAATAGCTACGCCATTTTACATTGCAAAGATATTTTCTGTGGTTTGGCAGAGGAGGTGGGCGGCTGTTGAATGTTGACTGCAACTAATGAGTTTCCAGCATAATGATTTTTCTGATTAGTTTCTTAATCATTTAATTTTTGTTGCTTTTTAAAGAACACGATGAAAAAATGCTTTCAAGCCAATATTCCAATAATTAAAGAATAAAGGAAAAGAGCCAAGTCATAACCATAGTATGTATATTATGTTGGATAGTTTCATTAATGAGAGTGCATATTATGTATGTTTTATAATTAAATCTGGATGCCTCTAAAGCAGCTCCGTAAAATTATAAAGAAATGTAAAACAGACATACTTCAGATTCACATCATGTGTGTGTGTGTGTGTGTGTGTACACAATACAAGAGCAACTGTCCTCACTTACATGTCATCAATTGTGTGGCATCACCAACAGGACTAGCTGGATCCTTTTCCTACACTAACCATCATGTGTCCACAGAGCTGTGTCATTGCTCTCGTGTTGGACATTAACATGCATCCAGCCTCTTTTCTTCTGTTGACTCCATGTACTCCACAGATTGTGATATCTGATCAAATAAAGGACGAGGGAACACAGTAAAGATAAGAAAAGCTGAATCAAAGTTCTGTCCTGTTTTGAAGTTGTGCCAGACTTGTGATGCAGATAGTTGAAAGCAGCGGGTGACAGATGAAACAGAAACATCACTCCATATTCAACGTGCCTCTGATCTCAATTTGTGTAGTGCTGATTAACTTATGTACGTTTCCTGTGTTTGTGTATCCTTTTAATTTTTACTTGTATATGAATTATTTATCACAATATCACATTTATAATAATGTTGCCTTGTTTTTGTCACCATCATCACAGAAAATAAATTGATGTTTCAAACATGGTTTCGCTGTAGAGTTCTCATATACGTGCAGCCACGTGAAAAAGAAAGTTCTTACATGAATAATCAAATTCATTTGATCTTCAGGAAGTGTCACCACCTCTGTAGAAGCAGAGGTTTTCACACTTTGCTGATCTGAAGCATGTAGACCTGTGCTGATAAAATGTCACAATCTTCACAGGAGTGAAAGTCCCAGGAAATTCACCCCTAGGTCAAACTGTGTAATGTCAACTGCAATAAAAGAGTCCTTACAAAGGATGTTAAATGTTAAGGTTAATGGCTTGTTTGGAACAGGGTTAAAATGAAGGTTACAAGGGTTAGGGTTGGGTCCTGATTATTTAAGACCTTGTATGTGAGGAGCAGAATTCTGGATTTAACAGGAAGCCAATGAAGGGAAGCCAAAACAGGAGAAATATGCTCTCTCTTTCTAGTCCCTGTCAGGACTGTTGCTGCAGCATTTTGGATTAACTGAAGGCTTTTCAGTGAGTTTTTTGGACATCCTGATAATAATGAATTACAGTCGTCCAGCCTGGAAGTAATAAATGCATGAACTAGTTTTTCAGCCTCGCTCTGAGACAGGATATTTCTAACTTTAGAGATGTTGCGCAAATGGAAGAACGCAGTCTTACATATTTGTTTAATATGTGCATTGAAGGAAATGTCCTGGTCAAAAATGACTCCAAGGTTCCTCACAGTGTTACTGGAGGCCAAGGTAATGCCATCCAGAGTAAGAATCTGGTTAGATACCATATTTCTAGGCTTTTCAGGGCCGAGTACAATAACCTCAGTTTTATCTGAATTAAGAAGCAGAAAGTTAGCGGCCATCCAGGTCTTTATGTCTTTAAGACATTCCTGCAGTTTAACTCATTGGTGTGTGTTATCTGGCTTCATGGACAGATAGAGCTGGGTGTCATCTGCATAGCAGTGTAAATGTATGCTATGTCTTCTAATGATGCTGCCTAAGGGAAGCATGTATAATGTAAACAGAATTGGTCCTAGCACTGAACCCTGTGGAACTCCATAATTAACCTCAGTGTGTGAAGAGGACTCTCCATTTACATGAACAAACTGGAGTCTATTAGATAGATATGATACAAACCACTGCAGTGCAGTACCTGTAATACCTACAGCATGTTCTAATCGCTCTAATAGGATATTATGGTCGACAGTATCGAATGCTGCACTAAGGTCTAGCAGGACAAGCACAGAGATGAGTCCACTGTCAGAGGCCATAAGAAGATCATTTGTAACCTCAACTAAAGCTGTTTCTGTGCTGTGATGAGCTCTGAAACCTGGCTGAAACTCTTCAAATAAACCATTCCTCTGCAGATGATCTGTTAGCTGTTTGACAACTACTCTTTCAAGGATTTTTGATATGAAAGGAAGGTTGGAGATTGGCCTATAATTAGCTAAGACTGCTGGGTCTAGAGATGGCTTTTTGAGTAAAGGTTTAACTACAGCCAGCTTGAAGGCCTGTGGTACATAGCCGATCATTAGAGATAGGTTGATCATATTTAAGATCGAAGAATTAATTAATGGCAGGACTTCTTTGAGCAGTTTTGTAGGAATGGGGTCTAAAAGACACGTTGATGGTTTGGAGGAAGTAATTATTGAAGTTAACTCAGAAAGATCAATTAGAGAAAAAGAGTCTAACTTAACATCAATGGTACTAAGAGTAGCTGTAGATAATATTACATCTGTGGGATGATTACTGGTAATTTTTTCTCTAATGATAAAAATTTTATTTGTGAAGAAGTTCATGAAGTCATTACTAGTTAACATTAAAGGGATTGTTGGCTCAAAAGAGCTCTGACTTTTTGTCAGCCTGGCTACAGTGCTGAAGAGAAACCTGGGGTTGTTCTTATTTTCTTCAATCAGTGATGAATAGTAAGATGTTCTGGCTTTGTGGAGGGCTTTCTTATAAAGCAGCAAACTATTTCTCCAGGCTAAATGATGATCCTCTAAATTTGTGACACGCCATTTCCTCTCCAGATTACGAGTCATCTGCTTTAGGGTACGTGTTTGAGAATTATACCACGGAGTCAGGTACTTCTGATTAGAAACCTTAGTTTTCACGGGAGCTACAGTATCCAGAGTCGTATGTAGTGAGGAGGTGAAATTATTAACAAGATAATCGACTTCTGTTGGGGTAGCGTTCAGATAGCTGCTCTGCTCTATGTTGGTACAGGGCATTGAAGATCAAATCAAATCAAATCAAATCACTTTTATTGTCACATCACATGTGCAGGCACACTGGCACAGCACATGCGAGTGAAATTCTTGTGTGCGAGCCCCACAAGCAACAGAGATGTGCAAACACAACAACACAAACGAGCAAAATACAAGAATGGCCAACCTGAAACTAATAAATATATGTACAATATATAATAGTGTATGCATTTCTGGATGTGTATACTAAATATTTTCCTACGTGTGTGTGTGTGTGTGTGTGTGTGTGTGTGTGTGTATACACATTTTTACAAATTAAATAGTAAAAAATAATAATAATAATAATAATAATAATAAAATATATAAAATATACAGAGTTGAATATGTGCAAAACAAGTGGCATTTATATACAGTGTGGAGTGCATAATGTTGAAGTTCCAGTAGTGAAGCTGAGGTGTCTATGACGTGTTCAGCAGTCTGATGGCCTGATGGAAGAAGCTGTCTCTCAGTCTGCTGGTACGGGACCGGATGCTGCAGAACCTCCTTCCTGATGGAAGCAGTCTGAACAGTTTATGGCTGGGGTGACTGGAGTCCTTGATGATCCTCCCCGCTTTCCTCAGATGATAACAGTGGGTGGATTATATTCTTAAACTTAGTTACAGCGCTTTCAGAAAGACATCTACTGTGATAAAGTCTACTCTCCACCGCTGTGTAATCAATAATTGTAAATGTAAATGTTATCAGGAAATGATCAGACAGGAGAGGGTTTTCAGGAAACACTGTTAAATGTTCAGTTTCTATGCCATATGTTAAAACAAGATCTAGAGTATTAAATTCAATCAGTTTATATTCCAAAATGTGTTTTTTCCTGAAGTCTGTTTTTGTTTCATAATCGGGTTTTTCATAATGGTGTATTTATTTCAGGTCATTTAACAACTGAATTTCTTAGTCAGGCAATCAGGGTCAGTGGGTGGGACCTGAACGCTCATTGGCTGCTGCTTAAAAAGCTGCTTAAAATTCAAGTGTCTCAAAATGTTTCTATTATTACAAAAAAAAAAAAAAAAAAATCGAAGTGAAAGAAATATTTAATCAAATATTATAATGTAAAACAAAAATTCAATGACACATTTTTAACATTTTGGTGTTCCATAGTCTAGTTCATATTAAAAAGTTAAATATTGTATTAGCACTAGGTTAGGTTCCTGTATTCCTCCGTACAAACACCAATCCCACATATCACACGAAAGTCTGGGCTACGGCTATGAATTGTAAAAAATAATTTCCCCCAGGGATCAATAAAGTATTCTGATTCTGATTCTGATATTAATATGACTCAAAAGAGATGTTCATGTTAAGGCAACAAAAACAAAACAAATCCCACACCGCCAACACGCCATCTTGTTTGGGAAAAAAGACCTGAAAGAAGTTCTTGGCGGGCAGAGTAGTAGGGGTCAATACCAAGTTTGAAGGGGTGGTTTATACCAAGTCTGCATTTAACTTGTAATGTAATGTAATTGTAAAGACGACTACCACAGTCATAGTAATTGATGGGTTATTTGTTAAAATTTGTTTTTCTAATGCCAGTTCATTATGTACGGAGCCCCGCAAGGGACATGGGATAAAAAAAAAATTAAGACAAACTTTTGCGAGATATCGCAAAAGTAACTTGGGATCTCGCAAAACTTATATGTTTTTCTGTCCTCAGGTTCTGACAAAAGCTACACCAGAAAATCATGGAGGGTTTGGATGATTGCAACTTTTCGGTTCTAAATGGTAGGCCAAGCATATGCATATTTATGCAAATTAATGTCTAAGTGAATTTTGTGTTGCACACACTGACAGTGATCCTACATAGAATCAGTTTTATGTTGTCAAATCAATAAAATATTTGAAATTACATTTAAATGTATTTGACAAAATGACCATTTGGAATTGTTTCCTTTCTTGAACAGTGAAATGTATACATTTAAAGAGATGTACAACCTTTACATTTCTGAAAGTTACTGACTTTTATTTAAAGCTGCCAACATAGATGAGGTCTTGCTCCACACCCTCAGTAGGGACGATTTAAGGGACCTGCTTCCAGGGCCTGAAAATTTTATGAGGAGGAAACAGTTCGGCTCATGTTCACAAAGAGGCAAGTTTTGCCGCTTTTGATTTAAAAACACCTAGCACGACACATTGTGTTTAGGACTCCTGTAATATAACTATTTTCGTTTACTTATTTAGGATGAAACTAAAGAAAAGGGGTCTCATGGATATCTCACCATGTCACCAGGGAGAAGATTATGATGCAGAATCAAGTAGTGGATCAAACATGCTTTTGCCACCAAGTAGCAGTTCTGGTGACAACAGTTGTAAGTGAAAGATTACAATTATAGCAATAATATTGAACTGAAAGTTGATTTAGTTCTTTCTTTCCTGTTCTGTTTAAACATAGCCCTGTTCAGTACACTACCAACTCTCTTCCCATCACGAACTGCACCACCCAAGAAGATGGGACATGCCAGTGAAGCACTGATTCTTTTCCTTCAGGTCTGGGTTTCTTCATATTTGTTATCAAATAATACCCCTAAAGCTGAAAATAAATTGGAAATAATTATATATTTAACTATCACAGGTGCAGTGTGTCATTTCCTAAAGTGTGTAAAGACATAATCCTAACGGTGATGAGGCAGAATTTATTACATTTTTCAATGGCATGGATATTTGGGATTTTCTATACAGTATTTGTGTAATGTCCTCTGCCTCTAACGCCTTGCTAGAGTCGACATTCAGACTAAACTCCTCTTCAAAATGACCACGCAGACAAGAGGGTTTGACTTCACTCCCTTTACTTAGGCCAGTTGAAGTAGGGTAAAACTGAGAAACAACATGACATGAAATGCTCTTAGAAACCATAGATGAGGAGAAATACACAATAACAGTACAATGACTTGTTTAGCCGAAAGCGTTAGCTAATTCCCTCTTTACAAACGTTTCTATTAAGCAAACACTGCAATCACATTTCTTCAAGTAGATTGTTCATTAGTAAAGATGGAACAGAATTACATACCGACAATGCCCTTAAAGACCGTCTTAAGGGAGACAAATGCCACTACAGCAGCGGACGGGAGAACGGGAGAAGTCCTTTCCCCAAACAATAACATGCGCTTTCTGATGACATCATAGAACAGAGACGGATTTGAGCACGTTACACCAGGTCATGCCAAAAGGGGGCACTAAAGAGTAACTTTCTCAGGGAAAATCTATTTAAACAGAATACGGTTACATGGTGACAGAACACTCCCCGTCTGAAACTCAGCAGGTTTCACCTATTAATATGACAAGGTCAAACACATTTCAGTCATCTGGAGGAATGAGCAAGATCATCTCATTCACGGGTCGGACGTAAAGCTTTGGTCCCTCTTTCTTAATGACCTTCACTTGCACTTTGCGCACCCTTCCGTCTTTACTGGGATACACATCGACGATGATACCTAAGGGCCAGTCGTTCCTGCTACACTGACTGTCCTTAAGAAGCACCACACTTCCTTGCTTAAGGTTTGGCCGGTCAGAAGTCCACTTTGTTCGACACTGTAGTGTTGACAGATACTGTTTCCGCCACCTGTCCCAAAATGTGTTAGACAAGCTTTGGACCCTGCGCCACTGTTGCTTCAATAGGTCTTTATGTCCAAAATCTCCTTCTGGTACTGGGCATGGACCTACTTTCTGAGTAAGCAATGAAGCCGGTGTAAGAATGAAAGGATCTGTAGGATCATTTGACACGGGCACCAATGGTCGACTGTTCACTATGGCCGAGACCTCAGCCATGAACGTTGTGAGTACCTCATGCGTGAGTTTGGAGGAGCCCATCTGAAGAAGCATCGAGTCCAGGATACGACGTGTGATGCCGATCATCCTTTCCCACGCTCCTCCCATATGAGAGGAATGTGGTGTGTTGAAAGTCCACGTACATCCGTGTTCTGACAGAAACCTCTCCATGTGTTTCCCATCAAGATTCGAGGGAATCCCCATATCCTTGCAAGCTCTGGTGAAATTAGTACCCTGGTCGGAGCGTATGCTTTTCAAAGGTCCTCGAATCGCCATAAACCTTCTGAATGAGTTTATGAAACTGGAGGCATCCAATGACTCAATTACCTCAATGTGTATAGCTCTGACACACAGACAGGTAAAGAGGACAGCCCACCTCTTACTTTCGGCGTGGCCTCCTCTCGTGCGACGGGCTGATACAGACCAGGGCCCGAACACATCAATGCCGACGTTGCTAAAGGGTGGTTCCATGCTGAGCCTGTCAGGTGGCAAGTCTGCCATCTTTTGGACTTCACACCTCCCTCTCAGCCTTCGACAAGTGACACACTCGAAAACGAGTCTATTAATGCATCTCCTGCCACCAACGATCCAGTAACCTGCAGCTCGGACAGCCCCTTCAGTGAAAAGACGTCCTTGGTGACGTACCTGCTCATGAAGGTGACGCACTATGAGAGTGGTTACGTGATGCCGTCCAGGCAGGACCAGTGGCCGTTTCTCGTGGAATCCTATTTTTGCCTCAATGAGGCGACCCCCGATCCTTAACAGCCCGTCTGAGTCAATGAAAGGATCCAGGGCAACGAGTGGGCTGCTCTTGGGAATGTTGGCGTTTGATGCAAGACACTCCAGTTCTTTCCTATAGACCTCTTGTTGAACTGCTTTGATAATGACTAGCTTACTCTGTTCAAGAATATCCCTGGTTGGGGGTGTGCTGCACTGGTGCCAACCCTCACATTTCTGAGCGACACACTCCGTTCCTTTTTTGAAGCTCTGAACAATGTGAATAAGGGTACCAAGAGCCCTTATGAGGGAACCCCAGCATGAGAAGCGATTGAACCGCCCAGAGCCGAGATGTTTGAGGACAGTGACCGACAGTGTTGTGACTTGAGGCCTGATTTCACTGTCTTGATCTGGTTCCAAAAGGTCAAACCTCTGTACCACCGGTGACGCCCCTTCAAGTCGAGACAAGAATGCCGGTCCAGAGAACCATATTGTGTTCTCAAGGTGGTCTGCTGTGATAGACCGTGAGGCGATGTCTGCGGGGTTGTCTTCTGAGCAGACATATCGCCACTGCTGTGGCGTAGTGCTTCGTCTGATCCTCTGGACTCGGTTGCTCACGTATACATAAAACCTTCTCTTCTCATTGTAGATATATCCGAGCACCACCTTACTGTCTGTGTAGTAGGTGACTGCGTCAAATACAATGTCTATTTCGGAGGTGATGACCTCAGACAGAGTTACTGCCATGACTGCTGCACAAAGCTCCAACCGAGGTATAGTATGCTCTGGACGTGGGGCCAGTTTGGCTTTACTTGCAACCAATCTAGTGCAGCATCCCCCATCTGCATCCACAGTCTTCAAGTAGGCAACGGCAGCTACTGCTTTCTCTGAGGCATCTGAGAAGACACAGAGTTCTGTTAACTTGACAGTAGATGGTGACATGTTTGAGTATGGTCGGGGGATCCTCAGATGTCTTAACTCCTGCAGAGAATCTCTCCAACTTTCCCACACCTTTTCCTTTTCTGCTGGTAATGGGGTGTCCCAATCTGAAGATTGTGAGGCCAGTTCTCGAAGCAGCAGTTTCCCTTGAATTGTCACGGGGGAGACGAATCCTAGAGGATCGTACAGGCTGTTCACCGTTGAGAGAACTCCTCGTTGAGTGAATGCCTTTCTCTCGTCCTGGACGCGGTAAGTAAAACAGTCTGAATCCAAGTCCCAGTACAGCCCAAGGCTACGCTGCATTGGTAGAGTGTCAGCAGTAAGGTCCAAATCTTTCAGGTCTGTGGCATGATCTTCACTGGGAAAGGCCTTCATGACCTCCTTGCTGTTCGAAGCCAGCTTATGCAGCCTAAGGTTAGAGCGAGCCAGCATTTTTTGAGTTCTTTTGAGCAGGTCGATAGCTGCGTCTGTTGTGGGCAAGGACTTTAACCCGTCATCTACGTAAAAGTCACGAGTGACAAACTGTTCTACGTCCTCCCCATACTCCTTCCGGCCTTCCTGTGCTGCACGTCTAAGACAGTAGATAGCCACAGCCGGCGAAGGACTATTTCCAAAGACGTGCACGTTCATACGGAACTCCATAATCTCTTTCTCTGGGTTGTTCTCTTTAAACCAGAGGAACCTGAGGAAGTTCCGGTCTTCAGGACGCACCTTGAAACAATGAAACATCTGTTGCACGTCCACAGTGAAGGCGATCTGTTCTTTCCGAAACCGAAGGAGGACTCCTACCAGGGTGTTGTTGAGGTCTGGTCCCGTTAGGAGTACTTGGTTCAGAGACAAACCTTTGTGCTGGGCACTGGAGTCGAAGACGACTCTTATTTGGGAGGCCTTCTTGGGATGGTAAACCCCAAAACAAGGTAGGTACCAATGCTCCTCATTAGGCTTCAGAGGTGGGGCTTCTTCAGCGTGCCCATTCTGAAAGATCTTTGCCATGAACGAGACAAACTCTTCCTTCATTTTAGGCTTCCTTCTGAAGGACCGCTGTAGAGATTTGAGACGTTCAAGTGCTTGCTCGTGGTTATGAGGGAGCTTTGGTCGTAGAGATCTGAAAGGCAGGGGAGCCACCCACCTGTTTTCTTGGTCCTTATAGACCTCTTGCTCCATGATGTGGATGAACTGTCCGTCCTCGATTGAAGGAGCTTCTTTGTCATCGTCCTTTGTTGTCTGGAACACATTACAGTCTAAGGTGGCCCATTTCTCACTAGCAGGGAGATGTTTGCATGTTAGGGGAAATGAAGGGGAGCTACCACTACTATACTTCTCTTTTACATAGTAATCGTTTGGGCATGGCTGAAAGAGAGAAGGACGTCCATTTTTCAGTACGTTAGTGTAGTAAGAGCTGATAACCGTAGGTCTGTGGACATCTCCAATGCACACATCTCCTACAATAACCCAACCCAGATCCAACTTCTGGGCATAGGGTGCGTTTTGTGGGCCATTCACTTGTCTTCTGACCTTATGAACTCTGATGATATCTCTGCCTAACAAGAGCAGGATGGAAGCTTGGGAGTCCAGCTTTGGAATGTGTTTTGCAAGGGCCTTCAAATGACTGTGGTTTAATGCTACCTCTGGTGTTGGTATTTCTGCGCGGTTATTTGGGATCTCGTTGCATTCAATCAGTGACGGCAAAGAGAGTGTGACACTCCCGTTAATGGGTTCGATCACAAAGCCACGTGCTTGTCTGCCTTCTGTCTCTTGTGTTCCGGCACATGTCTTCAAAGTGTATGGTGAAGGAGGCCCTGCAATGTTGAATAGGTCGAAAAACTCGGTACGTGCAAGTGATCTGTTGCTCTGATCATCTAATATTGTGTATACCGTAACTGCAGCTTCAGGGCAGTCGGTTGGGTACACCCTGGTCAGACATATTTTTGAGCAGGAATGCCCTGCGGAATAATTTCCGCAGACCTCAGTACATGCTGTGGAAACATCACCTTCATTCAGGTTGGAATTTCCCTCCCCGCCCTGATCTGGTGCGGAATGTGCTGTGTTGGTGGACCATGGAGCAGATCCAGGGTGGAGGGCTGCAATGTGGCTCTTGCTTCCACACTCTGAGCAGGAGATGTCGTCTTCACAATTCCTTGCCAAATGTGTGGCTCTGCAGCACCTGTAACATATTCCGTACCTTTTCAAGAGTGCTTTCCTTTCTTCCATTGGCTTCTCTCTAAACCCGCGACACCTGGGTAAGGGGTGGGGTTTGTTGTGTAGCGGGCAGCGCTCTGCTGGATCATCTCTAGTGGATGACTCGCTTCCAGATTGGGTGCGAAACGATGCAGTCCTTGTACCGTTGAAAAGGGGCCGAGGATCCGGCGAGACCCTCGTTTTAAAAACTGCCACAGCTTTGTGACCTTCGGCTTTAGACGATTGCTTACTGCCTAATAACTCACTACTGTATGCTGTCTGTGTGAGGCCAGGGACGTTGCGCATCCGTGCTTCCCGACACACAAAGTCTACAAAGAAACCGAATGGGGGATAGGGAGCCCCGCGATCTTCTTTGTACTTAAAGCCTAAAGAAAGCCATTTTTCCTGGAGATAAAATGGCAGCTTCTGGACGACAGGGGTAACACCACGAGGGGTATCCAGATAACTAAGCCCAAGCAAGTCACCATCTTCTTTGGCAGCCTGTATCTCCGACAGCAAGTCTCCCAGCTCTCTTAGTTTACGACCATCTCTGTTTGGAATCTTGGGAAAGTTGTCTAATCTTTTCAAAAAGGCACCCTCGATGACCTCTGGTGCACCGTAGCACTCATTAAGCCTGTCCCACATAGCTCTGAGTCCGTTAGCTGGTTGGTTCGCATACACGGATCGTATTCGTCTGGCATGTTCAGCTGAGTCCTTACCTAGCCATTTCACGAGGAGGTCAAGCTGTTCACTTGGTGAGAGGTTGAGACCTCTGATGGCATTCATAAACGATGTTTTCCAGGCTCTGTAGCATTCGGGACGGTCGTTGAAGTGAAGGAGCCCTGTAATCACCAGTTCACGTCGAGCCATAAATATAACAAGGTCTGACATGTTCTGCTCCATTTCTAGTGGAGTGTACAGTGGGCCCCTTTCACGGCATGTGGTCTCATGTGGGTGACCGGAGTTGTCTGGGGTTGTGATATACGCCGCGCCGGTGTAGCCGCTGTCCAGAGGCTGTCGTGCATAATTGACCGTTGGTTCTTGTTTAGGGGTGTAGGTCTCACTTTGATCAGCTTTGCCTGGGAAATGATCCTTTAGATTTGCTATTATGGGTGTGGTTTGGGTTTGGATGTGTGGTGTCGCAACTGGCTTGAGGCTTGGTCGAAAATGTACATCAGATCCTGGCGTAAAGATCTTGGAGTAGGAGTCTATGGTCGGTGAATGCTGAAGGAGTTTCGTCTCCGTGTTATCATTGGAGGTTTCTAGAATGGGCGTGGTTTGGCTGCCGTGTGAGGCACCCTTCACATATTCTCTTGTGCGCGTTACTGGGTCGTCAGCAGGAACATCTATCTCACTAAGACCCTCGCCATCATCTTGGATCGCTGCAGCCTCCAAAACTTCTGCTTTTGCTTCTGCAGCTGCAGCCCTTTTTTCCATGCGTACTTTATCTAATGACGCTTCAAGACGTATTTTTCGAAGCTGCATAGAAGCTTCCAGTTCCGCTTGCTGCAGCTTCAGATCGTTCTCTTTATCCACAAATGCTGCTTCAGCCTTAGCCGCCTCAGCTTCTGCACGTGCTTGTGCAGCGGCTGCCTTACTTGCAGCTGAGCTCCTGGTATGCCTGGAGGAGCCAGATATATTAGATCTGGTTTTCATTGATGCGCTGGTTCTCTGCGACATGTTGCTGTCGATTGGATTTCCTCCTACATCTGAGCTGTTTCCGGAGGATAGCTCTAATTGCTGTCCAGTTCCCCACGAGACTGGTCTTTGAGAGGCTGTCGTTTTACTGTAATGTCCTCTGCCTCTAACGCCTTGCTAGAGTCGACATTCAGACTAAACTCCTCTTCAAAATGACCACGCAGACAAGAGGGTTTGACTTCACTCCCTTTACTTAGGCCAGTTGAAGTAGGGTAAAACTGAGAAACAACATGACATGAAATGCTCTTAGAAACCATAGATGAGGAGAAATACACAATAACAGTACAATGACTTGTTTAGCCGAAAGCGTTAGCTAATTCCCTCTTTACAAACGTTTCTATTAAGCAAACACTGCAATCACATTTCTTCAAGTAGATTGTTCATTAGTAAAGATGGAACAGAATTACATACCGACAATGCCCTTAAAGACCGTCTTAAGGGAGACAAATGCCACTACAGCAGCGGACGGGAGAACGGGAGAAGTCCTTTCCCCAAACAATAACATGCGCTTTCTGATGACATCATAGAACAGAGACGGATTTGAGCACGTTACACCAGGTCATGCCAAAAGGGGGCACTAAAGAGTAACTTTCTCAGGGAAAATCTATTTAAACAGAATACGGTTACATGGTGACAGAACAATTTGTCAATCTAAAGAAAAATAACATTAATATGGTCTGTAGCGCATCTGATCTATGGTTGTCATCATTCATGTATCACCCTAAGGATGCAACCCAAAGGGATCAATGAAGTTAAGTCTAAGTCTAATACATACTTGTGGTTAAGTATTTGAACTACCATGATAGCTTTGGAGTTTCTCCGTACATTGTACAGGGTGGGCCATTTATATGGATACACCGTAATAACATGGGAATGGTTGGTGATGTTAAAGTCCTGTTTGTGGCACATTAGTATATGTGAGGGGGCAAACTCCTCAAGATGGGTGGTGACCATGGTGACCATTTAGAAGTCGGCCATCTTGGATACAACTTTTGTTTTTTCAATAGGAAGAGGGCCATGTGACACATCAGACTTATTGGTAATGTCACAAGAAAAACAATGGTGTGCTTGGTTTCAACGTAACTTTATTCTTTCATCAGTTATTGTTACATCCTGTGAGGCTGTGGGAGTGTGTGGGCGTGGTGTTGTCTTCTCCCTCTCCTCCTCTTGCCCCTCCCCTTGTCTCTCTCTGCCCCTGCCTTCTCCTTTAGGACACACCTGCTGCTCATCTGCCCTCGTTACCACCAATTACCCTCAGAGGTGATAAGCTGGAGAAGAGCAGTGTGGTGGTGTGGGAGAGGCTGCTGGTGGATTTCCTCTGTGTTGGTCAGTGTGTGATACTGGTTTAGGTATGGAAAAGGCCTGCTGTGTGTGACCAGCCCCACTGTGCGTGGCTCTTTGTGAGTAGTGCTTAACTGAGTGGTGGTTTCCCTTAAGTGACGGCGGCCTCCATTATTTTGTTTGGCCTGCCTGGTTATTGTTAATAGCAGCGTTGCTGTCTTTTTCTGTTGTTGCTGTTGTTGCCTTGTTGTTGTTTTCTTTTGTCGAAGTGGTCACTATCTCTTTGGGTTGACCTGTCTGATTTATCATTAAAGCAGCGGTGCTGTCTCTTTTTGTTGTTACTATTTATATGATTATTGAGGTATTTGATTATAATAAAGATTTATTTTGTGTTAAATACCTCTGCCTGGCGTTCTTTTCATTTCACCCGGATCCAATTGTTACTGTCCCCCACCCTCATCGCCTAGCTTTTATGTGGGGAAGTAACAAAGTGGGGGCTCGTCCGCGATCGGAATGAAAGGTATTGAGTTGATTACGGGTGTGGACAGGTGTTTGTGTGTTGTGTGAGGGTCATTTGACTAGCTGCTGCTCTCCCCGGCTAGCACAGGGGAGTGTCTAGCTGAGCATTTGCTCTTCCTTCGGACGCTCATTTTTTGTTTTGCCTTTATTATTTTCGGAGCAAACCCGGGTGGGGATTAATTCTCTGTTGGGGGTAGGCTTTTCGGTGCCTTTGGCACTTGATGATTTGCCTTTAAAGTGGCCTCGAGCCTGGTACGCTCCAGAAGCTAGGTCAGGCTAGATTCTGAGTAGGCAGGACTGGGGGGAGTATGGGTAGAATTCTAGTTAATGATTGACTTGACACAACACATTTTATTTCACCTGTTTTTGGTTCTGTAGTGAAGGTGTTGTGTGGCCCTTTAGTGGTTAGCTTGTGTTTTGTAGGCCGTTTTGAGTTTTCATGGCCACTTTTGATATTTCTGGGTTTACGGCAGACCCGTCGCTTGCCCTGCTGGTTGTTTGTGGGAAGAGGGATCTGCATGAGGTGGCAACATATTACGGGATCAGTGTCTCCACTGGTCTACGCAAAGCCGAGCTGAAGGTCGCTCTGGTGTCCGGGTTGTTGGAGAAGAGGGTGGTTGTAATGCAAGAACCCCCGAGCACTCCCGGTCCGGCTGGACCAAGTGCAGCACCTCATGTTCCAGGCCAGGTTGTAGAACCATCAGTGTCTACACCTGTGGGCCAGGGGCTGCCCGAGGGAGGGCCAATGACGCTGCCCCGTTTTGATCCACTCTCCACCCAGTCATCAGAGGGTTCTAAGCAGGATGCTAGGCTCAAAGTCCGTCTGGCTCGTCTCCAGCTGGAAAAGGAGCAGCGTGAGAGAGTTCAAGCTGAAAAGGGAGATAGAGCTTAGGCGTTTGGACGCGGAAATGGCTAGGGCTAGGGAGGTTGAGCTGATGAAGGTGGAGGCGGAGACTAAGGTCAAGCTGCGACAGCTGGAACTCCAGCAGGCCTCCTCCCCTCCTGGGGCGGCTTCGCTGTCACAGACAGACATACAGTTTGATGTAGGAAGGAATAGTCGTCTGGTCCATGTATTTCGTGACACTGAGGTGGAGATTTATTTTGAATCATTTGAGCGGATAGCGACAGCCTTGTGTTGGCCGCGGGATGCGTGGGCCATCCTGCTGCAGTGCAAGCTGGTGGGCAAGGCACAGGAAGTTTATTCCTCATTGTCCGCTGAATGCAGTTTGGACTACAACAAACTGAAAAGGGCGATCCTGTTAGCCTACGAACTACTCCCCGAGGCTTACAGGCAGCGATTTCGGGGGTTGAAAAAGGTGCAGGGTCAATCCTTCCTGGATTTCGCGAGGGAAAAGAGTATCCTCTTTGATCGATGGTGTATGGCCTGTAAAGCTGCAGACCTAGTTTCGGTACGGGAGTTAATTCTCATTGAGGAATTCAAAAACTGCATCTCCGAGCGGATGGCGGTATATCTGAACGAACAGAAGGTCTCCACGTTGCAGCAGGCCGTGACACTGGCTGACGAATTTGCACTCGTCCATAAAGCCAGTGTCGTTAAGCATGAGCGACGCAACACACTAGCGAAGGCAAGTGGTGCTAGTGGTGAGCAAGACACAAGGGGAGAGGTACCTGTGCCTCGTCCCAGGTCAGACCGGAAATGTTTCTACTGTTTTAAATCTGGCCATTTAATAGCGGACTGCGAGGCCTACAGGCGAAGACAGCCAGCTTCAACACCACGTAAGCCAAAAGAGATAGGGCTGATTGAAATCGCTTCTCGTGTTAGCAGACCCCTTAGCACTGAAACTCCTGATGAATGTTTTAAACCCTTCATTTTCAAAGGAGCGGTGTCACTCTCTGGTGATCCTGAAGATGAGCGTACTGTGACCATTTTACGTGACACAGGTGGCTCACAGTCCCTCATACTGGCCAGTGCACTTGCCTTTGATGAAAAGACTGCCAGCGGCACTGATGTTATTGTTAGAGGCGTTGGAATGACTTATGTGCCAGCCCCCCTCCATCGAATTTGGGTGCAGAGTGACCTAGTAAGTGGTATTTTTCCTGTAGCTGTGTGTCCTTGCTTCCCAATTGATGGTGTGGATTTCATAATGGGCAATGACATTGCAGGCGGGAAGGTTTATCCTACCCCAGAGGTCACAAAGACTCCTGACCCAAGTCCTTTGTCAGATGTTTTAAGCCGGCAGCACCCGGATGTATTTCCTGTAGGTGTTCTCACCCGGTCACACGCCCATCGGCAGGGAGAAGTGGTTGACTTGTCAGAGTCAGTGGTCGGCTCTATTTTGGAAAAGGATGTGATGCCCTCCGAGAAGGAGGTGGGTCCTGACGCCAAGGAACTGGCTCAAGAAGTAGCTGAGCCTGCTCCTGAACCCGCAGCCCCCCCTCTCCTCACACGGGAGGCCCTTATTATCGCTCAGAAAGAGGACCCGTCGTTAGCCAAATGTTTTGCCGCCATAGGTGAGAGTGATTGTCCGACAGGAGACAGGAAGCAGACATTTGTTGTTTGTGATGGATTGTTATTGCGCAGGTGGACCTCAAAGCCAGGGGAGGACTGGAGTGTAGTCCAACAGATAGTGGTCCCGGCTAGTTTACGTCAGCACGTGCTACAATTAGCCCATGACCATTCATGGTCAGGACATTTGGGGATAACTAAAACATATGACCGTATTCTGCAGCACTTCTTCTGGCTGGCAATGAAGGCAGATGTTGCGAAGTATTGTAATACTTGTCATACGTGTCAACTGGTGGGCAAACCAAACCAAACTGTGCCCCCCGCCCCACTATGTCCAATACCTGCTGTTGGTGAGCCATTTGAGCATGTTTTGGTCGATTGTGTTGGTCCGTTGCCAAGAACACGAGCAGGTAATCAGTTTTTATTGACCATAATGTGTTTGTCCACGCGGTTCCCCGAAGCAATTCCTCTGCGGAGGATCACCACTGCAAACATTACTAAGGCGCTAATCAAACTTTTTACCATCTTTGGTCTCCCAAAAACAGTGCAAACAGACCAGGGAACTAACTTCTTATCCCGAGCATTTAAACAGACTTTAATCTTCCTTGGCATTTCTCATTCTGTGTCCAGTGCTTATCACCCAGAGTCGCAGGGTGCACTTGAGCGTTGGCACCAAACACTTAAGGCCATCTTGAAAAAGTACTGCCATGACACGGGCAGAAGTTGGGATGAGGGTTTCCCCTTTGTACTGTTTGTGATACGCAATGTTAAGCAGGAGTCCTTAGGGTTCAGCCCAGCTACCCTTGTGTTTGGCCGCGAGGTGCGGGGCCCGCTAAAGATGTTGAAAGAGAGGTTCCTTAAGGGGGGGTGTTTCAAAAGCTAACGTGGCAGATTTCATGAAGACGTGTAGGGATCGCTGGCAACGTGCTACCTCATTAGCAAAAGAGGCCCTGTGTACTTCCCAGGCAAGCATGAAGAAGTGGTACAACAGAAAGGCTATGAAAAGACACTTTCAGGCTGGAGACAAAGTTTTAGTGCTGCTACCGGTGTCTGGTTCTACTCTTTCGGCCCGTTTTGCGGGACCGTATGTTATAGTGAGGAAGGTGTCTGAGACAGATTATGTCCTCAGTACCCCAGAACGCAGGAGGAAAACACGCCTGTGCCACATTAACATGTTAAAACCCTACCATGATAGGGAAACCCATGAGACTATTGTGTCACGGCTGGGGGCAGTCGTGTGGTGTATTGAAAAAAGGATCCAAAATGCAGGTACTGGCTGGGGTGCGAGTGAGTGTTTATTTACAGCAGAGAGAAGGTGACAAAACAGGAAGAGCAGACCGGGGAGTAAACAAACCTAAACTGGGAAAACTAAAGAACAAAATTTAAACCAGACACTCATGGGAGGAGAAGCAAAATGCACAAAGAGAGATAGCAGAGAGACGCAGAATGAATACCGGGTAACATAGAATAATGCAGACTGACATGGAATTAAACAGACGACGCGACAGAGAGCACAGGAAAACACAGGGCTTAAATACACGGGGAGTAATCAGGGAATGGGCCACAGGAGGGAGACACAGCTGGGAGCAATTAGTTAATCTTTCAATCCAAAATAAAGAAATTCCACTTGTTTGGAAGTCTGCTTTTGTTACGCCAATATTAAAAGGAGGCGACCCGGACATTCTGACTAATTACAGGCCAATATCAAACTTGTGTGTCTTGGCAAAAGTCCTTGCGTCTCTCGTCAGTGAGCAATTGAAAGAGTTCTTGTACTCTAATGAAGTTCTCTCAAAAATGCAATCTGGGTTTAGAAAACAGCATAGTGCTGTTACGGCTGCCACAAAAGTGATAAATGAAATACTTGTTGCTCTGGATAAAAAAACAGCACTGTGCTTCTCTCTTTATCGACCTGTCAAAAGCTTTCGACAGTGTGGATCACGCCATTTTGAACCATAGGCTTCTTTCTTTGGGGCTGTCTAGACATGCTGTCTCCTGGTTCACTAACTATTTGAGTGACAGGACTCAATGCATTAAATGTGAAAATCTGTGCTCAGAACTTTTGAATATTCACACTGGGGTGCCACAGGGTTCAATTTTAGGACCTCTGTTGTTCATCATGTATATAAATGATTTGGGACAAAATGTGTTCAATGCTAGTATGCATTTTTATGCTGATGACACAGTTATTTATTCCTTTGGCTCAAACCTTGAAAAGGCAATAGAATCTTTGCAGAAAGCTTTTGATGTGGTTCAGCACACACTTCTGGAGCTGAAATTGGTTCTCAGTGCTGAAAAGACAAAGCTAATGTTGTTTTCAAACATGAAGAGATTTCCTCAAACTGTCCCTTTGGTGTCCACTCTTGAGGGAATCCTCATAGAAGTGGTGCATACGTATAAATATCTTGGCTTTTTAATTGATGATTCTCTGACCTTTAAATCTCACATAGACAATCTTGTGAAAAAACTCAAACTAAAATTAGGATTTTTCTTTCGAAACAAATTTTGTTTTTCTTTTGAGACAAAAAAGCGTCTTGTAAATGCCACATTTTTATCTGTTTTAGATTATGGTGATCTGCTGTACATGAATGCTTCCGCCCAGTGTCTTCATAAGATTGACTCAGTATATCATGCCTCTTTACGGTTTATTACAAACTGTAGGGCTTTGACCCATTGTTGTGATCTGTATGCTCGAGTGGGATGGCCTTCGTTGTCCTCCAGGAGGTTTGATCACTGGTGCATCTTTATTTACAAGGCCCTGCTTGGACAAATGCCCACCTATATTTGCGATCTGCTCACATGGAGGAGTACTGTTTCTTATAGCCTGCGTTCAAGCGATCTTCTTCTGCTCAATGTTCCATTTGCCAGAACTGAACTGGGAATGAGGGCTTTTACTTATGCTGCCCCTTTTACATGGAACATGATGCAAAAAGACTGGAAGATAGCAGATCTTATTTTATTAAATGCTTTTAAGTCCAAATTGAGAGAGCCAGAGAAAAATGTTTTTTAAAATGTAATTGTTACTTATAACATATATGTAACTTTGTAATTTTAACATGTTGTCGCCTCTTGGCCAGGGCTCCCTTGAAAAAGAGGTTTTTAATCTCAATGGGACTTTTCCTGGTAAAATAAAGGTTAATAATAATAACGAGACAGGGGAGAGGTAAAACTGAACACACTGACATGAGACATGAACTTTCAGAATAAAACAGGAAACTAACAGACACAGAGAACCAGACAGGACACTGAACTTGACAGGCAGACTCATGAGCAGACACAATAACACCGTGGACAGACAGAGAGAACACAGGCAGGCATGAAACAAAAACACTAACACATAGCAAACCTAAACAAAAGACAAAACAGAATAACCGAGAACAAAGAATAATATAAAGAAACACAAAACACAGAGTCCTCAGACTCAGGACCATGACATGTTGCGAGCGCAGCAACCTCCAGCTCTGTCTCTGCCACCGTGCTGAGTATAGAGGCCAGTGCTGACGACGATCTGCATATTTTTTCTGAGGGACAACAGTGGCGAATTCAGCTGACTTAGCCGAGGTAATGGCCCACTTGTCTCATCTGTCCCCTTCACAATGCGAAGATGTGCTTAGCCTACTGCACTCTTACCCTTCTCTCGTTGGTGATGTGCCCTCGCGTACTAGTGTTTGTGAACATGATATCAATGTTGGTGACGCAACCCCAATCAAACAGCACGCGTACCACTGCCCCATGGGAAAGAGCGCGGTGATGAACAAGGAAGTTAGTTATTTAGCAGAGAATGGTTTGGCACAACCGAGCCACAGCCCTTGGAGCTCCCCATGTTTGCTTACGCCCAAGTCTGGTGGCTGATGCACTCTCACGCAGTGCATAGTGATGAGTTTATTCTGTGTTTTGTATAGTGTGAATAAAGGGTGGGGGGAATGTTACATCCTGTGAGGCTGTGGGAGTGTGTGGGCGTGGTGTTGTCTTCTCCCTCTCCTCCTCTTGCCCCTCCCCTTGTCTCTCTCTGCCCCTGCCTTCTCCTTTAGGACACACCTGCTGCTCATCTGCCCTCATTACCACCAATTACCCTCAGAGGTGATAAGCTGGAGAAGAGCAGTGTGGTGGTGTGGGAGAGGCTGCTGGTGGATTTCCTCTGTGTTGGTCAGTGTGCGACACTGGTTTAGGTATGGAAAAGGCCTGCTGTGTGTGACCAGCCCCACTGTGCGTGGCTCTTTGTGAGTAGTGCTTAACTGAGTGGTGGTTTCCCTTAAGTGACGGCGGCCTCCATTATTTTGTTTGGCCTGCCTGGTTATTGTTAATAGCAGCGTTGCTGTCTTTTTCTGTTGTTGCTGTTGTTGCCTTGTTGTTGTTTTCTTTTGTCGAAGTGGTCACTATCTCTTTGGGTTGACCTGTCTGATTTATCATTAAAGCAGCGGTGCTGTCTCTTTTTGTTGTTACTATTTATATGATTATTGAGGTATTTGATTATAATAAAGATTTATTTTGTGTTAAATACCTCTGCCTGGCGTTCTTTTCATTTCACCCAGCTCCAACTGTTACTGTCCCCCACCCTCATCGCCTAGCTTTTATGTGGGGACGTAACAGTTATTTACGAGTTTCTGAACACTTATAAAATGTGTTCAATGTGCTGCCCATTGTGTTGGATTGTCAATGCAACCCTCTTCTCCCTCTCTTCACACACTGATAGCAACACCGCAGGAGAAATGCCAGCACAGGCATCCAGTATCCGTAGTTTCAGGTGCTGCACATCTCGTATCTTCACACCATAGACAATTGCCTTCAGATGACCCTAAAGATAAAAGTCTAAGGGGGTCAGATTGGGAGACCATGGGGGCCATTCAACTGGCCCACGATGACCAATCCACTTTCCAGGAAACTGTTCATCTAGGAATGCTCGGACCTGGCACCCATAATGTGGTGGTGCACCATGTTGCTGTAAAAACTCAGGGAACGTGCCAGCTTCAGTGCACAAAGAGGGAAACACATCATCATGTAGCAATTTCAAATATCCAGTGGCCTTGAGGTTTCCATTGATGAAGAATGGACCCACTATCGTTGTTGTCATGGTCCGCGGCCCGGCGTCCGGGGTGCTGCTGGGATGTCCACGCCCACGAGCGTGGCTGCTAACCCCACACCTGCATCCCATCCCAGGCGATCACCAGGTGGACTATTTAATCCTGCCCTACCTGCTGCTCCACGCCAGTCCGTAGTCGCCTCTCAGCGATCACAACTCGGCGTGTTTTTTTGAGCCACCTGCCTGTCCACCTGTCCGCCTGAGATTTGGTTCACATTCAGCTTCGCCGTCTCGACCCCTTTTGGAGCTCCACCCCCCTCTGGTTCACTCGGCCCGGCTATCACCGTGAGACGCACACTCCACCTTCCCTCGTATGCTGCCTTTTTTTCCGCACCCCAGTAATCTGTCTCTCTTTTTGTTTTACAGCCTCTCACAGCCCCGCTCTCGGCCTTCCCTGTGTGGTCCCTCGGTGTGGTCTGGTTTCATCCGTTGTTTTTCTGGCTACCCTCACGGGACACCTTTAGTTTCAATAAAAATTACTTTCTTTATTCGCTCATACCCTAGTGTGTGTGTGTTCTGCTACTGGGTCCTGCCTGCGCTCGGAACTTCGGTTCATGACAGTTGTACCCCATATGCCACACCAAACCATCACTTTTGTTGGTCCAGCAGTCTTGGAGGGATCCATCCAATGTGGGTTAGTGTCAGACCAATAGCGGTGGTTTTGTTTGTTAACACCACTCACATAAAAGTTTGTCTCATCACTGAACAAAATCTTCTGCGTGAACTGAGGGTCCTGTTCCAATTTTTGTTTTGCCCATTCTGCAAATTCTGTGCGCCGATCTGGGTCATCCTCGTTGAGATGCTGCAGTAGCTGGAGTTTGTAAGGGTGCCATTTGTGAGTAGCTAATAACCGCCGAAGGGATGTTCGACTAATGCCACTCTCCAGTGACATGCGGCGAGTGCTACGCTGTGGGCTCTTGCTGAATGAAACTAGGACAGCCACTGGTGTTTCTTCATTAGTGACAGTTTTCTTGCGTCCACATTTTGCCAAATCCAACACTGAACCAGTTTCACCAAACTTAGCAAGCAGTTTGCGAACTGTAGCATGGGAGATGGGTGGTCTCATAGGGTGTCTTGCATTGAAATCTGCTGCAATGACCAGGTTACTGCGTTCACCAGCTATCAACACAATTTCGATCCGCTCCTCAGGTGTTAACCTCTTCAACATGTCAATGGCTGTGAACAAAGAGAAACTTGTAAATAACTCATGAAAGAATAAAGTTACGTTGAAACCAAGCATACCACTGTTTTTCTTGTGACATTACCAATAAGTTTGATGTGTCACATGGCCCTCTTCCTATTGAAAAAACAAAAGTTGTATCCAAGATGGCCAACTTCTAAATGGCCCCCATGGTCACCACCCACCTTGAGGAGTTTGCCCCCTCACATATACTAATGTGCCACAAACAGGACTTTAATCTCACCAACCATTCCCATGTTATTACGGTGTATCCATATAAATGGCCCACCCTGTACAATTTTGTCTTTGTTTTTCTTTTTGCCAACAGAAGATCCAGCGTCAGCCCCTTTCTGCTCTTTGAAGGGTCATTGCATTGCATTATTGCAGTTTGAACCACTCCCATCACCACATTTGCCACAGATGACCTTGGAGAAGGTTTGCTGTATCTTATGGCATACTACTACTCACCTATCCTAAATGTGTGGCAGCGCTTCTGTCTGTCATTCAGATTTAAGTGTTAAAGGACAATATCCATGACCAAGACACCACAGGCTCATACAAAACAGTCATGGCAGGCTGTAGAAATTTTTATTGAAACGTAGAGCTGTTTGAGCAAGATGTAACTGAGGTCTGTGTTGGAAGGTTTGGATCTGATAGCGTTGAAGTTGCAATTTACACTTGAATTCTTTTTTTTAAATTCTTATTAATGTAATACAAAGTACTTTTTCCTTTAAACACATCTGTTCTGCAAATTCTGTTTGAAATTGCAAATGCTCTTTTTATTATGTTTTATATGTTGCATAGCTAACTGGTTTAGCAGTTCGAAAAGGAACACAAAATAACAAAGTTACACTTACAATGTGTCTTTAAATTTTTGTGTACTATGATAGACTGAAGTTACTGTTTGTTACTGTTTGGACAGTTTGTTTCCAATAAAGGTCATGTACACAGTATACTGTGCCAGACTTTTTTGACTTAACAGAGTTTTTGGAATAGCTAATTCACAACTTGTTTTAAGATATCTCTTACTTGTCTAAAGCCTAGATATTTTTTCTTAGTTTGAGAATTCTTATCAAGTGCAACTCTCTTACTGCACTGGCAGATTATTTCACCAAATTTAAGAAGATTTAGACTACAATCTATTTTTTTTAAACTTATTTCAAGATGGGTAATTTTTGCAGTGTATCTTTAAAATTATTTAATGTACTAGTTTTTAGATTATTTGCCTTGATTTGTTCCTTAGAATAAGTGTTTTATGCCTGTTTTTAGATTTAATTTCTTCAACATTTTGCTTAGAACAAGTGGCTAAAGCTTATTTTAGGTTTCAATTGCCGTGACTGGTTGCCTGGAATACGTGTGTAAGGCTTATTTTTAGCTTTATTTAAATCTAGATATTGTTCTTATTTCAAGAAATCTTAGTAAGAAAAAAACACTTACCCCACTGGCAGATAATTTCACTTGTTTTAAGCAAATCTTCACAAAAATAAGTGTATTTATCTAGTATTAAGGAGGTGGGTTTTTGCATTGTACCGTGACATCACAATGACGCTGACTTCCTATAATGAGTAGCTTGATATTACTATTAAGTTCTCCTTAAATAAATTGAGAGATCATTGAATCTTTACATTTTATACAAATCCTGTGTGTCTAAAAAAACAGCAAACAGACTGCAGACTGGCCAGTGCAGTTGACTGAGATAAGCGTAATCCTGCTCCATGTAATCAGCTGCTTCCCATGCCTGGCAGCAGCAGCATTGGCAGCTTGCTCAGTGTGGCCTGTAAGAGCCATCATGTGATAGAAAGAGAAAGAGAGGGAGACAGTGGAGCACTCTGGGGCCCTGAAAGGATTTTGGTGTCTCAAGAGCCCTCAGTGAAACTCAGTGTAGCACACACACACACACACACACACACACACACACACACACACACACACACACACACACACACACACACACACGCACTAGAAAACAAACATGCACTCACACTAAGAGCAATGCTGGAGCTCAATCAGTGGCTAGAGGAAGGTCTCTAAAGCTTGAAAGACTTTAAACTAAATAACATTTAATATTTCAAAGCTTTTCAAATCTCGGGGTTACCATTGAGGGTAAAAAGCACATTTGGTTCTTTTTCAAGGTTTTACATTCTCTTGACTTTCCAATACTTTAGATAAACACCAGGCAGGCAAATGATCACAAAAGGAAATAAGCTGAACGGAGACACAAACATCTTATAGGGGATTCTAGATATTTGCTTGGTGCTGAGCTTGTAGTTCAGTGTAGCATAGCTACTGTAGATCGTCAGCAATGAGTACAATGTGGGTGCAAACCATAAACTGTATATCAAAGATGGGCTTGTATCAAATAGTCAAATTTCCATAGAAAGATTCCTCAGTGAGTGAAATGACCACAAGTATGGAATTCTTTAAATACAATGTTTCTCTTATGATCTCTATCAGCACAAGATATACTGGACCATCCTTCATGAAAGGATGGGAAACAGCAAGCACATCAGACAAACATGTATGACTGCCTTCATTCATCTGTGCAACATCTCCAAAGTTAGAAATATCCTGTCTCAGAGTGACGCTGAAAAACTAGTTCATTCATTTATTAGATCTTAGCTGGACGACTGTAATTCATTATTATCAGAGGTCCTAAAATCCCCTTAAAAAATCTTCAAACAAGAATACTGACAATGGACTAGAAAGAGAGGCTATTTTACCCACATTAACTTCTCTTCATTGGCTCACTGTTATATCCAGAGTCAACTTTTAATTTAAATGTAAGTAGGTATTCGCCACTCAGTGTGGTGGTCGATCATTCCTCTGTTCCTTCGCTACATGCGAATGACAAAGCATATTGTGGCAAACGAAATTACACATTTAAATTGTTGGTTCACTTTTCATTAGTAGAAGCTGTTGAAAATGAATATTCAAGCGCGTCTTTACTCCTGGTCCAAGTAATTACACAAGCTACAGTATTTTGTGTCTGACTCACCTTATCTTCACTTCTTAGTAGCAGATTTTGAGAAGTGGAATCATCACAAAAATCGTCAAGGTAACAGTACAGCAGGGGTGTCCAAACTTTTTTTCACTGAGGGCCACATACATAAAAATATAGGAGGGGCTGGGCCACTTACTAGAAATTAGGTATATAACCTTAACTTTAGTGTATTAAAGTTAGAAAAATCACTTAAAAGTAGCCGAATATGTTATATTGTTGAATATAATTAAAGACAAAACTGCCTTCATCACAGCTTTCCATAAATGGATCTTTATTTATTTATTCAGACAAAGCTTTGGTAGCTCATTCTCAGAACAGCAGCCTCAGATTTCTTCTTAGACAGAAGATTTACAGCACAGAGAAAAAACAATAAAGGGGAAAATGGGACGGGTACATTTCAAGTTTGTTATTTAAGTTATTAGACTTAGCAACACACCTATTAACGTTCGTTTGAAACCGTTATCAACATTAACAGACTGAACTGGACTTAATAACAGGAGTCCATATAATTTTAGTAAATTATTCTGGTGAGTATCAGCTGCACTGGGTATGTAAATCGGGCTGTCCAGCTGCGGTGCTGATCACCACTCGTGCCAAAAATCCGGACAAATGTCACTTGATCAAGGAGCAAATCTGCGTCAGATAAGATCAGCTGACTTTGCGTGTGCGTGCGCTGTGCACAGCGGTGTGTACTCTGTGTCTTAACAAGAAAAACGCATATAAGAAAGTGGTGCACAAAAGCAGGGTGGTGACAGAATCGATGCGCATTATTGATATTTGAAGCATGTGTACCTGCACATTAACACACGGGTACTGTGGAATATATTTTTTACTCACCTAAAGCGCTCGTGCTCTCGTCCACTCCCCGCAAAAAATAGCAGCTGTGCGGTGTCTGTGGCGTCGGTGCTCTCATCGCCTGCGATGGAGTAAAAATCAAAAGCATAGCTTTATCAGACAGTTGCAGTTTAATGTTGGCCGACGAGTCTTCAATGCGTCGCACGACTGTATTTCTGGACATGCTGACGTTGTTGAAGTCCTGCAATTTTTCCGGGCACATTATTTCGGTGACTTTAACGAGGCCATGTTTTATGAGGTCTCCATCTGAAAAAGGCTCGCCATGTCTTGTGATGAGTTGGGCGACCTCATAGTTGGCTATTGGAGCCTTTTCCTGGACCTTTTGAGCACGAAATAAATACTGTTGCTGACCCTGCAGGAGAGCTACCCTTTGCTTTAATTTCTGCTCTCGCTCAGCACCAGTGTCGGATGCATAGGCCCGATGTTTGGTTTCTTAATGATGTCGTACATTATACTCTTTCATAACTGCCACAGTTTCAGTGCAGATCAAACAGACACACTTCTTGAATTCTTTGAAGAAATATTCACTCTCCCATCGTGTCTGAAATTTTCTGCACTCACTCTTTCGTTTCTTTGGTTCTGCCATGTTTAGTAACTTGGGGTAAATTTCTTCTGTGATTGTCCTTTTTGGTGGAGCAACTGCCTTGATCAACAGCAGCTCCACCTGGTGTTAAAACTAAGAAGTGCAATACACTCAAGCAAAAGTTGAAGTGCGGCCATATTCTATTCTATTTATAAAATTACTTGCGGGCCAATTAAAAATGGACCCGCGGGCCGGAGTTTGGACACCCCTGCAGTACAGTCATTAGTTTCAAACTGGTTTTTGAACAACAACCATTATCTGTTTCTGAGGAAAAGGGCAACAATAATGCCAAAATCTATGAATCTAAAGCACCTGAGAATGTTTACAGGCGTCTTCTGGTCACTACCCACCAATGAGACAAATCCTCTAGATACGTATGGTCTATAACTAGGGTCAATGGACTGGATTTCAAGTGAGTTTTTCTGAATAATCCCAGGAGTACTAGTGGACATGGTGTGAAACTGAACAGCAGCTATAACCTTAGCTAGGGGACAGCAAAGCCTGCAGGGGCAATAGGTTTCACTGAACGACTTCCTTGATTAGATGTAGCAGCTACTCGACACTGATTTTTCCAGTGACCTTTCTCTAAACAGTACGTGCATGTCATACTATCATCTTGCTTCACACTGGTGAAGTTTTGTTTAGTAATTGCATTCTGTGGTTCTGTTATTCCTTCCCCATGACTGAAAGGCAAGTCTCTATACTTCCAACAACTACTTCGTTTGACTAAACTCATCTGCCAAAACCGCAGCATCAGAAGCATTGTTCACTTTCTGCTCATTCAAATATGTAGCTACTGGTTAAACTTAAACTTAAACGACTTAAACTACTCAAGAAAAATAAGTTCCCTCAGCTGTTCAATATATATGTTCAATATACTTACTCCAGAGACAACCTGCTGAGGGTCTAACAAGGTTGTTAGCTCCTGAACAAACTCCACATAAGCTTGGCTCTCCTGTTTCTGGGAAGCTCTAAACTTTTGTCTATAAGCCTCAGGAACCAGTTTGCAAGCTTTTAAAACAGCCTGTTTAACTTTTTCACAGTGTTCACCGTTAGCCATTGATAAAGCTGGAAAGGCTTCCTGAGCTTTTCCAGTGAAAACACACTGCAGTAACCATATTTGTTGAGCATCAGACCACTGTCGTATTTTAGCCAAACTCTCGAAAAGCAAAAAAAAACGTGTCAGGGTCTCTCAGAAAATATTAGCATGAGTTGAGAAACATCAAAGGTTTCCTGAAATCTGGTGAGTTGGCCTGACCCTAATCCTTCATGCAGACGAGTTTTTCTTTGCAACAGAAAAACTGCATCCTTTCTGGACCCGTGTTAATTCCACGTCCATGTGCTCAGGTCTCCATCCAGCATTTGAAGACTGCCTCCTACCTGTCTGTTTGCAGGAGAATTCCTTCTCTTCTATCCTTCGCCGTCTCTGCCTCCTCGGATTTTCTCCCACAGACACCCTCCCCTCCGAGTCCCACGGTCTGACTCTGATTGTGAGCCTCAGTATTCTAATCCTTGCCTAGTTATGACTCTCCGCTCCCCTGCACACTGGGGCTATGTCTACACTAACCTGGACAAACTTGAAAAAGACGTTTTCGTCTAAAAATGCTCCGCGTCCACACTGTCGTTTTCATCCACACTGAAAATGCTACGTTCCTGTAATGTGCATGCGTAAAACATAGGACAATTTGACCTGCATAATTTCCGTCTGCTGTTTCTTTACTTTCCGGCTCTTTGAAACGTTGCGGCAAAATGCCGAGTAAAAGTAACATTTTCATCTGGAGCTATCTGGAGCATGTACAAACTGATATTAATCTTTAATAGGGCTTTCAAAATTGAGAGCAATCAAAACAACTGCTGTAAAATGCCGTCTGCCATCATAGTTGAATTTGCATCATATGACTAAAATGCATCATATTTTTCAATTACGGCAGGATCAGCCTGATATTATTTGTATCCCACTGTAACTTTACTGTATAAAGAGCTAACATCTCCAACATGTCAGGAGTAGTTAGTCATTACAACAAGTGTTTGTGAACTAAAAATCAAGAATGTGGGATACTGTTTGTCCGTGATTTGGAGAGCCCAGCGCTGCTCCCGACGCAGGGAAAACCAATTCTGCAGGGGAGACCTACCTTGGCACTTGTGCTTCATCATATTTTCTAGTCTTTGGCTTGGAAGGAAGTTGATTTGGAAAGATTTGGCGATGCTTCATCTCCTGCCTTTGTGTGGGAGCCCTGTCAAAAACCTCTCCATTATGCTAGCAGTTTCCAAGCCTTCTTTTGTTTTTTTTGTTATTCATGCCGCGAACCCCTGCAATGGGTACAGGAACGCCTTTAGCCGATGTACGGGAAACATCTCAACACATAGAAAACCTCATTTCCGCTTCTTTTTCTTGTAACCGCAGCACGGTGGTCGACAGATAAAAGCCTGGTAGCAGTCTCCTTTGTTTTTATGCTCGATGTTCATGTCTTTCATGATGACATGAACACCATGGCATTTGTAGATGGTAGAAAGTACGGGGATAGCGAGTGCAAAAAAGGCGACTGCCCATGGACCTTTATCCATCGTGATTTTGTTGCAGGAAAAAGAAATGGAAATGACACTGTGCTGTTGTTGATGTCAATTGTTTTGACTACTTTTATATTATGTAGAAATATACATAATGTGTGAGGCAATGTAAACAGAGTGATGCAAATAAAAAACATCGACCCACAAATTACTATGCAACCCTATCATTAGTTCGGGTTACTGGGGACGGTTATTGCCAATAAAAAGCTGTTGCTATGTTTAGGCTCCAATTAGTTCCTTACTTTTCTCCGGCCGTGTACGCACCACTTTGATTTATTTTGTCACAGAGAAAGACCTCATATTAACTTTGATATGTGTGTATAAATATATATACGTATAATGTCCCGCTGGGCAGCAACTTAAAAAACTTTTTTTTGAAGTGTTGTGAACACAGCGCGATGGGACGAATGTCCGTGTGTGCCCAATAGGAACGAGTCAGCCAGCCAGGCAAGCCCGGTCGATGTCCCCCCCCAAGATTCAAATCCCACCGTGATTGGTAGGTTCGTTCAGCTCTGCACACAACACTGTTAAGTGCCGTACATATCAAACTCACACTAACATTACATTTTCATATTAAGGCGGGGGCCAAAAACTATCGTCCTATGGGACACAAGTGGCCCGAGTGCTGTGTAGTCTTCATTTACTTAGTGCTGATATAAATTACCAACAAAATATTTACATATTTATTTATTTAACAGAAAACAATCAAGGAACTAAGAAAGCACCATTGCCTTCCCAAAACGATTCAGAGCTACAAACAAGCTCAAAATGATTTGTTGCAATGACAATTCGACATACAGAGTGTAATATAGTGGGGGTAAAACAACCAAATAGGTCTTCTACTGCACAATTAGAAATAGCAATTCTCTCGTAAGACCTTATTCTCCATTGACCAAGTTAAAAAAGAAAATCCAACAATTTCCCTTTTAGACCGCTGACTAAAAACAAATAGGTCTTTCTATAAGGCTTCTCCACAGTGTTAGTGTAAAGCAGTGGTTCCCAAACTTTTTTTGCTGGGCCCCCCTTTGTTTTACAAGAAAAATGTTCGCGCCCCCCGCGCGCACACAAAAAAGCCTCTCTGTGCAAAATAGGTTTAAAAACATAAACAGCTGTGGGATCCTGTTTGTCTGTGATTTGAACCGGGGGAACAAATCGTGGCAGGATCAGCCTGATATTATTTGTATCTCGCTGTAACTTAGCTGTATAAAGTATAGTATAGTATGTATATCTCCAAAATGTCAGCAGTAGTTAGTCATTACAACAAGTGTTTGTGAACTAAAAATCAAGAATGTGGGATCCTGTTTGTCCGTGATTTGGAGAGCCCAGCGCTGCTCCCAACGCAGGGAAAACCAATCCTGCAGGGAGACCTACCTCGGCACTTGTGTAGGTGAAACCAAAGGGAAGATTTGCATCACCATATTTTCTAGTCTTTGGCTTAGAATGAAGTTGGTTTGGAAACATATTCAGCGATGCTTCATCTCCTGCTTTGTGTTTCTGTAGGCGCCCGTGCTAGCAGTGTCCAAGCGTTTTGTTTTTTTACCCCCCTTTTCATCCCGTGCCCCCCTGCCATACCTCTGCGCCCCCCTAGGGGGCGGGCCCCACACTTTGGGAAAGTCTAGTATAAAGCAACATTAAATAATTGGATCTTCCATCCTGTTTGTATAAATTCTGAAACTGAAACACACTCTTCATAAAACATTAAAACCTGATTAAAAGACAGCCACTGGGAGGAGACAGGTGCGGGGGTAGGTGAGCGAGCAAAGCAGTCAGTGCACATGATTATGTTTAGCTAGCAGGTTGTTAATGCTATCCATCAAGTCTAACAGTGTGCAGTCTATGAACTAGCTTCAGCTAACAATGTTCACTCAATGTTGAGTAGCCTTCAGCAATAGTAATAAATCACACAGCAATAGTACATTCATTTAGTTGTAAAAAGCATGATAATATATCAAGTAATCCAAAGTATTATATTGTCTGTTTTACCCTTTTATTATTTGTTATCTTATGTGCAGCACTTTGTGATTCTGTCTAGAAAGGTGCTACATAAATACAATTGTATTTATTTATTTATTCAGAATACATTACTCACATTGAGTAAGTTAATGTAATACGTTGCAAACTACATTTGCGGCATGTATTCTGTAATCGGTAGTGGAATACATGTTAAAACTAACCTTCCCAACACTGCTAGTCACTTATATTCTTCTGTTGTTCTTGCCTTGCATTATCCTACATGTGAACCAAGAAGAGACATTAAGTCTGATATTGTCAGCATCCAGAAGCTCAATGTTCCTCCTGTTGCCCATCAGTTTGCCCTCTGAGCACATCTGCTGGCTTTGTACATCTGCTCAGACTGCATTCACACCTCTTCCTCCTCTCTGCAGGGTTTGTTAAGGACTGAGGAAGCTCAAACAAATAAAAGCGGGGGGGGGGGGGGGGGTATGCCTTTCTAACTGTCTGATTCCACTTCTGAGACTAATTATCAAGGACCAAGCAGCCGAGAACATACAGGTACAGATGGAATTCCCAGAATATATCTTTTATTATAACCCCAAAAAGACAAAAATGTAATCTCAAAGCCTAATCAACGAAATACGCTATTTTAAGAAAAGAGGTTAACTAAAGCAAATTCTACTCAAAAACAAACGATTTCTGGAGAAGCCTGTCTCCAGTAGCAGCAAGCCTCCAGAAGAGGGAGCAGGGAGCGCAGTGCTGGCAGGCTCATCATCTTTAGCCCACATCTTAACCAACAAAGAAGCTGGACAGGAGTAGACTGGGACACTAGGCTGTTGGATGGGGGGGCTCAGTTTCTAGAGACTCAGGTGGAGAGTCAGGTTTAAGCTGTTGATCTGCCACCAGAGACCACGATTCCTCCTGCTAGGAGTAAGATGTGACGGTTGAGATGAATTGTTGGTCTGAGATGGTGATGGAGAACTGCCTGGCTGAAGGAGTGGAGAAGAAGCATGTTACTCTTCCTTGCAGAATATGCCAGAAAGTCAAACTCCAAAAATGCCATGATTTGGGGCTTGGAAAAGACACATTTTTTGAGAAAGGCCAAATGCACCAGCCTTTTATACAGTAGAAGTCCTTGACATATATCAAGCATATTCCGAAGTTTCTTTAGCTTGGCTTCTACTTTCGCTAACTCGTCAGGAACAGAACTCGAGTCTGTGGGGTCCAGATCCTGCATCCTGCCTGCCACATAGCTCCAAAAATGCCAGGATTTGGTGCTTGGAAAAGCAGGATTTGTGAGATGAGGAATAAACTCAAAGCCACAGGTTTATTGCTGTGAATCCAGAAAAAAGATCTGAATAAACAAAACAAACATGAAGGAGGGCAGGCTTGGTATTTAGTGTTGGCAAAGTAGCTGCTTAAAGTTATTATTCAGTTGCTGTTGATTCTTACACCTACTCTGGTGGTGCAGGAAGAAACTCATCTAACACTAGACTCCTTACAGTAGACTGTAGTTATTGTGGCAGCATATAAAAAGTAATGTGAATAAGAGTGAAATTGCCAGAATATAAGAGAGAAGTCCACCATGCTGTGCTGCAGGTGTGTGAGGTCATGCTGATTCTTGTTCAGGCTGTATCAGTGCAGATGTCTCTGTGTTCCCACGGGACTCTGGGCTCTTCTGGTATTGCTTTCTGATTTCCATCTTTGCATCATCTGACATTGTGCACCCTTCTCAGACACTGGGATCAGCTCAGTCCTCCACAGACACAGGCACTGCTGTGTGTGTGAACCTCACTGCACACACATACAGTGCGATGAAAAAAGATTTACACTTCCTGATGTCTCAGGTTTTTGCATAGTTGTTACAGCTCATTAAACAAGTGTTGATATTATACACCAGAATAAATAAAAAAAATGCAATATTTTAATGTTGCCTTTGTTCATTAAAGGAAAAAAAATATCCAGACATATCTGGCCTTATGTGGAAAAGTCATTCTGGCCTACCAGGGACAGATATATAAATATAGATTCCAACAAGTACACAACAGTATGTATGAATATTTACATTTGTGGCAATTTGTGAGGCAAAATTATGGAATAATTGGAAATATTATGAACAAATTGTTGTAGTTGTACATGTAACATGCTTTTGGCCTCCTGAGACACCAGTTGTCAAACTCATCTGCCTCCATTCCCTGGATCCCTTACACGTTGCCATGTTCCCGTTCATTCACACATTCAGTCTTCTATTGACTTTCATTGCTCTTCTCTCCAGTGCATACTTCTACATCTCCACGCTCTCACTGTCCTGATACATGTCCTGCACCACCCTCACATACGTCTCATTCATTCATGCTGTATTATCATCCGCTTTCTCTACATCCACAAAGACACAACGAAGCTTCATCAGACCTTCTCTATACTTCTCCATCAACAGTCTCAAAGCAAACATCACATCTTTAATGCTCTTTCTCAGCATGAAGCCATACTGCTGCTTACTTATTAATAATCTGCAGGGGAAAGAGTCGCTGCTTAACCTAGTTTCAGCAACTCTTTCCCTGTCTTCATGGAATAACTAAAAAATGTAATCATCCCTTTGGTGCTAAAGCTCTGCTCATCACTCTTTGTCTTCAAAAATGATGCCAGTATACTTCTCCATTGGTCAGGCATCCTCTTTTCTCCATTTATTGTCAAAAAGTTTACTGCTCTCGCTCCAAGACATTTCCACTGGTAATTTACCAATTTGTTGAGTGTTGAACGACAGTGCTGAGGATAAAAGCTAAGCTGTAGAAAGTATGTTCCTACCCTCACCTATAGTCATGATCTCTGGGTAGTGACCGAAAGAACGAAGTCGCTGATACAAGAGGCAGAACATCTCAGTGTCCCCCGGATGAGCTGGAAGACGTGGTTCTGGCTCTTTGAGTTAATACCTCGTCTCCCCATCCTGTAGTTGGGTCCTACTCTGCCTGCCACACAGCCAAACCTGACAGGATCCACAGATGGAGCCATAACTTACAGTCACAACTGTGAGAAGCCGAAGGTCTTTTAATAGATATCATAATTCCCTAATATTCTCTGTAATATAGCTTTAATATGCAATGCATTGCAATAATGACCCTTTGAATTATCCTTGCTGTGATTAAAGAGTGCTGAAAGGGGTGCATATGTTAAAGAGAAAACAGTACACCCCCAGATCAGCAGTGTGTCATGTGTTCTCATTGTCCCTAGTGGAAGGGTGGGGGGGCAGAACATATGCAGCACTGATCAGTCCATCTGTTGAACAGCTCCAGACACACAAACACAAGTTACATCCCCAGGTTATTATAGGTGTAACACACACACAGAGTCGTGTTTTCATATCATTGTGGGGACATCTAATTGACATAATGCCTTCCCTTACCCTTACCATCAAAAATGAATGCCTAGACTTAACCATAATCTAATTGTAACCCTGACACTACAACCACAATTTGAGTCTCAAAAATGTCTTCAAACTCGTGCGGACGGAGATTTTGACCTCAAGGGCTGCTGCTCCCGCTGGGTTCCTCATGGTTCCTGGAGTATTTTATACTACAGGGTGGGCCATTTATATGGATACACCGTAATAACATGGGAATGGTTGGTGATATTAAAGTCCTGTTTGTGGCACATTAGTATATGTGAGGGGGCAAACTCCTCAAGATGGGTGGTGACCATGGTGGCCATTTAGAAGTCGGCCATCTTGGATACAACTTTTGTTTTTTCAATAGGAAGAGGGCCATGTGACACATCAAACTTATTGGTAATGTCACAAGAAAGACAATGGTGTGCTGTGGCGCGCGTGCCTATGGTTGCCGACCCCTGCTGTATACTATACCAGCCACTTGGTTATGGAGCTCCATGTATATCCTGCCTGGTAACATCTTGCACCTTGCTGTTATGTTCTGGATTGTCTCAGGGGCATCTTTGTGTAACCTGCACCTGGTGTTGTGTCTGGTGTGGTAAACCCCTCTATCAATTTTGTGCTAAGATAAGTTCCTCACTCGATTCACAGGAATAAGCTTTAAGTCAACAAATACTTAAAACGAACCTTGGGGTTTTTTTGTACTGATATATGGCTTTCCTTTTCTGTATACAACTACATTAGCATGTGGATGCATCAGATTAAAAAGAAAGAAAGAGGTTGCACTGTGCATAATGTAGATTATTTATGGTCTACAATGGGTTAAGCAGAAATAGAGTATAACGAGTTGAGCACACCTTAACAGGGACAGAATGAGTTTGCATCAAATCATAACTTCCAGGATATTTGGAGACTGTTTCTTACTGATGGTTGTGCAGGAAATAGAGAATTGAGATGCCTCCTCAGATGTGGTGACAGCACTGCCAATAGGAACTCAAGCTGTCCCAATGACATCTTCAAATATGTATGAAAGTGGGCGTGATATAGCTCCAACTCCTGGAATAAACCATGAAATTCTCTGCAGCTGGATTCTCCTGAGAATAGGGTGAACCCATAAGCTCCATGTCTTCCTTTTCTCATTTAGAAACATCCTACCAGCTCATCATTACTTTAGGTCAATGGTCATTACCAGTTTTGGGACTAACGCGTTATTAAGTAACGCGTTACAGTAACTACGTTATTATTGTGGTAACGAGCACGGTAACTAGTTATTATGCCAAAATCAGGAACGCGTTACTCGTTACTGGGATTTAGATAGGCTCGTTATTCGTTACTTCGTGTGGTGGCTATCGCGGAGCTTCCACAGATTCAGTAACATTAGCAAGTGGTGGAGGCCAGCAGGTGGATGAGGGAAAGGGGAGGCAGGAGGAGAGACCCGAAGCGGCCGCCGGTCCGAGTGTCAGGTGAACTGAACTTCAGGTAAGAAGTTATGACCTGCAGTCTCTCTGGGTCAGATATGAACCAAGTTTAGTTGGAGTTTATTTTCGTTGTGCTGACTTTTTCGTACTGCATGCTAGCTAACATGACGGGGTTTCTATACAGCTGGGTGGTGCTATGTTACTGATGTTGAACTTTATTTTGTTCATACGGTTAATTATTAGAGTTGCCAACCGTCCCGTAAAAAATGGAATCGTCTCAAATTCAGAGAAATTATTACGTGTTTCGTATTGAGGTGAAAAGGAACAGTTTGTCCTTTGTCTCAGCTGCACAGCTGCCTCTTCTTCTCTCATTCTCTCCCCTCCCTCTCCTGTTGCTACTTTAATCATGAAACTGATCAATGATCAGCTGATCGGCTTTTCCCTCTTGTTTATTTATCGTCCGCTTTGCGCCAGAAAGAGGAAACCACCGGATGTCACGTTAAACAACAGCAGCACGTTTGATCAGCTGTTGTTAGAATTTATTTAATATTAATTTCTAGTATCAGCTGATGTTTGCTGGATCCACAGCTGTAAAGCTGCTGGTCATGATGTCGGTTTGGATATGTGGTGAGAGGGAAACATGAAGATGAAACCAGGAGATGTCCTTACTGAATCATCAGAGCTGAACAGGTGATGGAGAAACAGGTTTACCTTTTAGGTGTCATGAATGAGTTGATGGGAAGTTATGAACTGTTTCTGAGAGACAAATAACACCAGGATCCTTTTCTAAGTAGCTGACAGCTGGTAACTGTGCAGGGGCGGGTCTAGCAAAGTGTTGCCAGGGGGGCAGGTAGGGCATTAACAGGGAGAGGGGGCACAAAGAAATACTTTCTTATTCTCATTTAAAATGTTAAGCTTTTAATAAATAATTATCTGAATCTTACAACAAACGATTGATAGATTGATGCATATATACCATCACTGTCACAACAGTGTTTATTTTCATTCAAAGGCTTTATGATTTTTGCTATAATGGCGGCCGGTCTCTAGTCAAAATGCCCAGGCCAATTTTCTGTCCCAGTCCAGCCCTGTATGCAGCTCATCTGCAGTCTGGTGTTACCTACATCTTCCTATTCGGAAGGCAGAATTTCTGAGTGCAATCAAAGCACCACGACTGCAGTTTTTGTGTTGGATGTAAAAAGCGCACATGACGCTGTAACGTAGGCTAGAATCATGGCGGCGGTCAACGACGGTCCAGGCGTGGGATTTCTCTCGTGGAAATATGCACATTATTTTTTCCTTTGGTAGGTGGCACAGTGCACTGTGGCAAGTAAGCAAGCTAGAAGACTGGCAGTCTGGCTGGGTATCCAGTTACAGAAGCAACACATTAACAAGAGAAGTCTGAGTAAAACCAAAGTTACTTTCCCTAGTAACTAATTACTTTGAAAGTAACGAGTAACTTGAAGTAACTGAGTTACTTTTGATGGAAGTAACTAGCAATGTAACTAAGTTACTCATTTAAAGTAACTTACCCAACACTGGTCATTACACAACAAATTTGGAAAATTCTAAATTTTATGTCTGCGGCAACCTACCTAAGTAACACATGAACAGCCTACACAACACTGAAAACCCTGGGTTAAACCACAAATTAAATATAATCCTGGTTGTAGTATAATAATCTGACACGGACTGGATGAACAGGAGGGGACGGAGCAGCTCAAAGGAACAAAGTGAAAACACAAAGTAAAAAAGCGACCACATATGAACTGCAGACTACAGTGAAACACACAGGAACACTGTTAGAAAAAACATCTTAAAAAAACGGTAATATTCCGGCAGCTGGGGCGCCAAAATACGACCGTAAAATAACAGAAAATAACTCCCACATAAAAATACGGTTATTTCCAGTAATGAAAATACAATTAGTTGTGCTAATTTGACATGGGATCTTGCCTTTTCATGTGCTTTTAGACATTAAATTAGGAACATTTTAACGTGATCAAACAATGAAATTACCTATAGATAGGGAAAAAAAACATCTTCAAAAAACGGTAATATTCTGGCAGCTGGGGCGCCAAAATACTACCGTAAAATGACAGAAAATAACTTTCTCATGAAAATATGGTTATTTTCAGTAATGAAAATAGAGTTTTTTGCGCTACTTTCACGTGGGTTTCTGCCTTTTCCAAGTGCTTTTAGACATTAAAATAGGAACATTTGAACGTGATCAAACAATGAAATTACCCATAAACAAGGTCAATGAATGCGGCAATATGAATCATAATATGTAAATGTACAGAAATATACAGTTAACAGTTGGTTTAAATAATAATATTGCATGCCCTGGGACAGACTGACAGAGGCGAGGCTGCCATATCCCACCATCGGCTCCTCTGGCCATCACCAGCAGGTGAAGAGTCTTGACCATGGACACAATACCGAGACTGTCCGAGCCGGGGCTCGAACTGGCAACCTTCTGATAACAAGGCGATGCTGCCATCTCTTGAGCCACGATCGCCCCAGATAGTAATGATATTAATACTTATGTGATGTAACACAAGATTATAAGAATCATGTTATATACTTTTCCATAGCATTACATTTGAATTCATGTACAGACAGATACATTTAATAACCATGAAAATTATGTTTTATTACATTACAGTGATTTAACGTTAATTTACATTTGAAATGTGAAATCACAGTCTATTTACGTAACTTTAATGAAATTCTAGAAGAACAGAACAAAACTGTGAAATGCAGTAAAATACTTTTATATTAGGATGTTTTCCTACAGTGCAGCCATACCCGCGACCTTGTGGTTGTTAGTTCACATTCATTGGGCGTTGCTTAGCGTCATGTTATTATGTGTCCCAACATCCAATGGCATGTCACATTGTTTTCATGGCCACACCCTCCCCCCAGGTGCAGAGGCCTATTTCTGTTCAGGAATGTTGTGAATACTTTGAGATTTATATTAATTGCAATTCCTACCTCTACTTTTATATTTTTTAAATATATAATTAGCACAGCGTGGCCGTGCAATGTTTTATTTTTTTTTTTTGTTTTAGTTACCTCTGAATTATTGAATCAGACCTGGATGACATGAAATTTTCAGCAAAATTATAATTCAAATACTCCTTTAATTATTGATTATTCTCATTAATTTTCAATCGTTTTATATATTTTCCATAGTATTACATTTGAATTTAACAGATCATTCTCTCACATAACAGACAAATATTTGTGAAATTATGATACATTTCTGAATGTATTTTTACAATCTAAATATGCATATGTACAAAAAATATATTTAAAAAACAAGTAAATTGTGTTTTACTATATTTACAGTGATGTTATGTTATTTTACCTTTGACATGTAAAATCACAGTCTACTTATGTAAATTTAATGATATTCTAGAAAGACAGTACAAAACAGTAAAATATACAGTAAGATACTTTGACATTACTATTTTTTGGAACAGTGAAGAAGGAAAACACTACCATTAAAAAGTCATTATTCCAGAGGAAAAAAATGGATAATGACAGAAGCCACAGAATAACATTTGATATTTTCCTTTATAACATATTTAACTTGCATATCCATTCTGTATGGGTGCTGGGTTGTTGCTATTTATGTATGTGGGAAGACTTTGTTTGGCTGCTTAAGGGTAGATAACAGATTTAGCTAAACTCAAAAAAATGTGCTCAGTTCCAGAGTCACAGCAGTGTGAAGCTAAAGTTGAATTCTTTTCCTCCTCCGAGAACCATGTAATTGCCATAATGGCTGACTTTAGTTCACATAATATGGTCTTAACTTAATTTTTCTTGGTAATGCAGTGGAGAACATTTTGGTTCAAACACCATTACTGTCAAATTTCATTAATTTTATCACTGCAAAGATATGGATTTTTCCATTCTAGATGTTTGTGTGGACTTCTAAAGATGGAATCCACATAAAGACTCAGGCAGAGGTTAAAAAGGGTTGAGTCTGAGGGTGGTTGTTAAGATTTGAAGCAGTAAAAATACCAGAAGCTACCATTATAAGTGTGGAAATACAAATCTGTGACTGTCATATCCAACACACGCACACACAGACACACAAAGAGCCCCAGTCAATCCACTGCCATCAATTAGAGGCTCAGAGCCTCGGGGGTGACACTCCAAGACTTCAGTTCAAATCTCCACCTCCACTCCTTCCTCACCTGCCTCCATTCCCCTCCAACTAAAACCTTTCTACCTTTGGTTCCTCCACTGAGCACTGTGACAGCTGCTGGAGCAGGGACTTTCATCCACAGTGTCACCTGTCACCGCCATCTACTTGGTTTCAGTTGTTTTACCCAGAATGAGCAAGCGAAGGAAGTGGCAGGCAGAATGGCAGGCGGTAGGGCAAGGTGGAGGAGAGCTGACATGTCGGGTAATGATAAAGGACGTGAAGTGCAGAGTGGTGTCACAAAGTAAAAGACTGTTTGATTTGGAGTCACATTTACATTTTACACTGTCGACATTCAGCTGGCGCTTCTACTTTGCTGAATGACATGCAAAGAGTAAGGCAGAAAAATGAGCTTCAGCTGCTGACTCTACATGCGCTATATCAGGGGTGGGCAATCTAAAATTCAAAATTCTAATTTTATTTGTCACGTACACAGTCATACACAGTACGATATGCAGTGAAATGCTTAGACAACTGCTCGTGACCTAAAGAAAAAAAAAGAAAAGGCTATGAATAAGATAGGAAATAAATATGAAAAATTAAAAAGGGTAAATTTAACTAGGAAGGAATAAAATATAAAAAATTTAGGTTAAAAATGAAATAACTGTACAACACAAATTAGAATGAAGGGTAAATTTAACTGGGAAAGAATAAGATAGAATATATAAATTAAAGTTGAAAATAAAATAACGGTACAACAAAATACACAATACACAGTAGGCTATAGAACTATATAGGAATGTATGAAGAAATATAAATATATATAACTTAAACACCCACACCAAGCACGCCCCTGCGGGCGGTTTATCCTTCAAGCTCGGGTCCTCTACCAGAGGCCTGGGAGCTTGAGGGTCCTGCGCAGTATCTTAGCTGTTCCCAGGACTGCGCTCTTCTGGACAGAGATCTCCGATGTTGTTCCCGGGATCTGCTGGAGCCACTCGCCTATCTTGGGAGTCACCGCACCTAGTGCTCCGATTACCACGGGGACCACCGTTACCGTTATATATATATATATATATATATATATATATATATATATATATATATATATATATATACACACAATAACACCAGCTGTACAAGTATTAACTGGAAATGAAGAATGTAGTGACCAGTGTTGTGCAATCCACATTATGTCTTGTGCAGTGCAAATATGCTTAAAGTGATTTAAGTGATGAAGTGAAAACAATGTCCAGAAAGTCCAGTGTGCGTGTAAGAACCATATGTGTGGGTCAGTACTGTGTGGTGGTGTGATTGAGAGACCGTATCGCCTGCGGGAAGAAGCTCCTCCTCAGTCTCTCTGTGTTGGTCTTCAGGGAGCGGAATCGCTTTCCTGACCTCAACAGAGAGAACAGTCTGTTGTTGGGATGGCTGAGGTCCTTCACGATCTTCCTGGCCTTGGTCCAGCACCGCCTGCTGTAGATTGAGTGCAGGTCAGGGAGCTCGGAGCAGATGGTGCGGTCAGCTGACCGCACAACACTCTGTAGAGCTCGTCTGTCCTGCATGGTGCTGTTCCCGAACCAGGTTAAGATGTTTCCCGTCGGTAGTGAAGAAATGATGAAGTCTCTGACCAGGCGTTCAAAGCACTTCATCCCTACTGAGGTGAGGGCTACAGGGCGATAGTCATTGAGAGAAGCAGGGTGGGGTTTCTTCGGGACAGGAACAATGATGGACTCTTTGAAGCATGTGGGGATCACCGACTGAGATAAAGAGATGTTGAATATCTCAGTGAACACAGGAGCTAGCTGGTATGCGCAGACTCTGAGGATACGACCTGGGATGCCGTCTGGTCCTGCTGCTTTCCTGGTGTTCACTCTCTTGAAGGCTCTCCTTACTTCATGCTCAGAGATGACGAGCACGTTTCCGGTGCTGGCAGTATCTTCCTGTCTGCAGCCGTTAGCGCCGCTAACACTAGCATTGTTGGAGTCCTTAGCTGCAGCCTCGAAGCAAGCATAATAGGTGTTCAGCTCGTCTGCCAGAGTCACGGCCGCGTTCGTCATACCGGTTGTTGGTGTTTTATAGTCTGTTATTGTCCTTAGTCCCCGCCACAGGCTCCTAGAGTCACTCTGTTAGAGTTGTGACTCTAGTTTCCTCCCGTAGCGCTGCTTCGCCTCTTTCACCGCCTTCCACACGTTATATGACGCGGCTTTGTACGGGTCCATGTCCCCCGTCGTGAGTCCCGTGTTGTAGGCAGCGGTGCGGGATCTCAGAGCGTCGCGGATGGTTTTATCCACCCACGGCTTCTGGTTGGGAAACGTTGTGATAGTCTTTGTCTCCACGGTATCATCCGCTAGTTTCCCGATGAATCCCACAATCGCTTCCGTAAACACGTTGACATCATCATCGGAGCTGTTTCTGAACATGTCCCAGTCTGCGTCATCGAGTGCGTCCTGTAACGCGGCCACCGATTGATCCGTCCAGCGCGCAACCTTCCTCTGAACCGGAACTTCCTGTTTCAGCCTTTGTTTGTATTTTGGCATGAGGAAGATGGCGGCGTGATCGGATTTGCCAAACGGAGGGCGAGATTGTGCCCTGTAGCCGTCCTTGACCGTAGTGTAGCAGTGGTCCAGTGTCCTTTCACCTCTGGTGGTGCAGGTGATGTGTTGATAAAAGTTTGGCGCTGCGCGTTTGAGGTTGGCACTATTAAAGTCCCCCGTCACAATAAGTGCAGCGTCCCGGTGTTGTTTCTGGTGCTGTGTGAGTGCCTCATGCAGCTCGCATAAGGCGATGACCGTGTCCGCTTGTGGTGGAATATAAACAGCACTTACAATGACCGATGTAAACTCTCGAGGTAGATAAAAAGGTCGACACATGATGGACAGTAGTTCCAGATTTGGTGTGCAGGAGCGTGTGAGAGGAACAACGTTCGCACTGTTGCACCAATTCTTGTTCACCATTAAACACACGCCGCCTCCCCTTGACTTCCCCGAGTCCCGTCTCCTGTCCATGCGGTGAACCGAGAAGAACGTGGCGTGGTCCGGCACCGCTGGGTTCAGCCATGTCTCGGTGAAGCAGAGGAGATTGCAGTCCCGAATGTCTCTCTGGAACTTTATCCTGGCCCTGAGGTCATCAAGCTTGTTCTCCAGTGACTGGACGTTGGCGAGCAGGATGCTAGGCAGAGGTGTGCGGTGTACACGAGCTCTCAGCCTGTTCCTGACGCCGGCTCGCTTCCCTCTAGGCCGCCGCCGCTTCCCTTTGTTCTCCCTCAAGATCTCACTCGGCCAGCTCGGATCCGGAGTTAAAAGCTTCGAATTGTATACCAATAGAAACAAGAGTGTCACTGTCATACCTAATGTACCCAATGGTGATGATTTTGCCGATTTAGAGACGCTGAAAACGAACTTAAAAAACAAAGACAAAGAAAAAGTGGTCGGAGCAGTCGTGACGGCAGCCGACCTCACCGGCGCCATCTTTCCTCCAATCTAAGTCCACGAGGGCCGGTGTCCCTGCAGGTTTTAGATCTCACCTTGGGTCAACACACCTGAATCACATGATTAGTTCGTTACCAGGTCTCTGGAGAACTTCAGGACATGTTGAGGAGCTAATTTAGCCATTTAAATCAGCTGTGTTGTTTCGAGGACACATCTAAAACCTGCAGGGACATCGGCCCTCGTGCACTGAGATTGCCCACCCCTGCGCTATATTCTACCATGTGGTCATGCAAGGAGAGGGATTTAGGTATATTTTCAGAGCTCCACTCCTAACTGTGAATACTTTTCCCAATTTTTGAGTCTTACGAAGACCTGCAAAGGATTTACAGATGACCCCCTCATGACTGTAGACAGAGATAAATAGTGGCCACCTGCAGGAAACTCATTTTCTCAGTAACATAGTTATACTCAGCGGTTAGATTGCTCGGTTAAAATGAACTAAACCAGAACAGTTAGTAGAACGGACCCAAGCTGTGGAAGCTGCAACACATAAAACCCAGATGTGCTGTCCTGGTGTCAGACAACACAAGACACAAAGAAACTTTCTGTGTTGCTGCCCCTACAGATCAAACCTGTTCAGGTGGCAAAGGGAGAACTAAGCTCAGGGTTTTGTAGTCAGCTGTGAGATCAGGGTTATAATGTCAACAATCAGCTGTTCCATCTGTTTCACTGTGACCCTTTTATATAAGGGTGCAACGATACTCGTATCGATATTGAACCGTTCGATACAATGCTTTCGGTTTGGTACGCATATGTATCGAACAATACAAACTTTTTAATTTATTTTATCAACTTTCCTTCTGACGATGCTTCCTGTGTTGATCGCTCAGTGGATCTGCGCTCAACAGTGCAGCCTAGGCGGAGAAGTCGAACGCAGATTCACTGAGCGCAGGGCAAGCTAGCGAGACAGAAGTTAAGCTTGTTGTAACATGACAAATTGAACCTCCCCCACCCTCATTCAGATCTGGCCTTTGGAACTATTTTGGTTTTCATATGACGTATGACCCTGAAGGTAAGCGCGTCATGGACAAAAGTAAAACAGTATGTCGGATGTGCCATGCAATGCTCAATTACATTGGTGGGAATTAGTGCGTTAGCGCAGTTAGCTCGTTAACGTGTTGACGCCATCCAGTCCCACACACGCGGCGATCCGCGGTAGCTCGTTAACGGAGATTTGCTGTGTTGTGGCGTTAACGTCATTTCAGATTAACGCTGACAGCACTAGTGGAAACACAACGAATATGACTGCACATTTACTCAGACATCATCCTAGTGCAAAGACAAGTGGAAGCAGACAAAAACAACAAGCACGAATGCTACAAACTTTACCCGAGTCATTTAGACAGCCGTTAGCACATGATTCTCCTTATGGGGACCTGATATGTTTAATATGCTGCTGAGAATATAGCCCAGAAGAAGCGTATAGTATAGCTGAGACGACAGAAGTAGTTTTAACAGGTTTAACAGTTACACAGCGTAAGACTTGGCAAAGAAATCAAAAATCAAATCATTTTTTAAACAAGCAGAGAACTGAGAATTGGATCCATTTGTCATGTTCAAATTTTTTGAAGGAATTCAGGAGAAATGTCTGTCATTTAATAAGATTTCATTTCAAGTTTTACAGCGCTGGATCTTTGTGTGAACCAGCCAACTGCTTCAACAAAAAGATGACACTGAATCAGGCTGTACAGGTCTGATAATGCAACAATAACAAAGATTATTATGGCTGTCTTCTCCCAACACGAACATGGCGGTCTGCTGTAAATCCTCCCCGTTCAGTTCAACCTCGCCTCGTATCTGTTCTTCTCTCTGGATAGGTCTCCTGTGCTCCACTGCTGGTTTAACTCTTCATGTCCATGACTGCGATAATAACTGTGTGTCACAGCCACCTCTGTTTTGTTGATGGCTGTTATTGCTGTAATGTTTTGACCCACTTCTTCTCCCAAATCTGATTCAGAATGTGGATCAAAACATGGATTATCTGAGTTTAACTCCTTCATCAGCTCCAAGACTTATGTAAGTGTATACTGTTTTATTGGCACCAGCATTTTCTGTACTTCGTAGGGCTCATGCTAATTACTGTGCTATGTGTAACAGCACTCTGTTTTCTCCCCATGCATGGTGCACCTGCTTCTGTGCTTATTTTCCAATGTAGAACTGTTGAAACCACAGACCGTGGGATTTCTCAGGGGAGCACTTGGTGCAATTCACAGAAGTTTTCATCATTGGTGAAGATAGTGTTGACAATACTGCTGTCAAAACTATCTGAAAACAATGGCTAACTATCTCTTTTGTGGCATGACCACTTGAAACATCAGTACCTTCTTTGCATGTCTTTTTAGGTATTTTGGAGCTGTCGGTCTCAAGATGTACTCTGATGGATCTCCACAGCCATCTTTGCTTTTTGTTTGAAAAGGACGTGCTATTTGTTTTTCTCATTAGCTCATGTATGCAGAGGTTGTTCTCATTAGCATGACAATCGCAGCTGCAGCTGATAGGTTTGTAGCTTGAACCTATTCGCTGGAACGTTGAAGGCAATATAATTACACAGCAAGCAAGACACGAAGTAGGCAAAGTTCTTCATGTTTCTCGTGCACGGGAGAGAACCGGACAAACGCCGTTCCTTCGCTTGACCCCAGTTGCTCTCGTCCGTTCTCCCGTAACACTGCTCTTTTATTGAGGTTACATGAATATGCATAGGTTCATTAACATATGACATCTACATACACACAAAGAGTACCTTGGCTTTGTGTGTGTGTGTGTGATTTGTGTGAGGTCAAGATGTGACCCTGTGAAGACTCCCCAAAGCTGGTGCCAGGAGTCTAGCGGGTCCATCTGAACAAAAGGCTCTTATACTTAAAGAGATATTTGGCAAGTAAAATCGACGAGCTCTCAGCACTGGTACGGAGTCAGAGGGAATACCGAGAGTGTAGCCTGATGTGTTTCACCGAATCATGGCTGCACCAGGTCATTCCCGATGAGAATGCTTCCGTGGAAGGCTTCCACACTGTTCGGGCGGACAGGGACAGCATCGCTAGCGGTAAGCGTAAAGGAGGTGGGCTTGCTGTTTTAGTTAACAACCGGTGGTGTAACCCTGCCAACATAACAATCAAAGAAAGGATTTGTTGCCCGGACACTGAACTGTGTGCTGTTGGACTCAGGCCGTATTATTTACCCAGGGAATTCTCTCACGTCATTTTGGTGGCTGTTTATGTTCCCCCCTCTGTTAACCCCACAGCTGCATGTGACACTATCCACTCTGCCATAGCTCGGCTACAGACTCAGCACCCGAGTGCCTTTATTGTGATCTCGGGTGACTTCAACCATGTATCACTGGACAATACACTACCAACATTCAAACAATATGTGGACTGTCCCACCAGGGGAGAGAAAACTTTAGACTTACTGTATGCTAACGTCAAGGATGCATACAGCTCCTCCTCCCTCCCCCCACTTGGTAGGTCAGATCATAACCTGATTCACCTCACCCCCCGCTATGTGCCAATTGTGAGGAGGGAACCTGTGACCACCAGGACTGTTAGGAGGTGGTCAGAGGAGGCAATAGCGGAACTACAGGGCTGTTTCGAGGTGACCGACTGGGAAACACTCTGTGAGCCTCACGCCGAGGACATCAATGGGCTTACTGAGTGTATCACAGGCTACATAACTTTCTGCACCGACTCCATTGTTCCAGCTCAGACTGTTCATTGTTACCCAAATAACAAGCCGTGGGTGACTAAGGACATCAAAGCCCTCCTCAACAACAAGAAGAGGGCTTTCAGAGGGGGCAACAAAGAGGAGGTGAGGAAGGTCCAGGTGTTACTAAAGGACAAGATCAGAGAGGCTAAGGACAATTACAGGAGGAAGCTGGAGTGGAAACTCCAGCAGAACAGCATGAGAGAGGTGTGGAGGGGCATGAAGACCATCACTGGATTCAGGCCAACCAACAGCAGGGGAGCTGAGGGAGGTGAGAATAGAGCCGACGAGTTGAATCTGTTTTTCAATAGATTCGACACCACAGTGTCTGCTCCCACCCCCACAACCTCACCTGCAGTCAGCCTGGAATCCAGAGCCACACCACTGTGCCAGCCTCTCTCTTCACATGTTGCCTCCTGTGAGATTCCTGACACCCCTCCCCCACCCATCACCTTCACTCAATACCAGGTTGAGATGCAAATGAGGAGACTTCACTCAGGCAAGTCTGCTGGACCAGACGGAGTGAGTCCCCTTGTGCTCAAGGCCTGTGCCCCCCAGCTGTGTGGAGTCTTTCATAAACTGTTTATGCTGAGTCTGAGTCTGCAGAGGGTCCCGGTGATGTGGAAGACATCATGCCTCGTCCCTGTACCAAAGACGCCTCGTCCCAGTGGCCCCCAGGATTACAGGCCCGTGGCACTGACCTCCCACATCATGAAGACCCTGGAAAGGCTCATCCTGGACCAGCTGCGACCCATAGTAAGACCACATCTGGATCCCCTTCAGTTCGCTTATCAGCCTCGTCTCAGAACTGAGGACGCCATCATCTACCTGCTCAATCGTGTCTACACCCATCTGGACCAGCCGGCGAGCACTGTGAGGGTCATGTTTTTTGACTTTTCCAGTGCTTTCAACACCATCAGGCCGACCCTCCTGGGTGATAAGTTAGCAGCGATGCAGGTGGATGCTTCTCTGGTGTCCTGGATTGTTGATTACCTGACAGGAAGACCACAATATGTACGTCTCCCACAGTGTGTGTCTGACAAGGTGATTAGCAACACAGGGGCACCACAGGGGACTGTCCTCTCCCCCTTCCTCTTCACCCTCTACACCACAGACTTCAGCCACTGCACAGAGACCTGCCATCTTCAGAAGTTTTCTGATGACTCTGCGGTGGTTGGATGCATCAGCAGGGATGATGAGACAGAGTACCGGGCTGTGGTCGACTCCTTTGTCACGTGGTGTGAGCAGAATCATCTGCAGCTCAACGTGGCAAAGACCAAGGAACTGATCGTGGACTTCAGGAAGACCAGGAAACACTTGACCCCTGTTTCAATCCAGGGGGTCAGTGTTGACATTGTGGAGGACTATAAATACCTTGGAGTACACATTGACAATAAACTGGACTGGGCTAAAAACACCACAGCACTTTACAGGAAGGGCCAGAGTCGTCTCTATTTTTTGAGGCGACTGAGGTCCTTCAACATCTGCCAGAAAATGCTCAGGATTTTCTATGAGTCTGTGGTGGCCAGTGCGATCCTCTATGCTGTTGCATGCTGGGGGAGCAGGCTGAGGGTCGCAGATGCCAACAGACTTAATAAACTGATCCGTAAGGCCAGCAATGTTGTGGGGATGGAGCTGGACTCCCTCAAGGTGGTGTCGGAGAGGCGGATGCTGTCCAAGATAAAGACAATGTTGGATAACACCTCCCACCCACTCCATGACATGTTGGTCAGTCACAGGAGCTCGTTCAGTGAGAGACTGAGATTACCGAAAAGCACCACTGAACGACACAGGAAATCATTCCTGCCTGTGGCCATCTCCCTGTACAACGCATCCACTTAACACACTGTTTGCTGCTACAACTACACATGTTTCTTTTCCAAATATTTATTTATAAGTGACTTATGTATGTATGTATGTATATATATGTATATATTGTACTATTCTTAGTTAGCGTATTGTCTGTCTTGTCTTAATGTTGGTTTAAAATGGAGCACTGTAACAAAAAATAATTTCCCCCAGGGATCAATAAAGTATTCTGATTCTGATTCTGATTCTGATATACGTGTGTTTGCTATACCATATATCAGCAAGAGAAGATACGACCTCTCCTAGGAGGTGTGTGATCTATGCCAGAACACTCTGTAGAGGAGTGAACGCACTCCCCTCTTCATGCTACACAGAGTTGTTACAGACCTCCTAGGATGAGACATTCTTTCAATCTACAAATGATTATACACCTCTAAGCATATATGGTTAAATATTTCTAAGCATAAATGACAGTCAACAATACAAAACCTAACATCAGCGATCATATTACTCCCTCTTTTTATGTATTTTGTGTATGTTTATGTTTAAATTTTCCGTGTTGTGTCTTGGTTTTCTCTCCTTTTTTCTCCTGGTTTCTCCGTGTGAGCTTCCGGATGTTTTGGTTCGCTGAGGAGACTGCAAACCCGGAAGTGTTTCTGCACTAGAGACAGCCACACCTGCCGCTCGTCCTCCTCTGCCAGTCAAGGGAGCGGTATTTAAGACTGCAGCTGAGCTGAGGCCGACGCTGGATGCTTGAGTCAGAACTCGAATCTGGAGCGGAGTGTGTTTTGAAGTCACGGTGTGGGAATAGGAGTTTTTTTGGAGTCGCCACTTTTCCCCTTTCACAGACATCTGCACTGTCTGGGATTCAGTAAGAATCGCCACAGGACCACAGTGCCTGGATTTTGTATATACACTCAACAAAAATATAAACGCACCACCTTTGTTACTGCTCCCATTCCCCATGGGATGGACGTAGAGACCTAAAATTCATTCCAGATACACAATATAACCATCCCTCCCAAACAGTGGTCACAAATCAGTCCAAATGTGTGGTAGTGGGCACATCTGCTATATTGAGATAATCCATCCCACCTCACAGGTGTGCCACATCAGGATGCTGATCTGACATCATGAGTAGTGCACAGGTGGCAGTGAGGATGTTGTGTTTCTGCTATTTGGGCAGTGGGGTTTGCCATCGACTCCTCAGAAGGTTGTGTATTTAGGCTTGACTGTGGTTGCAGTTTTCTGCTAGATCGTCTCCTTTCCCAGAGTGTGCCATGACTGGAGGTTCAATTCAATTCAATTCAATTCAATTTTATTTATATAGCGCCAAATCACAACAAAAGTCGCCTCAAGGCGCTTCATAGATACAGAGAAAAACCCAACAATCATATGACCCCCTATGAGCAAGCACTTTGGCGACAGTGGGAAGGAAAAACTCCCTTTTAACAGGAAGAAACCTCCGGCAGAACCAGGCTCAGGAAGGGGCGGCCATCTGCTGCGACCGGTTGGGGTGAGAGAAGGAAGACAGGATAAAAGACATGCTGTGGAAGAGAGACAGAGGTTAATAACAGATACGATTCAATGCAGAGAGGTCTGTTAATACATAGTGAGTGAGAAAGGTGACTGGAAAGGAAAAACTCAATGCATCATGGGAATCCCCCGGCAGCCTACATCTATTGCTGCATAACTAAGGGAGGATTCAGGGTCACCTGGTCCAGCCCTAACTATATGCTTTAGCAAAAAGGAAAGTTTTAAGCCTAATCTTGAAAGTAGAGATAGTGTCTGTCTCCCGAATCCAAACTGGAAGCTGGTTCCACAGAAGAGGGGCCTGAAAACTGAAGGCTCTGCCTCCCATTCTATTTTTAAATACTCTAGGAACAACAAGTAGGCCTGCAGAGCGAGAGCGAAGTGCTCTAATAGGGTGATATGGTACTACAAGGTCATTAAGATAAGATGGGGCCTGATTATTTAAGACCTTGTATGTGAGGAGCAGGATTTTGAATTCAATTCTGGATTTAACAGGAAGCCAATTCAGGGAAGCCAAAACAGGAGAAATATGCTCTCTCTTTCTAGTCCCTGTCAAGACTCTTGCTGCAGCATTTTGGATTCGTTGAAGGCTTTTCAGCGAGTTTTTTGGACATTCTTTGGACATCCTGATAATAATGAATTACAGTCGTCCAGCCTGGAAGTAATAAATGCATGAACTAGTTTTTCAGCCTCACTCTGAGACAGGATATTTCTAACTTTAGAGATGTTGCACAAATGGAAGAAAGCAGTCTTACATATTTGTTTAATATGTGCGTTGAAGGACATGTCCTGGTCAAAAATGACTCCAAGGTTCCTCACAGTGTTACTGGAGGCCAAGGTAATTCCATCATTACGACTCGGCACCAACCTGTGACTCTCTCTGGTTTGGCTGTAAGGAGAAACACTACAAGGCCGAATAGCTACCCTTCAGTCTCTCCATCTGGATCCTGCTGCCCACTCTCCACCACTTCTAACGTTGCCCACCGACCCACAGCTAGTCCACTGGCAAACCCTTCCTCCGTCTCCCCAAAGCTTCTCCGGATCACAAGCAAGACCTCCTTTTCCTCTCAGGTGCATATGCACAGCCTAGCCAAGTCCTGCACTAACTCTTATTTCCTCCTCTTGCAGACTCACCATGGTGTCCAATACCCATTTAACCCCCCACTGCCGCTCAGTGCCTTTGGTCACTTCCCAAATATTTCCCCGTGTGCATAAACATTTCTCTTTTTTTTTTTTTTTGCCTGTCCCATTTGGCTCTTTTGCCATCAGAATTGTTGTCTAAAGGCAAAAAAAGATGCCCAACGGATTTACTTTACCAAATTGACCATCCCAGCCTTGCCGTAATGGTCCATTTGATTCACCTTTTATTGTTTATTTTATTTTCACTTACTGAATACGGGACAGACTTGACTGGGGGAAAGAAGGGGAGAAAGAAAGAGGGAAAGAGAAACAGCTGAGAAGAGGGACGGGGGAGAAGGGCAAAAGACAAAAACCAACAGAACGGGCAGAAAAAAAAAAAAGGAGACATTTCTCAATGTCTCCTTCTTGGGTCAGACGCACCAGTAATGACGACAAACAAATGTGTATAGGCTACTGTACAAAATATCATATACAATATAAACCTTCTAACAGGTCGAGTGATCCAGTCAAACCATGAAACGTGCAATCCAAGTCTAAACCCCTGGCCCTGGCCCGGGTGACAGGGTCTTTGCTGTATATGCACAACATGTCACAGCGATGTAGCCACTCTCCTGCCACTGTGTCACAAAGCCACATCTGTGTCCTGCACAGCTTAGACAGATGTAGCTGATGACAGCGAAGCCTCCCTTTCTGCTTTGATGAACTGAAATCCATTGCCTTAAGCTTTCATAGTCGCTACAAAGCATGTACATCGTTGTCACTTTACTACTGCATTCACACTATGATGTCAGCATCACTGAGGACCTGAAAATAGCAACAGGTGACATACAGTGCTTTAGGTGGCCGGTCATTTTCAGAGTGAGAGCTCATATGTCTGTTTGACGCTTGATCAAAGTTACAAAACATGGTGCAGGATTTGTTTGCATCATCGCCCACAGTTCTCATCAAGATAAGGCCAGCGTGTTTTAATGCTAAAGATGCGGAAGATTTCAGGGGAATTACCTGTCATTCAAATGGCCCGCTGGGATATACTGGCTTTATATATGATGTGTGGCCTATTTAAACTTTAATCATATAATACTAATAAAAGGGACATTGTGCTTTATCCTGCTTACAAAATGCTACGTTGTCATCATAGTTTCTTTCACTGGACCTGTAGTAGCATCAAGTAACAGTAATATAGCATTATCAAATGACACCATCCTTTATAAAAATAAGAGACTTTTTAGACTGGTCTGTTCTGGAGTAAACCCATCAACCCAGCCATGATTACATCAAACTGAATCAATCTTTATATTTTCTCTTTCTCTGTGTTCTCTGTCAGTATGATGCAGGCGTGGATGTCACTCTTGGATCTTGCTGCATGGTGGCCATGGTCTCAGGATGTCTTCAGCAGGCACACCTGTTCTCCACCACCGCTATTCCCCAAACTGTTGTTTTACACACGTGGGAGTATAGCTCAGGCTTGTTGATTTGTATTCACTCAGGTTGTTTTTGTCTAATAATACAATTTGTTTGGAAGTGTGACAAATATGCAAACAAAGAAGAATTTGAGAAAGGGCCAATACATTTTCCCTTTGGCCACACCAGTGCTCCCAGACTGCTCTCCCTTCAGTTTCCCCCTAAATTAATTTAAAATCATCTCATCTGCAGTACGTGGCCATTTCTAGCCTACCTCACTCTGTCATTCATAAATTCACCTCATAATCATTCAGTCATTCAGCATCGACCTCGGCTCAGACTGGGGGTCATTTGTTAGCAGAGAGCACACTGAGTCTCACTGGGCATGTGCAATGAGCCAGGGTCAAAGGTGGGGGAACCTTAAGATCGGCTGAAGCACTGTGGAGCAAAGGATTACGTAACAAGTCCAACATGGCAGACTGTAACTGAACTGAACTTGACCACACTGCTTGATGCTTGCACCCTTTGCATGAAAATACAGCAAACTTGAAATTGTTTTACAAAATGTTTCACAAAAGTGGAAGTCAGGAAATTATCATTTATAGATTCATGATTTAAAAACTCTAAAATGAATGAATACATTACAATAATAATAATATCATACATTAAATTTGCAGTTTATAAAATTTCACTTGCTCAGTGGTCCTAGCTTCCTCACAGACCTATTTTATGACACATTATGTTTTTACTGATATTTGTTGAGCCGTTAGAAAAGCTGCATCTGAGATTCAATTGTTACTCTGTTTATGTTCGCCCCTCTTCTAGCAAAATGTTTAGGTACTGCAACTGCAACTTTACGTCAATATCGTGAACATATCACAGGGAACAGGGATGCGTCGAAGGTCGTGAGATGTCTTCTGACCAAACACCTCCATCCTCTCTGAAAGCAAAGCCAGGTGGCAGCACGTGAAATATGAACTCATTCAATAGTAATATACATTATTCTGCTTCTCTGATTTGATAACACATTAACTGAAGGCACAGGAACGCTGTTCCAGGTTGTTCCAGTTCATTTAAGCCATGTCATTGAGGAAAACACTTCCAGGTTGCATAACATAAGAAGTCAGCTCACTACACAGAAAAAAACATCTAATTAAATATTCTCACACAGAACCACAGAAGGTCCTGCATCAAACCCCTGTTTAATATAATATAATATAATATAATATAATATAATATAATATAATATAATATAATATAATATAATATAATATAATGTTTATTACAAATGTCATTTTTTCCTATACTGTAATATAAAAAAAAACATTAAAAGTTGGAACTGACAAAACCTTGCAAGATACAGAAAATACAGAAACACTCTGACTTCATTCTGTAAATAATAATCAAGTTTAATATTTTCAAGAAAAATGTAGAGAAGTGAACAAAAAGCTGAAATAACTCAGTTTGTGACTCCTGTGGAAATGTTTGTGTATTCCCATAGAATATAACAAGTATTATTGCAGGGTCTTTCCCTTACTTTAAATCCTCCTTGGGACAACAGTTCTTGTTATTTGGTGTTATACAAACAAATCTGAATTGAACTCAGTTTCCTAAATCTGTTTGTGTTCAGGTTGTACGGCCTCCTATTGGACGTCAATACCCCCCTCCCCCGTAAATCCAAGCTATCTAGTGTGTGTGAACTCAGTGCTCCCTCTCTCCTGCCATCTCTCTTAGCCGTTCATAACAAATTCACAAAATATTGAACAACTAAATCTGTAAGTGGTTTGACTTCACTGTTTTATTGTTGAGTTATTATCCCCCTGGATCCATGCCCCCACCTTCACCCACTCAGTGCCTTTAATGTCTTTACCATTTTACATTTTTGTCCCAGGCCATGTGTGGATGGACAGATGTTTGTGGATGGGGATGAGGTGAGGGGGTGGTTATGGATCTAGCATTCATCTAGCATTGTTCACACACACATACACCCTTCTGTTCTCTCTGATGGGGAAACACTAAGCTCCTTATCACCCCCCCAGGAGCCATTAGGGTAAGGGTACCTGAGAGCTAAAATATTGATTTCCCAACCTCTTTCTCCATCTAACTTTGCATCAATGTGGTGGCAGGCCATCATTCAGACTGTAGGGCTCACAGCTCACTGCAGTTCAATTATCAACAAGCACACCTGCAGCCTGCAGAGGCGATCTGAACTACAAACCAACATCATTGTCTCCATCCTGTGTTCTCTTATTTTGACATTTATTCATGCTTACTCTATCTTCACGTTACTGCCACCAACTGTGAGTCTCTTGGTAGGTGTTGCAATACATCACGTTCCCTTCTTTAATCTAAGTAACAGTCTGTAATATTGAAAACGTGTGATTAAAGCAGGGGAATTGTGTATGTTGACAGCTATCTCCTCATGCACAAGTATCAAGAAGAAAAGCAGACATGAGTCTGGGATGATAATGGCTGCACAACTGCAATAAAAACCTTTCAACCGTTCAAGTCAGTGAAAGATTTTGATTACAATACTTTGTATTTTTTTTTTTGCAGCCCTCCTTCATCCTCTGACTTTGTGTCAAATGCAACCAGCGTGATGACACATTGCTCTTAATTTGGTAAATGGACTGATTCTTATATAACGCTTTCCTACTCTCCCAGAGCGCTCTACACAACATCCACTGTCTTCTATGCTTTTCAGTACTTACTAAGTACCATTCACACACATTTGTCCTCCCATGGACGCTTCAGAGAGCAACTTGGAGTTAGTATCTTGCACAAGGATATTTGGCATGCAGACCGGGGGAGCCAGGAACCAAACCACCAACCTTTGAATCAGCTCATGATCTGCTCTGCCTCCTGAGCTACAGCTGTTCCAGTTTAAACACAGCTTGGGTTTGGATGTGTCCAAAAAGGATACACTTTAAAAACACTCATTTTTCATCTTTTTTCAGTATGACAGGGACAAACATTGATAAATCACTGCAGATGGTTACTCTTCTTTCTATACATTTGGCAGCACACATTTCCATAACCCTGCAGTAAATGTTCATGCTCTATAATTACGCCTTTCATTTGCTTCTGTGTGTGTTTTACCATGCTGCTCTGGTTCTTTGTTTATTGCTCACTTTATACTTCCTGTTTCCTTTCAGAGTTTGCTCTAGAAAGCCTTTTTCACCAGAGAAATCAATAATGTCTTGTTCTTACTTTAAAAATTCTAAATTCTTTTCTGTTGAGAAAATAAGAAAGCAGGTGAAGTCTTGAATCGTCTGCCTGTAATGGGAATGTGTCTAATACATTTTCTCTATTCTTCACTTTATATCCTCTTTAATCTTCATCGTTCCCTCTGCCTTTTCCTTCTTTCATTCCCTGCCTGCCTAATGACTACAATAATGAGGTATTGTCATCAACTTCAACAACAGATGCTCAGAATATTCGGTCTCTAAATTGCTCCCTCCGTCTGTGTTTCTCGCTTCTTAATCTCCACTTTCTCCTTCTTGCTCATTGTTCTGATTTCTTTTTTCTTATCACTCGAGCCATTCTTCAGCAAACTGAAACCTCATTACTCCCCATAAGCATCTTTTTCAATCTGTCTGCGCTGACTTTCACAAGTTTTTCAAAGTCCATTTGTCTGATTTTTAGACTATAAAAAAAATACTGTGCATTTAAAAATCATTGGTCAAAATCATGTAGCACCAGATCACTTTTACAGTTTGGACTGGTTCTGAGTGCCCATAGTTCAAACACCAAATGCAGAGAGTCCCAGATTTTTAAGCCCTAGTGGGAGTTGTGCCGTAAGAGGGTCATTGATCAACTATTGATCATGTGCCTGATCACATGAGCCAAGGTGTAAAAAAGGGTGTCATTGTCAGCAGAGATTTCGAGTGAAACCGCTGTATCATGTGACCTATTAAGATCAACTGAAACAAAATGCGAGTGGGCATTAAGGCGTCTGGGAAGGGATTTGACAACTGGATTATACATGGCAGACATTTGGTGAGTAAGCCCCGCCCTCTGTTCAAAGATGGTCGTTCACAGTGGACATAGATGCTTCTTTCACTCCTCTTTCAAATCATCTGTCTTCTCTGTTGAAAATCCTCAGAGAGTGACCTTTGACCTTTAGACGCACTTGTAGAGATGAGGCTTGCAGTGACTCCTCTATGTTGTGCCATGCATTTATGACGTGGCTGTTTGGTTTCTCCAGTGTAGGTCAGAGCACTCCTCAGCATACACTACATTATTTAGTTTGCATTTGGGACTTCTGTCTTTAGGATGAACCAGTTTGTATCTGAGTGTGTGGCTGTGTCTGAAGTACACTGGGATGTTTGGAGAAAACTCCTGAGTTTCTCTGATAAACCTGCTACATGTACTGGATGACTGAGAACCTACAGAGATATTTAGGATCATGTTTGTCAGACACAGAATGGATGCACATGGACATCCCATTATACCCACTCCACGCCACACTACTGAGGCAGCAGACCTCCTTCTCTCTTAGACTGATTCCACCTCGCTGCCACAAAGAACACATGAGGAAAGCACTCCTGCCATTCTCAGTAAAACTGTATGATCACTCTGCTCTCTGCGACAGGCACGGGATCCCACACAGACTTCCATTAGACCTTCATGAAGACATTTTTAAAACAACAAACACAACAAAACATTTTATTAATGCAATGTGCACAATTCATACACAATGTCAGTCTTGTTATTACTGTTGTTACTTTTCTTTGTTTTTCATCACAGTTTTTGCACTCTCTGCATCTGTGGCACTATTATCTATCTTACCATGTAATTACCAAAATAATCCTTTTTTATGAGCAACAAATAAAGAGAGGTGTATGTAACAGGGTTTTATGAAATCAGAAATAACATAAAATAATGGTGAACCATTTAAAGCTTCCATGAAGCAAAACCATTTAGTAATAATACAGTAATAAATTATAATATATTCATTTGCTATTAATGGTAATACCTGTGCAAGTAATGGAGTCCAATGCTAATTTGGTGACCCGATCAAAGGCAATAAGCAGCTTATAATGAGGTAATATAACTTCATAGTTTCATATTTTCGATTCCTATCAGGCTTATATCTCCAAAATCACATGGAAATACTTCAGAGAGAACATTTTTAATTATGAATAATTACATTATTTGAAGTGTAATACGTACACTACCGGGCAAAAGGTGGAGCACGCTGTGGTACCATACCCTCGTGAGCACCAGCTGAATAGTACTGTACTGCAGAAAGTAGTGTTGGTACAGAAATGCTGAGAAAAAGGCAATTAACAATGGAAGAGAGACAGCTTTGATTTCAGAGTGCTATCAGACGTTAAACTGCAGAATTTTCAATAAAAAACTGGAAAAACTGGGGCGTTCTAAAACTTCTGACTGGTAGTGTAAATATATTTGCGTCATGGTCAGCTGTGTCAGTTGGACCCAGAATGCAGGACTCAGAAGATGAGAATTACATTTAAAAGCAGCTTTGTTGTTGAGAACATGCAGAATTAGGAGGAAACAAAACATCAGGAGTAAATAATCCAAAACTCTTCACAGGAAGGATACATGAAGAGGGACACAGCTATTGTTGTATCCTTGCGTGTTTGTTTGCCCTGCGAGTTTTTCCTTCGACTCAAGTTCTTCTCCTTTGGAATACCAACAACGCTGCTCATTCTTAATCCTTTGGGTCCTGCCACATGACATAAACATACATATTCACAATTAACTTTTTTTTTAATTTCTGAAGAAAAACACAGTAAAACTTCATATATGGAAAAAATAATTTAATTAGCTAAATTAATGTAAACATAAGCAGCAGCAAATCATAATCATTTTAACTGTTTGCCTCTCGTTATTTGAGTTGAATTTAAAAACAAACAAACTCGTAATAATAATAATAATAATAATAATAATAATAATAATAATAATAATAACAAGCTACTGTTTGCAAAGAGTGTTAGAAAATGAATGGCCAGTACCTCGAGTATATGAATTTGTGCTGTCACACATACATAATGAACATCCCTTGGCAGTATCAGCCCATGAAATGCTCTCAGCTACTGTAAATGAGCAGAGTAAACCCAACTAATCAGGACTGTGAGGTGATGGCCCATTAATCCGTAAAATCTGAAGAAAAAAAAGCTGAGATGATGAAAACCTGTCACTAAATCTTGCACACTTGGCCTCCTCTCTTTCATCTCGTCTCCCGGTTTCATTTCACCACACTTCCATTCATCCTTTCATCTTTCAGCCCGTCTGTTGCTGCCAGGAGAAGGAGCATGCCTAAGGAGATTTTATCCAGAATCAACAATCTCCTCAGTAACCAGGGAGTGCCAGCATGTCTGTGTGCACACCTGCTTTTTTTCTGGTATTAAGAATCCCTTTTTCTATTTTGTCCTCATTTTTCATCACAGGGTTTTGCTCTGTAATCATTCTGCAGCCTGATAAGGCTGTGATAAGCTCAGTAGAAAAATCACATAATAGATCTGATTTTTTTTGGCCGGTTTGCAGGTAATTACCAGATCTTACCTTTTAATTCTGCTGGCAGTTCCTGTGATGTGTGGAAATGAGGAGGAATGTAGCGTGAACCTGTTTTAATTGGTTTTTAGATGACTTTCACATGAACTGTGAAATTGTGCTAATCAACAGAAAGGACAGCATCTGGATGGCACTGAGCCAGCGGAGCTCATTCTGTGAAATCCAAGACGAACCCTTCATGTTTGTGCACGCATGTAATCGAACAGTGTCTGTATGTCCACACCAGTGCTGACTGATGCTTCCCATGGAAAGGTTTTCACTGATACTGATGAAGCATAATCATATACTGACTATTTGGAATGCTTCATATTTCTACTTTCAGAGTACTGCTTACATTTCCATTATAGTCAGGATAGTATAGCTGCCTGCTGGTCTGAGCAGGCAGGGCGACCGTGGCTCCGGGGGTTGGGAATCGCATCTCTAACCGGAAGGTCGCCGGTTCGATCCATGGGCTCTCTGTCCTGGTCGTTGTGTCCTTGGGCAAGACACTTTACCCTACTTGCCTACTGGTGTTGGCCAGAGGGGCCGATGGCGCGATATGGCAGCCTCGCTTCTGTCAGTCTGCCCCAGGGCAGCTGTGGCTACAACTGTAGCTTGCCTCCACCAGTGTATGAATGTGAGAGTGAATGAATAGTGGTATTGTAAAGCGCTTTGGGTGCCTTGAAAAGCGCTATATAAATCCAATCCATTATTATTATTTTATATTTTTATATTTTTCACCAGAAAAGTGCCTCGAGTGCTCAGCTTGAGGAGAAAGGTGCCATGTAAGTTCATGGTAAATTGACTGGAACTTCTATACTGGTCACAACTCTCTGTGAAGAGTACTAATGGCCATTGTTTTTAATAGACAGTGTAATATGTATGGCTCATTGATAGATAGTGGTACTGATTTTGAACTTTACTGTGCTGGTACTTCTACTAGGATCTGAATACTTTTTGCCATAGCCAATCAATTAAATAAACACACTTCAACACTCCCCCAGCAGTGGCCTGCTGGGGGGAGTGGATGCACGGACAGGGACAGGAGCAGGATTGACAAACTGGTGCGGAGGTCTAGCTCCGTGCTGGGATGCCCCCTGGAGTCTGTGGAGGTGGTTGGTGAGGGGAGTATGTTAGTAAAACTGACATCCATCATGAACAACCCACATCACCCACTGCATGAGTCTGTGAGTGGGCTGAGCAGCTCCTTTAGTCAGAGACTGAAACACCCTTGCTGCAGGAAGGAGCGCTTTCACAGATCATTCATCCCAACAGCAGTTAGACTATAACTCCTCAATCACGATGTCATAAGTCACTGGACACTGTGAACATCCACGGTCACCACTTCATGCATAATGGACCTTCTATGTGCATGGACATGTGCAGGTATATATGTATGTATATGTATACATATGTATATTTAGTGTGTACATGTGTGTGTGTACATGTCTATAAACAGGAATAGTAGTGGTACAATAGCTATATCAAGCTATATAGTTTTTGTCTTCCATATTTCCAACTATATCCATAATCACATACTGTGTGTGCTACCATTGTATATAGTGTATTATCTTACTTTTTTTCATTGATTGTACTTATTTGTATTTTTGTATTTCCTTCTGATATCTGTACCTGAGCTGAGGTGACGCAAAAGTTTCCCCGTTGTGGGATCAATAACGTCTTATCTTATCTTAATGGAATCGGAATTGCTCAATTCTTATCAATTTCCATCCCCAGGGGTGAGAAATATGAACACACTTTTTGCCTCTGAATTTTTTTGATCATCAACAAACACCACACCAAATTCCTCATGTGGCACGGTGGTTAGCACTGTTGTTGCACGGCAAGAAAGTCCTGAGTTCAATTCCACCATCAGGCCGGGGTCTTTCTGTCTGGGATAGGTTAATTGAAAATTGTCCATAGGTGTGAATGTGAGTATGAATGGTTGTCTATCCCTGTGTGTTAGCCCTTTGACAGACTGGCGACCTGCCCAGGGTGTACCCCGCCTCTCACAGCTGGGATAGGCTCCAGCACCCCCTGCGACCCTGAAAAGGATAAGTGGAACCGAATGAATGGATGGATGGATCAACAGACATGTCTGCGTGTGTCTGAACCATCGTGTGATGGTTTATGATGTATGTCAGTGAGGGTATCTGCCATAAAATGTTTGCTGAATCAAACATGTGGATCATCAAGAAAGAGATAAAAGTGAAAATTGCCCATATCCAGTTCATCTTTGCAATAGACCGGTTCCTTTCTAGTGCTTTTAAGATAAGATAAGATAAGATAAGATAAGATAAGATAAGATAAGATAAGATAAGATAAGATAGAACTTTATTAATCCCTCGGGTGGGTTCCTCTGGGAAATTCGACTTCCAAAAAAAGCACAGCAACGACCGAAGTTACAGTTACAGAACTGTTATATATATATACACACACACACACACACACACATATATAAATACAGAGACAAATATAAATAAAATATACAAAGGGGATAAATAGAATAAATAGGAATAAAAAATAAAAATACAAGTGAATTGCACATTTCAAGTATTGAGTCTATTGCACTGTTGACTATTTACAAAAAGTATTGCACAAGGTATTGTACAGTGAGGTGAAGAGGCACTACAGCTTAGTTGTTCCCCCCTCCTTTGTCCTCCTGTTTCCCCTCCCTCTCCCCTCCAGAGAGGAGTTAAACAGTCTGATGGCGTGTGGGACAAAGGAGTTTTTAAGTCTGTTGGTTCTTGTCTTGGGGAGAAGCAACCTGTCACTGAACAGACTCTTCTGATTGTTTATGGCCGTGTGCAGAGGATGCCCAGCATTGTCCATAATGTCCATCAGTTTCTTTAATGTCCTTTTCTCTGCCACTGTCACCAGAGTGTCCAGCTTCATGCCGACCACAGAGCTAGCCCTCCTGATCAGTTTCTCCAGCCTGGATGAGTCCCTCTTTGCTGTGCTGCTCCCCCAGCACACCACAGCATAGAAAAGTACTCCAGCAACCACCGACTGGTAAAACATCCTCAGGAGCTTCCTGCAGATGTTAAAAGACCTCAGCCTCCTGAGGAAGTACAGTCGGCTTTGGGCTTTTTTATACAGGTGCTCTGTGTTGCATGACCAGTCCAGTTTATTGTCCACCCACAGCCCGAGGTACTTGTACTTGTTGACCACCTCCACCTCCTCCCCCTCTATCTGAACTGGCAGTGGACCTTCTCTGGACCTCGCGAAGTCCACAACCAGTTCCTTAGTCTTTGAGGTGTTGAGTTGCAGGTGGTTTGTGTGACTCCATGCGACAAAGTTCCTCACCAGACTTCTGTACTCCTCTTCCTGATCATCCCAGATACACCCCATGATGGCCGTGTCATCTGCAAACTTCTGAATATGGCATAATTCAGAGTTGTAGCAGAAGTCAGAGGTGTACAGGGTGAAGAGAAGAGGGGACAGCACAGTTCCCTGTGGTGCTCCTGTGCTGCTGACCACTGTGTCAGACGTGATGTCCTTCAGCCTGATGTACTGTGGTCTGTTGGTGAGGTAGTCGGAGATCCAAGCCACCAGGCAGGGGTCCACCTCCATCCTGTTCAGTTTTTCCTGAAGCATACAGGGCCGGATGGTATTAAAGGCACTGGAAAAGTCAAGAAACAGGATCCTGACCGTGCCTTTTCCCCCATCCAGGTGTGAGTGGGCTCTGTGTAGGAGGTACAGGATGGCATCCTCCACTCCGACACCCGCCTTGTATGCAAACTGTAGTGGGTCCTGGGCATGTTGTACCTGTGGTCGGAGGAGGTTGAGGAAGAGCCGCTCTAGAGTCTTCATAAGATGTGACGTCAGTGCCACCGGTCGGAAGTCATTCAGCTCATTGGGCCGGTTCTTTTTGGGGACCGGGACGATGCAGGATGTCTTCCATAGGGCGGGCACTCTCCCCAGTCGCAGACTGAGGTTGAAGACTCGTTGTAGCGGCTCCCCAAGTTCAGCAGCACACGCCTTAAGCATCCTAGGACACACCTTGTCTGGGCCTGCTGCCTTTCTGGGGCGAAGCTTCCTCAGTTGTCTCCTGACCTGATCCACTGTGACACTGGGAGATGTTTGGGAGGAGGGGAGGGGGGGAGATGTCTTGCTGCTGAGAGAGGGATTGGAGGAGGGGGGTGTCATGGTGTCAGGAAGGGGGGGAAGCGAGGGAGGCAGGAGAGTGGGGAGAGGACTCTGTAGTGAAGGTGAGGGTGAGGGTGGGGGGGTTGTGGGCCGGTCAAACCTGTTGAAGAAGTTGTTGAGTTCGTTTGCCTTCTCCACAGTCCCCCCCACTGTGCTTTTCTTGGTGTTATGGCCTGTGATGGTTTTCACACCATTCCAGACCTCCCTCATATTGTTCCTCTCCAACTTCTTCTCCACCTTCCTCCTGTAGGTGTCCTTTGCTTCCCTCAGGCAGCGTTTCACCTCCCGCTGTGCTGCCTTCATCTCCTCCTTCACTTTGCTCCTGAAAGCCTTCTTCTTCATGTTGAGGACAGCTTTGACTTCCTGTGTTACCCACGGTTTGTTATTAGGATAACACCGTACCGTCTTAGCAGGGGCGACTGTGTCCACACAAAAGTTGAGGTAGTCTGTAAGACAGTGTGTCGCCCCCTCTATGTCCTCACCATGTGGGCTCAGGAGCACATCCCAGTCTGTGGTGTCATAGCAGTCTCTCAGAGCATCCTCCTTTTCTGGGGTCCATCTCCGGATGGAGCGCGTTGTGACAGGCTGCCTTTGGACGAGGGGTGTGTATTGTGGCTGTAGGTAAACCAGGTTGTGGTCTGACTTCCCTAGTGGGGGGAGGGGGGTGGCTCTGTATGCATCTCTCACATTAGCATACAGTAGGTCAATTGTCCTGTTGCTCCTTGTGGGACAATTCACAAACTGGTGAAAAGCAGCCAGAGTAGAGTCCAGTGTGGCATGGTTAAAGTCTCCAGATATAATAATGAAAGCCTCGGGGTTTTCTACTCTACTGAGCGCTCAAAGCGCTATTATCTCACTCTTATTGCCAGTTCTTGTCCTTATCTTCAACGTTCATTTCATTTCATTCATTTATTTGTTCATTTTCAGGCACAACAATACCTATATTGAATATAAAATGCACAAAACAAAAACAAAAATTGCCTGAAAAAGGAGTGGGACGAAGAAAACGTATTAAATCCCACCCCTATACTCACTCATCAACAAAAAAAACAATAAACTTCCCGCAGCTACGCCCATCATTGCATACAGACCCATCAACAGCCCCGGGCAGATACAAGCATCTAAGCGGCAGCTCGCAAACAACAATTAGAGCCTTCATAACTGAATACAGAATATATAAATTATAAATTGCATTACCACAGGTAACAGGCAGTAATAATTACAAGTAACAAACACACATACATATACATACATACATACATATATATCTACACACACATGCACGTATATATACATACATACGCACACTCTTCTTTATTTATTATTATTATTTTTTTCTCTCTTGGAATCCATACCAGCAATGGTAAGAGAACAGACATTACAGAGCACACTAAAAACCATCATTGAGTATACTGTGACCAGACCAACTCTTTGTAGAGAAATTTAAATCTATGAATATTTTTGCATTGTTTCAATTGTAAACTCAGACTGTTCCAGATTTTCACACCACATACAGACACACAAAAACCTTTATGGGTTGTTCGAGTTCTGGGTAATTTGAATTCTCCAAAGCCTCTCACATTATAAACCTTTTCTCGAATTTCAAATCTAGTTTGTAAATTTGCCGGTAAAAGTTTAGTAAAAGCTTTATACAAAATTATGGATGTATTGTAATTAACCAGATCCTGGAATTTAAGTAACTTTGCCTGAAGAAAGAATTTGTGAGTATGATCTAGATAACCAGCCTTGTGAATAATACGCAGTGCTCGTTTCTGTACTGTGACTAATGGATTAGTTGTATTTTTATATGTATTTCCCCACACTTCCACACAATATGTAAGATATGGAAGAACCAGGGTACAGTACAGAGTACGAAGTGCATCTTTATCAAGGAATTGTTTCACTTTGTTCAAAACTGCGAGGCTTCTGGAAATTTTGGTTTTTGTCACGACGTACAAGGTGGACTCACGCGCAGGACTCCGGGGATGATGTACACAAGAGAATTTATTACAGAACAATGTCCAAGGAGTGTATATACACAGATACGGGGCAGTGCTATTTACAAGGGTGCGGGGCAGTGCTATGTACAAAAGGTGAGGGGGGCAGGGGTCCGGGGAAAATCCAGGGGAACCCACAGTCACACAAAGTAAAAACTGGTAAGTGGTCAGTTATATCACAGACAAGCAGGCCACTATTAATTTGGAAATCCATGGCATTAGTAAAAATGTTGTCAATAATAGTGGCGCTATGTAATGTTATTCTGCTTGGCTTCGTTATTGTTGGATATAGTGATAAGCTGTACATCGTGTCAGTAAAGTCATCAATGGCTTTTAACCTTGTTGGATTTAGCAAATCAATATTAAAATCACCACAGATAAATAGTAATTTTTGGTTCACCGAAGCAAACGTTTTTTCTATCCATTCATTAAAAGTGTCAATACTTGAACTGGGTGTCCGATATATGCAACTTATTATAACTTTTTTTTTTTCATCGTCTTTCTTTAATCCAAAAAAAAGTTATATACAAACATTTACAAAACTGAAAAAACGATAATAAAAAATAGGAACGTATCTATTTCAGACACAGGATCTATTCTCCAACACGTTTCATCAATAAATAAATAAATGCATTCTGAAAAATATTTTTTTTGCACAGGTTAGATCCACAAAGTCAGCCTGTAATGTGAGCCACACCACCAGTTGACAGTCTCCCTCTCTCTCGCACACACACAAAAACGAGAAAAATAAAAAACAAAAAAATGGAGACTTCAATAATGCACGTTGACCTCCACAGAAATAAAGCCCAAAGGCATGCATTTAAAAAAGGCGATATTTTAAACATTCGTCAGCACGAAAACACACCAGAATTGGGGTGTATGGAGCTAACATACATGGCTGTGAGTCCCTTTCTGTCACAGACAAGGATGCGGTGGACTCAAAAGCAGACTCAATTGCTTGAACTATGTATAATTTATTAGAAGGAACAAAAACGTGAACAGAACTGGGTTTAACAGAAACCATTCGCAGAAACTAAGGGAAATCCGTGGGCGGGGAAACAGGTGTAGAGCACAGGGAGAACTCGAACGGGAACTTTTTGGAGACCCTGGTTATTAAGCGGGGAAAAGGCTGCCATGGGAGCATTCCAGAGAGGATCGAGAGTGTGGAGAGTCCGGTCCAGATTCCAAGGAGGTGGAGAGTATGGACTGAAGGGCAGGCTGAGGAGAAGTTGTGTATGTGGTCCTTGGGTTCCGAGCAGACGGAAAAACAGGATGGAGACGGAACCAGCACTACTGGTGAGTGCGACGGGTGATGAATCTGAAGAATGCAGGAGACAGAAAACACATTAAACCATGATCCAGGTATACAGAGTCTGAGCACAGAGGAGGCCAAGTTTACCACAGATGGTAGCAGGACGAACTGGCGAGGAGTGGCAGGCAGTGCTGGCTTAAAAACCCTCTAGGTGGAGCCCCGGAGATTGAAAACAGGTGATGAGCTGGCCAACTCCACCCCAAAGGACGGATGACAGGAACCTGGACCATGCCCGACCAGACACTCCAACAGCATATGACACTTTCGGGCCTCTGCACAAAACTTCTGATGTCATTAGGCGATCCCATGTATCCAGCATTGGACTCCAGATTGTCCCGTTTCAGAATGTGAGTAGTAGATTCAGCAGTCACCATTTTAAATAAAGTCTTTCTGATTCTGATTCTGAAAGAGCTTTATACAACTTGGCTCATTCACCCATTGATACAAGCACTGTTTTGTATTCTTACGTGGTTTCTTTCTTCTTCTTCTTTGCCTGTCCCGTTTGGCTTTTTTGCCATCAGAATTATTGTCTAAAGGCAAAGAAAGGTGCCCAACGGATTTACCAAATGGACCATCCCAGCCTTGCCATATTGGTCTATTTGAGTCACCTTTTATTGTTTATTTTATTTTCACTTACAGGACAGACTTGACTGGGGAAAAGAAAGGGGAGAAAGAAAGAGGAAAACAGCGGAAAAGAGGGATGGGGAAAAAGGGCAAAAAAAAAAACAAAATAAGCAGACAAAAAATGCATATATCAATCACCTGGATCACCTGTTGAGAAAGAAAAAAGAGAAAACAAGCAGAAGAAAAAAAAAGGGCAACATAATAAACAACATCACGATGATATATGGGAATATAACAGTAAATACTAAATATTAAACATTATTTTGCAGCACGTAAGATCGACAGCGCACAGTGTGCTTTGAGGTAGGAGCCAAAAAGGGTGTAGTGTGTGAGCACCCGTGTGTACACCTGTAAGCATGGACACGCTTGTATTTAAAAGGTTCCTTCATGTAATGATCTGCTAGAGGGTGTGGGGGGGGGGCCACAGCCCCGTCCTCCAGGGCATGAAGCAGGTATGGAGGAGATCAAAACTCCAGACATCCAGAGGCCCCCAGAACACAAGAGACCAAGGAAGACCAACAGAGGGGCAGCCGCGCCACTGTCCCAGAAAGAGCTGAGGAGAGTCCCAGATGAGGGCTCACTCAGCAGCCGCAGAGCAGAAGCCAGGGGGGGTTGCAGTGACGTGCCCGTGAGCTCCGCCAGCAGCCCGCTGTGCCTGAGTGACCAAGCCCCATGCCGAGAGGCCGGGGGCACCCCACCCCCAAGGTGGCCCAAGCGAGCCCCAGGCTCCAGGCCCCGACAAGCAGCCACCAAGGAGTGAGCCGGTGTGTACCTGGACGCCCACCCCCGGACACAAAGAACCACCAATGCACCGATGTCTGAGGGCATCAGCCACTGGCAGGGGGAGTGGTGGTGGGGGGAGATAGGCCTCCAAACCTTGGAGGGCCTGAGATGTCCCCAGAGAGGTGGCGTCTGATACCCAACCTGACATATAGACACAGACATACAGGCACACACAAACACAAACATCCATTCCCACCCTCATGCTCTCATATGCACTTACTCCACACTCAACCAACGTGGAGACAGACATAAAGAGACGCTGTACACACGATCACATTCCCCAAGCGTACTCTAAGAACTGGGTCTAGGTACCCTTGCCCCTGGAGGGGGAACTGCACCCAGACCCAGGTGGTGTTACCCTTTTCCCTGTGGTGGGGGGAGGCAGACCGCCCCGACTCCGCAGCAGCAGGGAGGCCCCACATTCCAGACCACAGTCGGACGGCCAACTCCTCCTAGCCCCCCCGCTCCAGCAGGCCGCAGAGAATGGGGGTGAGAGAAGACTCCAAACCTCCCTCCACCCGCTCATTGTAGTGTTGATGCATGTGTGTTCTAAGGTGCATTTAAAACCCAGGAGGGCATGGAGCTACCTGCCAGAGAGCAGCAGGTAAGCGCATGGTCCCTCCTGCTAGCCCTCAATGTCTACGTGTATTTAAAATTGAGAGGTGGGCAACGACGCCAGGGGTGAGGTGTACACCCTGATGGTCTTTTGGAGTCCGTGTAGCGTGCCCACCCCCAAGATCCTATATGTATGTGTTATGAAAGTAATGAGAGTAATGTGAATGTCTAAGTTGTGAGATAAAATTGAGACACAGGCAGCCAGAAGGGGACAGAGGGGGAATGCCTCCCCTGCACCCTGGTGACACACCTTTATCCCAAGGCCCTGCATGTGTGGGTGATTGTGGTGGAGCGGGAAGAGGGAGGCAGCTGGAGATGGGGAGGGAAGGAAGGGAGGGGCAAGTGACCCCTCGCTGAGGCCAGTTCCCTCGCTGACCCCAGTAGGCACCCCCATACTCTGCAACCTACCAGGGAAAGGGGGCCCAGGCCCATCCGGACTGGGGCCCAGTTCAGCAGCGCCGCCTGGCCCCACAGAGCCCTGGACAGCCCACCCGACCCCACCACAGAGAAAACTGCACCCACGCCGTGGTTTCGATTGATCTGATATTCAATGGCGTGTCCAGCGGGGTGGCCTGGGGGGGCACAGGCCACCCCCCCAACCAGACTGGCCACCCCAGGTGCCACCCCAAAGGTAAAACAATAAAATTCAATCAAATGTACGATTATGTTTTCACGGTGAAGCTCAGATATCCGAGTGTAAGTGAATGCAGCATCGACTTCTGCGCTATGTGCATCACGTTAGCAAAGGTAGGAGAGCCAAGCACGAAAGACGACACTGCAGGAAACAATTTTTCGGTGAAAGAAAATGATGACAGAATAAATGTCCCGGTAAGTAATATTAAGTTTGTTGAGTTTAGTAAACTTCGGTGAAATTAGAATACCAAGGAGAAAATAACACTTAAAGAATTATTGCAGCCGTCGAATATTTCAGACAGTAGGCTACTGAGGGGAGCTAACATAAGAGTTATGAGTTATAAGATATAATCTAAGTCGTAACATTGCTGTATGGAGCTGCAGATTTGGTTGCAGGTTAACATAGCTGGACTGGCCATCGGGCATACCGGGCATATGCCCGGTGACTTATTTTTTTTAATTTTTTTTGTAATGGCATGAACAATGACAGGTGGTGGGCTGGCCAGATGTTGGCAGATGTGTAAAAATAACTCCGTTGTTTGGTGGTGGCTATGGCGGGGCTTCCACAGAGGCCAGCAGGTGGATGAGGGAAGGGGAGGCAGGAGGAGAGCCCCGAGGCAGCCGCCAGTCCGAGTGTCAGGTGAACTGAACTTCAGGTAAGAAGTTATGACCTGCAGTCTATCTGGGTCAGATATAAACTAAGTTTAGGTGCAGTATATTTTCGTTGTGCTGACTTTTTACCGTCAGTTGCAATAACTCGTACTGCGTTCTAGCCAGCTTGATGGAGTATTTAGGTGGGTGATGTTACTGATAGTGAACTTTATTTTATTCATAAGGTTAGTAGAGTTGCCAACGGCTCCTTAAAAAAATGGAATGGTCCCTAATTCAGAGAAAATATTACACGTTTCGTATTGAGCTGAGAAGAGACGCAGTTTGTCCCGAACTTTAGCTAGAATGGAAAAAGACACAAAGCTGGAGTTATTCTGTCGTTACGCTGCACAGCTGCCTCTTCTTCTTTCATTCTCTCCCCCCTCCCTCTCCTGTTTCTACTTCAATCATGAAACTGATCAATGATCAGCTGATCGGCTTTTCTCTCTTGTTTGTTTATCGCCCACTTTGCGCCAGAAAGAGGAAACCAGCAGATGTCGCGCTAAACAACAGCAGCACGTTTAAGCTTGATCAGCTGTTGTTAGAATTTATTTAATATTAATTTCTAGTAAAAGCTGATGTTTGCTGGAGCCACAGCTGTAAAGCTGCTGGTCATGATATCGGTTTGTATATGTGGTGAGAGGGAAACATGAAGATGAAACCAGGAGATGTCCTTACTAAATCATCAGAGCTGAACAGGTGATGGAGAAACAGGTTTACCTTTTAGGTGACATGAATGAGTTGAAGTTATGAACTGTTTCTGAGAGACAAATAACACCAGGATCCTTTTCTAAGCAGATGACAGCTGGTAACTGTGCAGGGGTGGATCTAGCAAATTTTTGCCAGGGAGCCAGGTAGGGCATTAACAGGGAAAGGGGGCACAAAGAAATACTTTTCTTTCTTATTCTCATTTAAAATATCTAGCTTTTATTAAATAATTATCTAAATCTTTTTTTTTTTGGAAAAAAAAAAATGGAAAAAAAAAGGGAAAAAAGAGAAAAAAAAGAAGGAAAAAAAAGGGGAAAAAAAGGAAAAAAAGGGGGGGAAAGGGGAAAAAAAGAGAAAAAAGAGAAAAAAAAGAAGGAAAAAAAAATTATCTAAATCTTACAACCAAAGTTTTTATCTGACGTAAAATGTATAGAAATCATACATATACCAACAAGACTGTACATCACTGTCACAACAGCATTTGTTTTCATTCAAAGTCTTTATGGCTTTAATACCTGGTGGGCCGGTCTGTAGTCAAAATGCCAGATTTTCTGTCCCAGTCCAGCCCTGCAGGTTAATACTGGCAGTGTCACCATGCCAGCTGACTGTATTTCATCATCAGCCAGTGTTGTTCTTTATCAATATTACCAAAGTTTACCATAAGGCAGCATAGAAAGTATTTACTTGCTTTCAGGTTTTATTCAAATGTTAGTCTTTTCATTTGTTTCCCCACTTTTTTCCTGTTTCAAAATCAAACACCAGTTTGTGAGAAGATTATCTTCTTTTTTTTAACAGGCAGATAAAGTTTTACATTGGCATTGGCTAATTTGTCAATTGTTTGTTACAAATGTTCGTATTTTAATATTCAAAAATGTTTTTGCCCAAAACATATGTGCACTATATGTCAGTAAAAATACTATGCAAATATTGATGTCCTTGAATGCTGAGTAAACACTGACAAAGCACTGATTGTATCTCTTATACTTTATCAACGCAGTATCTAAAAACTTTGCACCGTAGTGGTTAAAATCTCATTCTAATAAGAGTTAAAAGTGCATTCGGTTATTAGGTTTATAGGATTATTGAATTATGGTTAACGGTTGGTAGAATTGTTTTTAACATTATCTGCCAATTACATCTGCCACCCTTCTCCAAATCTGTGCCCCTACCTGGCCCCCCCAACAAAAATTTTCTAGACACGCCACTGCTGATGTTCACACACATTCATACATTTTAACTTGGGGTTAGTTTAGATATTTGACATCCAGACTGTAGATGATCTGCTCTACCTCCTGAGTTACGGCCGCCTCAGTGGTGATGGAGAGGTTGACAGATGAGGTCAGACAGGACTCTCTGTGGACTGTGATATTTGCAAATGACATCGTGATCTGTAGTGAGTGTAGGGAGCAGGTGGAGGAGAGAAATGAAAATCAGAAAGCAAGACAGAACACGTGTGTGGATTAGAGGGAGATAGATGCAAGGAACAGAGAGTGAACATGAGTCTGAATACCTTGTTTCAACCATCCAAAGCAACAACCAGTGCACAAGTGAGGTGAAGAAGAGAGTGCAGGCAGGACATCACTGTGATTTGTGACAGAAGTTTAAAAGATAGCCGATTACAATTCATGGTTTGTGATCTATTCTAGTTCATTATGAAAATCTTAACCAACTCTGCCCCCTGCCTTTTGTTAGTACCACTATCTACAAAGTTGTTTCATCATGCTAAGTGCATTTGGAAGTGACTGACTTTGAAGCTGTCGAGAAGGGAAATTATTTTACTGCTATTGTTAAATAATTGTCATTGCATTAATAATATAATCTGCAGCATGGATATTGCATTCAAAGGTTTAAACAGTGTCTCTTTCAGAAAGACTGAGTTGCAGGCTGACAGGAAGTTGTATGCAGAAGTGAAAGCAGGAAGTTATTTTGAGCCGCAGGCTAAGACGAGGCTTTAACAATGTAACAGATAGCTTTAAGAAGGCCTTAAGCAGTTATGACTATTTTATACACAATGCATATCTGTGCTTATTAAAGAGTTGGAGCTCGGTCAATTAATTGGGGGTCGGAAGCTTTGTTCGGCGCGATGTTCGGACAATCTATTGTGCAAGTGACTTGGAGCCATAGAAGGAATCGCAATACATGCTTACAAAACACTTATATCAGGTCATTTTATATTAAGGTTTAAGTAGAGGTTCTTGATTAAAACATTTATTTAGTAGAAGACATACACATAGTTTCAGTGAGCTTCTGGTCTGGTAAAAGGTCAGAAGTGTAACAGGTGAATTGAGAAAGAGCATGTGAGGTCAACACATACACACACATAGAGTTAAATTTATTTAGAGGAGAGATTACTCATGTCTGGTTGTAACTGCAAAAGTGTCTCGGTAAAAGAGGAACCGTTCCTTGTTGTCTCGGCAAGAAAGAGGAACAAGACAAGAACTGAAAGGTAGACAGGAAGGGCTAGCCATGAAAATAGAAGATGATTTTCTGGGTGAAAAGTCATGATGATGTTGATCTGATCTATGTATAAAATGTACCGGTGACGCATGAAGGGGCGTCAGTAAACAAACCCTGATGCTATAAAATATCTGTTCATGCTTTGATTAAGTCGAAGACTACTTCCTGTCTGCGTACAGAGTTGTCTTCCCACGCGTGTATTCATTAAAATCATTGTTTGACCAAAGACCTTCTGGACCATGGGTGGTGTGTACTCTCCTTCCTCAACTTTGAACCTTAACATTTGGGGGCTTCGTCCGGTGGTTGAGGAGGGAGAATTGGAGGTTTAGATGGAGAAATTTGGTGGTCTTGGGTGGTCTGACGGGCAGACATGAATTCCAGTGGTCTAAGTGAGTGGGCATAAGCCGGCTTATCCAAAAGGTAAGGCACTACCTGTTGAATTATTTCCAAAGTGTGCCAAATTGGACATGATAAAATTTAAGTCTACTCACTGAAGTTACTGGTGGATGTCTGTTTTGATTTTGATGAAAAATCTCATGAGTTGAAGCAGTTAGAGTTCTGCTAAGAAGAATGAAGAAATGAAAGCAGTAAAGTCTGCTAAAGCAGTTAGAGTCTGCCAGGAAAAGTTTAAATACTGGGTTGAAGTCCCAAAGAAATTGAGTTAGAGTCTCAAGTAGTTTGGTAGGGTATTTGGTCATTTTGTGGGTTAAAGTCCCGGTTGGTCATTAGGTCAGACCTTTGTGGGTCAATTTGTGGGTTAGAGTCCCCATTGTCCATCAGGGTCGATCTGCCTCAGTTATACACTTGTTTCGGGTGTTGATTGTTGTTTCAAAGTATTATAAATTATTCTAGAACGGCAGTTCGAGTCTGCTAGGAAGCGCAGAGCCCGGAGGTTACGCTCCCTCCTTGTCGTGGACGCGCGACATTGACCTCTCGGCGAAGAGGGATAGTTCAGTGTGGTTTAACTGTGGGGTACAGGGCAGCCTGGAATTAAACTAGGAGTTAGAGTCTCCTTACCGTTTGCAACGGTATCTGCGCTTTTTTGGCCAGCAGAAGTGGACTTCGGGCGTGTAACTTTAACCTAAAACTTCAAAAAGTTTGGGTTGGTTGACGCTTTTAAATTGAGTTAGGGATTTTAGAAATGAGGCCAGAAACAGTTAAAGTCTTGATACTGGTTAATTGATCGCAAAAAACTCAGGGAGTTTATCGGTTAAACTGTTATGTTAAATTTGTCGAAATTCGATAGGTGTTAAAAGGTTTAAAATCTGTGCAGTTGTAAATATAAGACGTCTTTGTAATAAGAGATCTCTGTGTGAAAGGAGTCTGAGGCAATGCTGCTGCTATTTTTAGACGGTGTGTGTGAGTGAAAATGCAAATGAGTAAGCAGTGAACTGTTTAAGCCACAGTTGGTTTTACAAATACTGCTGCAAACATTGTTGAGTGTGTGTTTCAAATGCCATTTATGTTTATTAGAGGACTATAAATAAAGTTTTGAGTTGCCGTAGTGGATGTATAGTAATTGACTGAGTTTGGATGTAGATATATAAATATATTGAGTGCACTGTATATACTTAAGACTAACACATCACTTTCAGTAGTAACTGTTCTCCAGCATTAGCTGCTGGTGGGTTTTATTTTTTCAATTTCTTGTGTGTGCGGTGAGAATTAATGGAGGTTTCAATTTTTTGTTTGTTTGTTTTTTACTTGCTCTTTTTGATTATGACAAGCATGTCTAAAATACTCTTAGGAAATTGTGTTTTGAGTTATATTCTTCAACTCTAGTCACAGTTTAAGTGTGAATGCGGTGACTAGAAGGTTTTGAATGATGAATGAAGGTGTGAGAGGTATTTCTTTGGTGATGTAAAGTAGGAGGTTTTAAAGTTTGAAAGTGTTTTTAATTTAAGAGATGCATGAGTGATGTTATGAGAGTTTGAGTTTCTTTTTCTTTCAGTTTAAAACACATAAGTACATACACTTGGTACACCTGTTTACTCTTTGACTTTATTAAAACAGATGGTGTATTTGAGTTTGAATTTCAGTAATTGTATGTTGATATGGTAATTTAGTTTTATGTTAGGTGAAGGAGATGTCCATCTCTGCGTCTTGCAGGATCGAAAGTGAAAGTTGAAGGTTGTGATGTGAATGCTGTGAGTACTCGATTTGAATGATTCTGTGTGAGGTGTACAAAATACTAAATAATAATAACACTATGAAAGTTGATAGTAGAGTGAGTGCAAGGTGATGTGTGAACAGAGGAAGTCTGAGAGAGAAGTGTGTGCGTAGGCAAAATGCAGAGTGTGTGCGTGAAATAAGGGAGTATTGTTTTTACATCAAGGTTTAGTAGAACTAAAGTAGAACGTTACAAACAAACAGATAAATAAAGTAAAATGAAGAGAGAAAATAACTGACAATTACATTAATGAATAGAAAACACACATACACAAAGTGCCATAGGTGAAATTATTCTAGGAAGGAGTCAGAAGTAAGATAGTTTAATATAAGATGCAATGAAGGAAGCAGCTTACATTCCTTTAATTCCCAGAGCCAGTGTGTTCCCTCCCCTGCCCACTTGGGCCCCGTATCAGGCGAGTATGGAAGGCTGGATAGCCCATGACGGGTAAGATCCCACCTCGAAACCCTGGGACAACCTAAGGCAGGCACAGTCACGATTACTCTCGGCTTCAGTAAGAAGACGGGACCTGACGGGTAAGGCCGCTGGGCTAGGGTGGAGGTGGAAAGTGGCAAGTGGAGCCCTACCTTCTGGCTGAGGACAAGGAATGCTGCTATTTAAGGTAGGAAATCAGAATTTGGGTTAGTAAATTTGGGGAGGAGAAAATTGACTGTTTAAAGGCAAAATTATGAAGGAGTCTGACACACTGTAAAAGCACCATATGCAAATTCACACACACAAACAGGAAATGCATTAAACTTATAAAGACAAGACAAGCTCATGGAGTTTAATGCATAGACACTGATTAAACCTGGCTAAGAACACAAACATAGGCAATGAAGAACAGCTTGCTATTTTGTATGAATGATACAATGGTGTGAATGTTTAATAAAATACATTTGAGTTTGTAATTGAGGAATAGAAGAAGCCATATGACAAAGGGAGTTATGAAAACAAAAAAGGGATTAAAGTAGTTTTAAAAAAGAGTGACTTAGGAGTGCTCTCGTACTGAGTGATCAACACTAGTGATCACTGTTGGAAGAAATAAAATGATTTAATGAGTTGGGAATGTTTAAACATATGTTTCTGTTGTTACAGCTTCTTGAGAGATGACTCAGTATGCAAATTAGCTGGAGTGTGTGTGTGACTGTGACTTTCAGGAAGAGGAAGCATAGCAGAGACGAGAAGTGCAGATTGGGGTAGGGAATTTATAGTTTAGTGATTATATGATGTCGTAAGGGGTCTTATGCTGAATTTAAGAGTATAAGGGGGTGATTTTTGTGTGCAAATTGAGTGGTTTTAATGAGACTTTTGGTGTATTGAGGAGGTGAAATTATGTGGTGGCAAGATTTGTGTGTTTAAGGTTGTTGTGGTGATGGGTTGATTCTGTCAGGTAGGTTGTTGTTGGTGTTTTTGTTTTAAATAGAGGGAGTTTTAGGAAACATGGACATGTCTAAAATTGGGCCCATTATTTTGTAACAGTGCACTTAAAGAAAACCTGTCAGGTGATTTTGTTTTGTTTTTATGAGCTAACAATCAGCTCTATTTTTCATTTCTGTTTTAAGCAGGCCTGCAACAGTGAATAACGGCGCTGAAAATTCTCGGGAGGAGCAAATATAAGGGGGCTTCCCAGATTACAATTGGCTGAGGAGAAAGCTACCTGTGGGGACTGATCAAGGTCGTAAGTCCCTGTAAAAAGGATTTTATGCGAGTCAATCCAGTCCAGAAGCATAAAGAAATATTTTCCTATGGAAAATAAAAAATGACTGAGCTCATTTTGCTGAGGGTGGAGAATCTGACGCGGGAAGCTCCACCATTAGCAAATACATGGTGTGACTGCATGTGAGTGAATGTGTGACTGCATGTGAGTGAGGATGAATTAATGTGGACAAACGATTTGTTTTTACCAGAGAAAATTTCTGTTTTGTTTTGTTGACTGGGGTTAGATTATGGGATTGTAGTATATTGTTGGGAGAATGCCAAATGCTAAAGGGGAAATATTTTTTGATGTAACTCAGTTATCATTAATTGAAGAAACACATGACTGATAACTGTTCTGTTTTAAGTTTATTTTATGACATAGATTGGATCATGAGTGGGGAAAACTGAGCAGTTTTAAGTTTTGTATAGTATCTTGACACATGAAATGTATCAAGATAAAGGGGGGTTTAGGGTTTAATAATTTAATTGTTTAATAATTTAGGATCATTTTAGGACCTTTTGGGTTTTTGATCATTTGGATATGGTAAAACTGAAACTGTTATTTTTAAGTTAAGGTTAAAGGATTAAAAGTGAACTTGTCACGGTTTGCGAGGCAAGCCGTGTGGAGTTGTAGAAAAGGACCCAAAAGGCGGCAGCTCTGGTGCAGGTGAATATTTATTTACAACGGTGGGCACAAAACAGCACTGGTGGAAAAACAACCTAAACTGGGTAAGCTAATAACACAAACCAGAAACGAGGATGCAGGGAGGTCCGGGGAAATACACAAGAGACGCAGGGAGACCGAGGGGAAACAACACAGACGAACCAGCAACTAGAATAACAGAAGACACAACTTAAATACACCCAGAGAACACAGGGAGATTACACACAGGTGGGGAACACAGGTGACACTGATAAACATAACGAGACAGGGCAGGAGTGAACACAACATTACGCATACTGACGAGAGACTGTCAAAGTAAAACAGGAAGTACACAGAGGTTCAGACAGGAGGAGAGAAAGCACGGGGAGAACACAGACATAACAGGCTGGGGGAAAACATGGAATAAACACAAAGAGAGACGAGAGCTCATAAATACACAGAGGGGCACAAGGGGGTAAGAGTCACAAAGGAAAAAATACTTAGGGAACACCACAACAGGACACCTCAGAAAACCTGGCCTAAATAAGGAGCGAAAATACAAGGAACCAAGAATACTGGGCCAACATGGCCCAGGACCATGACAGAACTGAATCCTGTTTAGAAGATACAATGCCGGTTTTTCAAAGCTGTGAATAATTCTTAGAGGGAAAATTAGTGAGGGTTGAAGGGGTAGAACAGCTTTGATTTCTTTTTGATTTCTAGAAGTAGTGGTTATAATGTAGGCTTACACATACAGATATTACATAGGAGGTATTTTTAGGATAAAAGGGGGAGCTTATAAATAGAAATGATTTTTATACATATTGCATTTTGTGCTTTTAAAGGAGTTGTGGCTCAAATTTGTCTCTGGAGGGTCACGAGCCTTTGGCTAGCGCTATGATTAGCCAATCTACTGTGAGGATAATATGAGTTCATGAAGGATTGCACACGCTTACAGACACAGAGTTAAGAAACACACATGACAGTATTGATTCCAGGCAAAAGGCCTTAAATTCATTTAGCTTTTAACTGAACTTAAAGAAGGACCAAAGAGGAAGGAAAGCATATATTTTGGTTAAGTCTGATACATTAGAATTAGAAGGTATTGTTACATTAAAAGGAGCAAAATGAAATAAAAAGGCTATACCAAAACAGGTGATAACATAGGAAATGTGAGGTTTTAAAATGAAGTTAGTGTTAACACATAGGAGTTGTTTCAAGGCAGCATTTAGCTATGATGAAATGTATACAGGAGTAATTGCTTATATGCTTAAACTTAATTGATTAAAGTGGTTGTTTTCTTTTGGAGTAGAGGAACTTGCAGCAGCGACAATTTGTGCACAGGATGTTGATGATCAGATAAGGGAAAATAGAGCGAGCAACCGGACGTGAAAGCAGGGCTTAAAGAGTTCTAAAGGGATGAGTAACGTTGAAGAGTATACATAAATACAAGTCAATAAGTTAAGAAGATAATTAGGATCAGGCTTTTGATTAAAGAGTCCCAGATAGGATAAGTTAGGGAGATGCAGGAAAGGTGTTTTGTTTCTTTTGCAGAAGATCGATCTCGGCGACCACAGGAGGGGCGAGGATCCTGGAGATCTCGAGGTTCGAGACCACCAGAGAAGGGTCTGCGTGAGGACACAATGTATTGTGACCTCTGGTGTTCCAGAGGTCAAAAGAGGGAGTGTCGAGAAGGGAAATTATTTTACTGCTATTGTTAAATAATTGTCATTGCATTAATAATATAATCTGCAGCATGGATATTGCATTCAAAGGTTTAAACAGTGTCTCTTTCAGAAAGACTGAGTTGCAGGCTGACAGGAAGTTGTATGCAGAAGTGAAAGCAGGAAGTTATTTTGAGCCGCAGGCTAAGACGAGGCTTTAACAATGTAACAGATAGCTTTAAGAAGGCCTTAAGCAGTTATGACTATTTTATACACAATGCATATCTGTGCTTATTAAAGAGTTGGAGCTCGGTCAATTAATTGGGGGTCGGAAGCTTTGTTCGGCGCGATGTTCGGACAATCTATTGTGCAAGTGACTTGGAGCCATAGAAGGAATCGCAATACATGCTTACAAAACACTTATATCAGGTCATTTTATATTAAGGTTTAAGTAGAGGTTCTTGATTAAAACATTTATTTAGTAGAAGACATACACATAGTTTCAGTGAGCTTCTGGTCTGGTAAAAGGTCAGAAGTGTAACAGGTGAATTGAGAAAGAGCATGTGAGGTCAACACATACACACACATAGAGTTAAATTTATTTAGAGGAGAGATTACTCATGTCTGGTTGTAACTGCAAAAGTGTCTCGGTAAAAGAGGAACCGTTCCTTGTTGTCTCGGCAAGAAAGAGGAACAAGACAAGAACTGAAAGGTAGACAGGAAGGGCTAGCCATGAAAATAGAAGATGATTTTCTGGGTGAAAAGTCATGATGATGTTGATCTGATCTATGTATAAAATGTACCGGTGACGCATGAAGGGGCGTCAGTAAACAAACCCTGATGCTATAAAATATCTGTTCATGCTTTGATTAAGTCGAAGACTACTTCCTGTCTGCGTACAGAGTTGTCTTCCCACGCGTGTATTCATTAAAATCATTGTTTGACCAAAGACCTTCTGGACCATGGGTGGTGTGTACTCTCCTTCCTCAACTTTGAACCTTATCAAAGCCCAATACTGCACTGCCATGACTGTATTTGTAAGAAGTGCCAGTGGCACTGAGTGTCCTTAAACATAACCGTGGAATTTTCTACTACATATTCTATCAAAATGCATTTTCCAGTTGTTCACTGACCAGTCCAGAAAAATGACCACTAAAATGATCACAGTTGTTGTGATGTATTTCATTACAAAGGATTGATGTAATAGAGTAACACTGGTTCCTATCTACAGTTTTTCAGTTTTAGGCTAATGCAGCACCCCCTCATTGTAAACATTTTTCTCATTGTGCATTTGCACAGAGCCAATCACTAAGCATCTCCATAAAATCTTAGTGTGAGCCGAGTTGTTTTGTCAATATCAGATGGTTGGTGGGCCTTAGGCTTGGCATCATATTTTACCCTGAGAGAGAGAAGTGGGAGTGTATGGGGTTGACGGTGTGGGTGTTTGATGCCCTCCATCTTTCTCTGTCAGCGTGGCTTCTCCTCTGTATCTAATCCTGTCAATGCACCAGCTGCACACAGAATAGCATCTCCTAAGGCATAAAACACTTCTCTCAGATGCTCCCCCAAAACTCTCCTCTGTCACCCACCCATCGACTCACCCTGCTCTCTAGCAGGTACCTCAATGTCCAGGCTGTAGTCGGCAAATTTGACTTCACACTACTAGAAATATTGCAGTGACAGCTGTGTTTTTCCTATTCTCTTCAGGAATCCTGGCTTTATTTGGTCTGCTTCACCAAGCCAACACCAAATGATAAGCTGACAGTCAAACACGCTCATTGACAGTGAAAGTGACATTTGAGTGAAATTTCAACAGGCCCAGAGTCCAGCGTACCTGTGTCTGCACAGGCTATCTGAAGCTGGGTTCATAGGAGTCTGTTGTTCCTTTATATGTCCTTCATATTTGGCTGTGTTGTAAGTTTATGCTCAAATGCACAGCATACAGAATTCTGCTACTATATGTTAAATAGTCTCAGAGGCACCTTTGCATAGTCTGCAATATGGTCCTCTTAGCGGTTCTAGACCTATGACCTTTTCTTGTGCTACCAAAACCTGAGTCTCTGTGCTGTCCTATGATGACTTTTTCTAGCTACATGTAGGATTTTCTGATGTCAGCCATTTCCTCCATCTGTTGACGGTGCACCCATGCAGGGGCTTGGTTTGTTTCCTCCTCCTGTTCTTCATTTCTTGTCATTTATGTTGTCCCTGTTAGCCTGTGGGACGCACACCTCTGTTCTGTATATTCACTATTCTGTTTTCTGGCAACTCCAACTCGTTAGTCTAAATCATCATCCCTGTCTTTGCAACCATTCAGCTACACTTATTCAGTCCACATGACATCCCAAATGAAATGTCTTCACTGTAGATACTGGTGAGATGGATCAGTGAGCCAAAGTCCTGCTCTCTCCTGGGATACACTTTGATGCAAATAATAATAATAATGGATTGGATTTATATAGCGCTTTTCAAGGCACCCAAAGCGCTTTGCAATACCACTATTCATTCACTCTCACATTCATACACTGGTCTGTGTACATGAAGTGGTGGATGGTCACCCCACTCCTGAATCTATATCTGAAGTTAAGTAATGGCTGTTAGGGGTTTGAGGCCTGTGTAGAACAACAGTGGGGACAGTGCATGACCTTCATATATTTCTTCATATATTTCACACTTGATGGAGACTTGTTTGGTTGGCTTTGAGTTAGTGCATTATTGTACAGTGCCAAACACAGTAGTATTGATGTGTGGGACATTGAGTCATAAGCTTTCGTGTAGTCAATCCAGGTAGTCCTCGGGTTGTCTCACTAGTCTTTGACTTCTGGTGTTCTGCTCTATCAACCAGAAGTTGGTACTTAGACATTGTGGTGTTTTTTTCCCCAATGTCTTCCCAAATGCCTACTCAGATGCAGGTTATCAACCAGTATTTTGATGGTGTTTTAGTTTGTGGGGATCCTTCTTTATCAGGATTGTTCTGCCCAGTGTTAGCCATTTCAGATGAGTGCTTGCAGTTTGCAGCCTCCTTATTTGTGCTGCCGCCAGGTGATCATAAAGGGCCGCTAGCTACTTCTTGTAGTCCCTCTTTTGTCCCTCTTTTGGGGGGAAACTCCCACTGGGTTTAAATCTGGGACTCTCCGCCTTAGAACTGAAGAAGCTTCTCAGATGAGAGGTGAAACGTCTTCAAGCAACTTAAAGACGTCCTTTTCTTTCCAAGCTCCTTAGACAACGATGACCTGGATGACAGAACCTTCACAGACACACATATATATAGCAGTATTTGGATGAGATAGGATTAACTACTTATACGGCTGTGTTATACATTAAAAATGTATAATTTTATAAAAAGGAAATATTTAAAATGCAATACTTTCAGACATCTGTAGTTAAATAATAATAGATCAATTCATAAAGATGTACAGTTGTTACTTATATGTTTGAAATAAAGATTGGTTGATTGTATTTACATTTATTTATTTGCTTCCTTTTATTTCTGGGTTTTTAATTAAAAGGTCTTAATTAACCTAAGCAACCTAAGACTGAATACTTCAATGACTGTATAATGTCAGAAGAAGCAACCTGAACAAATGGGCTCATCTAAGTCTATTGTGGAATTAAATGGCTGTTGATTAAAGAATAAGGGAAAGGAAAAAATGCCTGGTCATTGAATGGAATCCAGTTAAACACATTCAGAGAGAAACATCAATATTTGTCATGTAGGGACTACTACACGTATAATTCCAGCAAAAGGGGTTATATGAGGAGAATGAAGATCCTATAAATTCTTCAACACTGTACATCTAGACCAATATGGAAACAACTAGAGGCTCATTGGTCTTGTATCTGGAAGAAACAACTGCTATGACAACTGGAGACTGACAAGGTACAACATAACTGCTATAGCAACGGGAACCAAGATGTTAAGTCAGGAGGGCGAAATCATCGATCCCACCCTCGAGATTGGGTACCAAGCCCCAAGAACAACTGGTGCACTGACACCATTGAAAGTGACAGCAGCTGAACTGAAAGAGAGTATCATGGCTAGGGTGGAAACCTGGACCATCTGTGATCAATTGCCATATTATCTGAAGTACCCTTTGTGATATGTGAAGGCAGCTTTACGGATGATCACTACAGTGACCCTCATTGAAACGGAGCAGGTGATCTACACCAGTGATCCTTAAGATGCTTGACTACAAGATGAAAAGCCACTAGGACCAGAACAACTCTATAGAGAAAGTGACTGTATGCCAAGAACAAGATAGCATGGAGGGAAGTTAGTCAACTTTTAAAATTGCAAAAAGGTATGATGAAGAAAGGGGTGCCTAAGAACAGATTGTCCATAACTGCACTCTTAGAAACTGTCAAGCAAAGGCTCACAGCCTTGGCAAACTGCTTGAAGAGGTATACCAAGAAGATAGAAACCAGAAAAACAAACCATATGTTCCCCACTTAATCAACCAAGGTGTACTCTCAGTGGCAGTGGAACAATATGAGAACAGCTCCAATGTGAAGCGTTGGACAGTACCAGGCCCCGACTTGATTCACTCCTGCTAGCTAATAAAAGCTTAGTACACTCACTGAACTCACTCAAGACTGGTTACAGAGACCAACTAGAGAATGAAGCAATTGTTGACCACTTCCTCTACATGGATGACATAAAACTGAATGCCAGGAGTGAATGAGACATTGATTCACTGATCCACACCACTAGGATCTACAGCAATCAGAATGTCAACAGGACAGGAAAAATGTTGTTGTATTGTAACAAAGAGAGGAAAGTTAGAACTGAGGAGACAGCACTACCAGAAGGCCACATTGCAGACATAGAGGTAGCTATAAGTACTTTAAAATCCCACAGGCAAATGGGAACCATTAATGTGCCGCTAGGAAAGCACCAACCAGCAAATACCTGCAGAGAGTAAGACAAGTCCTGAGAAGGACTAGTGAATGTCAGAACTACTCTCCAGGATGAAACAAGAAAGATCCATTAGTACATCAGAAAGATGGGTTTAGTAAATACCTGCATAGAATGAGGAGGAAGAAGAAGAGAAACTAACATGAAAGGACAGGCCCTTGCATGCATATACCTCTAGCAGATAGAAGACGTGGCTGGTATCAAGAAATCCTACCAATGGCTGGACAAAGGTGGACTGACAGCACAGAGGCTCTAATCAGGGCAGCACACGACCAAGCTCTAAGTACAAGACTGATAGAGGCTGGGTTCTACCATACCAAGCAAGACCCCAGGTGCAGGCTGTGCAATGATGGCCATGAGAGAATTCGGCACATAACAGGAGGATGCAACATGCTAGCAGGCAGGGCATCCATGGAACGCCATAACCAAGTGGCCGGTATAGTACAACAGAATGTTTGTGCCTAGTATGGTCTGGAAGTCTCAAAGTCAAAATGGGATATGCCCACCAAGGTGATCGAGTATGACCAAACTAAGGACTTTTGGGACTTCCAGATGCAAATGAACAAAACTCATGATTGTTACCCAAACAGATATAGTAGCGGTGGACAAGCCTTTGCCACTCACTTCACCAATACCATGTCCAGAGCCTCCAGAGAGAGCTCACCAAGCCTCTATGAGGATTCTCTAGTCAGTTGGAAAAGAGTTTCTGTTTGAACCAAGCTCTAAGTACAAGACTGATAGAGGCTGGGCTCTGTCATAATTTCAAGAGAAAATTAGCAGGGAAAGAATTACCAGAAGCAGTAGACTCTTTAATTTTGTGTGTACCTGTCGTGGTGGAAAGTCTGCGACCTAGGTGTTTGAGTTTTGGGGATTTTTGTCTCTTTTCAGGTATCATGTTCCATGTTTCATTTCCACGTGTTCTGTGTTCAGTATTTAGTATTTAGTTATAGTTTGCCCAGTCTAGTTTTATTAGTTAAACCTGTTTCGCCTCTTGTTTGTATTTTCATTCAGCCTTTAAACTGCCGACCTCTCGCCTTCAAGTGTCTGCATTTAGCTCCTCATCATCTTTCTACACAGCAGACCCATGACAGTATCAATTCAATTCAATTTTATTTATATAGCGCCAAATCACAACAAAAGTCGCCTCAAGGTGCTTCACAGCTTCATAGGTATCAGGAGGAAACATCACAGTCAGGAATACAGCCAGCCCGAAATGATCCTGACTTTTGGTGGGACATCTATGGAAGTTGGAACATGCCTCTTAGAGCTATTAGATTGAATGGATCTGGTGCTTCCGGAGGGTTCAGCCCATTTACTTTCTTTTTGATCAGGATTCAGGATGGAAAGCACGAGAAAGGAAGCGGTCCAAACTGACAATGGCAGATGGCGGCCAACACCCAGCATACTTTATTTCTCCCCTCCTTCAGAGTGTGCAGATAAAACTAATGACATGACAGGAAATATACTGGAGGAGACATTTTAATGCAGAAATGTGAGACACCACCTTTACACAAGTCACAATCAAATTTTTGTGCACTTAAATTCTGCAAAAAGGGAATGTTATGTGTAGTCAGTAGTGTGTATGCTGCTGGCTTCTGATAGTGAAAGCACAGAAAGTCATAACCGTGGCATCATATCTGCCTGCCCTCTGACATTGCTTCCCCTTCTCTTCCGATGCCTATTGTGTCTTCTTTGAGAGCCAGCTGTTTCTTAACTTTGGAGTTTACTATTAGCATCAATAGGCTGCTCCTCAGGGAACCATAGCTGCAGAGGGTGAAGTGATAGAGAGGAAAGAAAGGAGGATGTGTTGTTGGGGTTTTTGTGTGGAAAACAACAGTTTTCTTCCAACATTGTCACAGTATAATAAAAGCTAAATGCCTGCAAGTCAGTCTCAGGAAGAATACTTTCTCTCAGAAGGCATGTGTGCTGTGTGTCATCAGTGCATTTGCACTGTGTGTGTGTCCTGTCTGAGGGTGGATGCTCATACATTTGGCTGTTTCTCCAGGAGCACTTTAAAACTGTATTTTTCTCCCTTTGTTGTTCTCTTGTTTTGGCTCATCTTTTCTTCCTTTTGTCATTTTTGCTCTTTGCTGTTGGCTTATCCCCCCACCTCCCCCCACAACTTCCCTCCATCCCCTTCTTTTAACACTCAGATTAAAGGAATGATGCAAACTCCTCTTCTGTTTCTCATGCTTGATCCTTTCTGAGCAAGTCAACTTGCCAGCGGCCCCTGGAAGTCAAGAAAGCATCTTTTTATAGCTGATGTAAAAACAAGCAGCAGCACATATGCTTTTATTATCCCTGTGAAAAACAAAATAAGGGATTAAGCTATGCATACATTCCTGCCTGCAATTTCAGGTCACTGTGTGTCATTAAAGATGTTCCTCCAGAGTTTTTAAAACACACACAGTGTGTATGTGTGTTGTGCAGAATGCAAACAAGTGAAATAGTGCTTTTAATAACCCCCTAAACCCAAACACTGTGTTCCTATCATAAACACCTGGCTTTTATGCTTTAACAACAGTTGGCAAACATGCACATGGAGCTCAGAATTTGAGTGGCAACCTGGAAAGCTTTTTTTGTGTATTCCCTCTTATTGTCAGACAGATGCACAGTTACACTTGTGTGTGTGTTTGTGTGGGATTTGGAGAGTATGTGTGAGGACAGATGCTACAGACCAATTAGAGCACACGGACATTCAGCCATGGGACTTAGCTTCACTTGACACATGGAACGATGGAGGAAAAGCAGGCTTCGAAGGAGACGAGGGGTTTGGTCAGATGAAGAAAATCTAGGTCAGCCACACAGTACCTACGCTTCAGCTAATCAAGAGGTCACAGAGAAAAAAATGTGATGCTATCTGAAGCCACAACAAATGCACTCTTCTAAGAACCTAAAGAGACTCTGAATCCACATAAAAACTAAATATTTGAACAGTTACTGAAATTGTTACAGAGTTGACACATTTAGAGGCAAGCCTCAAATTACAGGCTGTCATTGGTTGTTGAACATGTATCCATCCACCCCTCCAAATCACTAATGTCTGGTCCTGTGGAGCACTGAGAGACATAATCACGTGAAAATAACCAAAAACACCTCACCTAGGACACCTGATGTGGCTGTACTGAGCTTAAGACTTAAGACTCCTCAAGTCTTCTGTGTTATGAGGTGATTTAAGATTCAATTGGAGAGCCTTCAGATCACCTTTGGTATGCCTTTTTGACAGGTTTGGAAGAGAGATGACAGCAATGAGATGGAGAGAACTTTCTCTCTCCTTCAGACTTGGAAAATCAGACAAAGCAGGTTCAAGGTTCTTTATTTGTCACATGCATAGTTATACAAGTATAACACACAGTGAAATGTAGCCTGACATGCTCCTCGACATGTGCAAAAATTGTGGGGGGGGGAGAACATTATATATATATAGTATATACATTGGGTGAATATGCAGTAGTAGAAGCAAGCAGGTGAATTCTGTACATGGTTAAACATCCCACAGAGGACAACCAATAAGAACAAGAGACAACAACAAGGCAGAACCCGGCAGAGAGGAGGACACAGAGACAGGTGATCGAGGGTGTTGGCATACTGTGTGAAGACATGGTTAGGGAGTTGTGACATCTTGGTAGAGCAGATATTTCAAAGCCCACAGAGCTCTTTGTCACTTTATCGGCGTGAGAGACTGTTAATAAAGTGGAACTCTGAGTATTTGCCTTTAAAATGTCCTGCGACCCTTTTATTGGGCCCGTTGCTGTATTTGTTGATGACTGATGCACATGACGTTAGTGTTTAGAATAAAAATCCCAGGGAAAATTCTTGCCCACATAAATACCTTTACCTCTACCTTTCAAATGCATCTGTAGCTACACCATTGTGGCAGTCTGTCTCCCTTCCTGGGGTATCACTTAATTACAGTAGTGCAGTGGCTCGGTGATTAGCTGGACTTTAAGGGCCTTGCTGTGCAGAGTTTGTTCTCCAGGAGCTCCAGTTTCTCCAGGACAGTGCAACTTATCCTGTCCATATAGACACAAAGACTACGAGACACATTTATCCATGGATTCATGCAGTGCTTTATTCTATGCATGGAAATGCACACACCACATCTTTATGCACACCACATACAGTGGGGCAAAAAAGTATTTAGTCAGCCACCGATTGTGCAAGTTCCCCCACTTAAAATGATGACAGAGGTCAGTAATTTGCACCAGAGGTACACTTCAACTGCGAGAGACAGAATGTGAAAAAAAAATCCATGAATCCACATGGTAGGATTTGTAAAGAATTTATTTGTAAATCAGGGTGGAAAATAAGTATTTGGTCAATAACAAAAATACAACTCAATACTTTGTAACATAACCTTTGTTGGCAATAACAGAGGTCAAACGTTTACTATAGGTCTTTACCAGGTTTGCACACACAATAGCTGGTATCTTGGCCCATTCCTCCATGCAGATCTTCTCGAGAGCAGTGATGTTTTGGGGCTGTCGCTGAGCAACACGGACTTTCAACTCCCGCCACAGATTTTCTATGGGGTTGAGGTCTGGAGACTGGCTAGGCCACTCCAGGACTTTCAAATGCTTCTTACGGAGCCACTCCTTTGTTGCCCGGGCGGTGTGTTTTGGATCATTGTCATGTTGGAAGACCCAGCCTCGTTTCATCTTCAAAGTTCTCACTGATGGAAGGAGGTTTTGGCTCAAAATCTCACGATACGTGGCCCCATTCATTCTGTCCTTAACACAGATCAGTCGTCCTGTCCCCTTGGCAGAAAAACAGCCCCATAGCATGATGTTTCCACCCCCATGCTTCACAGTAGGTATGGTGTTCTTGGGATGCAACTCAGTATTCTTCTTCCTCCAAACACGACGAGTTGAGTTTATACCAAAAAGTTCTACTTTGGTTTCATCTGACCACATGACATTCTCCCAATCCTCTGCTGTATCATCCATGTGCTCTCTGGCAAACTTCAGACGGGCCTGGACATGCACTGGCTTCAGCAGGAACACGTCTGGCACTGCGGGATTTGATTCCCTGCCGTTGTAGTGTGTTACTGATGGTGACCTTTGTTACTTTGGTCCCAGCTCTCTGCAGGTCATTCACCAGGTCCCCCCGTGTGGTTCTGGGATCTTTGCTCACCGTTCTCATGATCATTTTGACCCCACGGGATGAGATCTTGCGTGGAGCCCCAGATCGAGGGAGACTATCAGTGGTCTTGTATGTCTTCCATTTTCTGATGATTGCTCCCACAGTTGATTTTTTCACACCAAGCTGCTTGCCTATTGTAGATTCACTCTTCCCAGTCTGGTGCAGGTCTACAATACTTTTCCTGGTGTCCTTCGAAAGCTCTTTGGTCTTGGCCATGGCGGAGTTTGGAGTCTGACTGTTTGAGGCTGTGGACAGGTGTCTTTTATACAGATGATGAGTTCAAACAGGTGCCATTCATACAGGTAACGAGTGGGGGACAGAAAAGCTTCTTACAGAAGACGTTACAGGTCTGTGAGAGCCAGAGATTTTCCTTGTTTGAGGTGACCAAATACTTATTTTCCACCCTAATTTACGAATAAATTCTTTACAAATCCTACCATGTGGATTCATGGATTTTTTTTTCACATTCTGTCTCTCACAGTTGAAGTGTACCTCTGGTGCAAATTACTGACCTCTGTCATCATTTTAAGTGGGGGAAGTTGCACAATCGGTGGCTGACTAAATACTTTTTTGCACCACTGTATAGAGCTAATTTAGAATGATCAATGAACCTAAAAAAAATGCATCTTTATATTTTTATACTGTGGGAGGAAGGCCACACACACTGGGTACAGGGCACTGCGTCACTGCGTCACTGGGCACTGCGTCACTGGGCACTGTGTCACTGGGATTAGACCTTCTGATGGGAATGTGCGTGTACGTGCATGTGTGTATGTGCGCGTGTGTGTGTACGTGTGCGTGCATGTGTGTGTGTGGTATCCCGAGGTTCTTTGACAGTCTGTTCAACTTGTGGGAGGGACTTCTCCCTAACACCACAGGGCTTTTCAGTCACAGCACAGCTCACTGCCTGAAGGTCACATCGTCTCTTACTCATTCTCCTGTCATCTCTTAGTTTTTCTTCCTTTTTATCCATCTTTCAATCACTTCTTCCTTCGTGTCTCACCTCAGCCTCTGTTCTCCTCCATTTTCTTCCCTTCTCTCTCTCTAATGAGGTACTGTGGAGGGAAAGCATATGCTCAGTTAGCAGCTGAAGTTTGGCAGGAGGGAATGAGCTGCCACCAATTTCCTGTTTCCTCTGTTTTCTCTGCACAACATAATCACAGCCATGGCTTTGACTGAATACTGCCATCTTTGCATGAGATTATGAGTGAGCTATTTTGAAACCTCCAACATTAACAGCTGATGTAAAAATATGCAGGTGTGTCTCTGTAAATATACATGTGGACAGAAACATAGATGCAAATTTCAGTTTCTGCATTAGAGTTACTGGTGCCATCTCATATATCCACTGCTGCCTGAAAATGAAATGGTAGAAGGCAAAAGAAAGGAGGAAAGATTATTGTGAATTTGTAAAGTGAGCTGGAATTTGGTCTGTTTGTCTTTGTTTCATAAGGTAGTTTCTTAAATAATCAGGTCCAATCTTATCTTAATGACCTTGTAGTACCATATCACCCTATTAGAGCACTTCGCTCTCACTCTGCAGGCCTACTTGTTGTTCCTAGAGTATTTAAAAGTAGAATGGGAGGCAGAGCCTTCAGTTTTCAGGCCCCTCTTCTGTGGAACCAGCTGATTGTTGCTGATTGTTGGGGTTTTCTCTGTATTATTGTGGGGTCTTTTGCTCACAATATAAAGTCAAGTGGGTTTATTGTCATTTCAGCCATGTGCAGTGGTACACAGTGAAGTGAGACAACGTTCCTCCAAGTCCATGGTGCTACAAATGACAGACAATCAACACAGTCAGTAGCGGTTTTTGATACGGGCGACATGGGCCATTGGGCATCGTGTAGTCCGTGCTGCAGGTTGAATGGACTGCCATACCTGTGATGTGTCAGTGAGCGAGGAGGGAGAAAAAGGAAAAGTACGAGCTGTCACCGAGCAGAAAGCTGGAAGCATGTAAATATAATAATAACCACTGCAGCCAAAAAGAGAGCCTGACGAGCCCAGTTGTAAGTAAGCTGTTAAGACTCGACTGTACACCGTGTTCCTGTTTTCCCCTGAAACAATAAGTTCAGTTGGAGCAGCCTTTCAACGCCTCTCTCTGTCTCTCGCTAGCAAAGTTGACCCACACAACAAAGTAAAGCTATTTTTCGGCTACGAGCCCGACACGAACCCGACGTATTAGCCAGAGGTCCCTTTACTACGGTTCGGAGCTGCAGACCTTCAGTAATAGTAATAAATCACACAGCAATAGTACATTCATGTAGTTGTAAAAAGCATGATAATTAAGCAATCCAAAGTATTCAGAATAGTTACTCTCACTGAGTAACGTAACGGAATACGTTACAAAATACATTTTGGGGCATGTAATCTGTAGTGGAATACATTTTAACAGTAACCTTCCCAACACTGCTGACGGCTTGGGGGAAGAAAGTGTTCCACAGTCTGGTAGTGAGTGCTCGAATACTCTGGTACCTCTTTCCAGAAGACAGCAGGGTGAAGAGTGTGTGTGTGAGGGGTGTATGGGGTCTAGGCTGGGTATCGTCACAGATTTCTAGAATCAATTCAATTTAATTCGATCCACGATTGGATTTGATCGATTCGCTTTGAATCGGGGAAAGTCTGAAATATTATAATTCTGATCATTTGTCATTACATATTTATACAGTGGGGCAAAAAAGTATTTAGTCAGCCACCGATTGTGCAAGTTCCCCCACTTAAAATGATGACAGAGGTCAGTAATTTGCACCAGAGGTACACTTCAACTGTGAGAGACAGAAAAAGACATAAAGTAAACCTGCTCGGGAGCAGGTTTACTTTATGTAAACAAGATTAGATCGCGGCCACTCAGGTATGTCCGCTTCATTTATACGAAAGCAACAGCGATATTTTACCACTGTTTTACCATAAATAAATATTATCAATGTAACTAAAGTTAATGCAGTACTTGATTCTGTTATTGATTTCACACAGATACATACAGGTCATTTCCTAAAAAAAGGGAAATGTACTATTAATCATTCTATTTCCTGTATTTGATTATTACAGATGTAATTCATATTTCAGAGTAGTAATTGTAAATCACTTCGTGTAATCAAGATGAGAGACCACGGCTATAAAAGCGAAGGTGGATTTGGGAAGTCTGTGGCAGCCATGTCCTGTCCGTATACGCGAGCCACCCATTGCGGAAGGTGCAAGATTGATAAGGAGAGTTTTCAGAATTCAGCGTATATTGCGGGATAGACAGGATCCTTTAGCTCAGCGCGACAGTGTGCTCATTGAGAGATATCGATATTCCCATGAGGGTATTATTTACTTAACCAACTTGTTGACGAGGGGGTGCAGGACCACCACCTGTCTTTTTTTGCTCTGCCCTTTTCTTGGTTGCTGTTATAAACAAACAAACAGATTATTTCAGGGTCCCTTTCCAAGAGACGAAAAGCAATATAAGTGATAAATATTACCATTCTGTAGCATATTCTTATATTTCACTTTTACTTGTTCCCATGTTCTAGTGGGTCCTGTTGTGGCTCTAATGTGAAAGAGGATATAATGTAATATAATATAATAAATTTACTCTACCGCCTACTGGTGTTGGCCAGAGGGGCCGATGGCGCGATATGGCAGCCTGGCTTCTGTCAGTCTGCCCCAGGGCAGCTGTGGCTACAACCGTAGCTGCCTCCACCAGTGTGTGAATGTGAGAGTGAATGAATAGTGGCATTGTAAAGCGCTTTGGGTGCCTTGAAAAGCGCTATATCAACCCACTCCATTATTATTGTTATTATTAAATCACGAGTTTAATTTGTCAGCAACTTTCTGTCAGCCCTCTCTCCTTGCTTTTGCAGCCTTTGCAGTGTTCCCTTGCGTTTTAATTAAACTCTGAAACTCCTGAAATCCCTCACTCAAGTATTCTTGCTCTGCTGCCGAAAAATACTGAGCGCGCTCCTTCGACATTTTCGCCGACCAATCAAAGGGTTGCCGATCAATGTTTCTACTATCGATGCGTAGCCCCTGTTAAGCCACCCAGTGATCTCACATTACTTCATCCAGCTGTACTAATCGTCAACAACAGGTGTGTTCGGAGAACCGGAATAGCGAGCTCAAAGTTAGCGCGATGATTTGATCTTGGATGTGTCATTTGATCTTGGATGTAGTAAGCGAGGTACGAAGAACGGACCCCTGGCCTGGGTTTTTATAGCAGATACCCTTAAAAATATTCTGCAGTAGAACAAAAACAGAAGAAAACCATGAATCAACATGTGAAGATTTCCTGATGCTGCTGAAGTGAAGCAGAGCAAAGTTACAGAGGTTTGATTAGAAACACAGCTGAGAGTTTTGTAATTTTGCATAATTATAAAAAGTTTACATTTGTTCAGTATTGATCAGCAGAAATGAGACTTTCTTGTCGGAAGTCAGTTAAATAAAAAAAAATGGGCCGACAGCGCTGTACACAACAGTACACTTGTACATAACAAGCAAGCGGATAATGCAGAAAACTGATTTTTAGATGGGAAACTGTTCTTGAAGTACAGAGAGAGAGAGAGCTGTGCAGGAAGTGTGATTTTATCGTGGTGGAAGCAAAACAGCAAAAGTCAGAGGGAGTTCATGTGAAGCCAAATGTGAAGCAGAGTTTGGACCTTCTTTTGCTGCTGCTTCAGTCAGATTTGGTTGGAGAGACACAAAACCAACAGAATCTAGCACAAAAAAAAGACGTAAACACAAAGTGGTCAGACACAGAAACTTGTCGTTGTGAGGGGGGGTGGACTTCCTCGCCAACACAATGTTCTCAGCGTCAAACCGTGCATAGAAGTTTCTTCAGGGCATCAGGTCAGGAGGTGTCATCATCGTAGGCAGGTGTCATCTTTCTGTAGTTGGTGATGGCCTGGATGCCCTGTCACATGCGCTGTTGTTGTTGGAGCTAGATAATAGATGGAGTATCTTAAAGGACTGGTTAAAAATACAAACTAAATTATCTTTGGATGAAAAATATAAGTCAGTTAGGTTGGAAATATGTAGTAAAATGTAAATTCACAAACCTCCTGTATGCTGTTTTATAGCAGGCTTGAAAATTAGCTTAAAAAATAGCAATTTGTTAACTGCATTAACACACCATTTACTTTTACCTACATGAAATAAAAATAAAAGCGTGTCTTTCACCCATGATCTCCTCATGGAGGAGATACTTTGGGATCAGCTGCACTGAAGTTGATGGAGGTCAAAGGTCTGCTTCAAGCGTCAGTGTTTTGACTTTTCTTGTGGATTCATTGTTCTTTCCTTTGCATTAAGAAGATGATTTAAGTTTAAGCATTGTATAAATTACTTATTTAGTGTCTCTGAGTTAATCGTGTGTGTGTGTGTGTGTGTGTGTGTGTGTTGGCATTGGTAGCGTGGTAACCGCACCATAATTGTTAAGAGGCGGGGTTGCCTTGGTCTCCTTGGTTTCTGGCATACCTGCAACAATCAACCCCCAGTGCTCCTCATCTGCTGATTAGTTGGCTCCCTTCAAATATGGAGGACATTGTTTCAGTCAGCGCTTGAGTGCAAACTAGTCGTGGTAGATGCTCACCTGCCCTCTGTTTACCTGTTTCCATGTGTGCGCCACTCACCATTCTTCTGTCCAGGATCCTGCCCTGTTCTACTCGAGGAGGTTTTGTGAGTCTGTTTCACTATCGAGACTAAATACGGAGTGGAGTCTATCGGACCGTCGGCTTGGTTACTGTGCATAGAGACTGTGTATGTTTTCCCTTTGTTGAATGACACGTACACTAAGCTGCAGTAGTTGCATCAGTAAACTGCAATATTGAAAATAAACACAGTATCTATATAATGCTTGCATGCATGCAAATTTGTGCAACGAGGCAGGGAATGGACATGGAGGACAGGTGGAATGATGTGCTGCAGTAAATCTCACTTGAAAATAGCTAGGCTGTGTCCCCAGTTGAAGGGCCAAGGACCCATATGGTGGCTGAAGAGTTTGGGGAGGAGAACAGTTTCTTTGCCTTCTCTGTCAACACCCTGCAGCCATTCCAGGTGAATACATAAACCTAGTTTAAATAACAGTTTCAACAGGGCAGTTTATGGGTGCTGTCTTGCTTCTAGAGCCAGTCTTAAGTGGACAGGATTTTTCATTTAATGCTTTTTTGTGATGATGGGGCCCTTGAGGCCTAGAGTTGCCTACCCCTGGCCTAGACATTTCTCTATTTGGCACATGATAATCTGCATTTGAGTGATTTCACTTTTTTGTTTTGAAAAGTTCTGAAAAATAAAAATCTACAATTGCAAATGTACACAAAAGTTGCCCACCTTACTTTTGTTTGAATTACGCTACAGTAAATGCAGTTCAACAGTTTCCACATGGTGACACTACCTCCCAGCACTGCACACAGGACTGTAATAAAAATCTAATGTTGTCCTTCCTCCTCCTCCTCCTCCTCCTTCACTGACCGGTGGGATCATGTGTCTTCTGGAATGTGGAGTTTCTTTTTTCTGTTCTCCCCCTGGACTGAGAAAATAAACATATGAAACATGATGTCTAGGGCTAAGCAGATGGTTCCAATTTGTGTGTGTGTGTGTGTGTGTGTGTGTGTGTGTGTGTGTGTGTGTGTGTGTGTGTGTGTGTGTGTGTGTGTGTGTGTGTGCGCGTGCACTGAGGAGGTTGGTTGGCTGGAGTGCTTGGTGTGGCGGGGGTGGGGGGAGATTGAGAACAGCTGTGACCTATTTTTTTTCTTTTCTTTCAATCATTTTCCTCTCGTCTGAGTCTCCCAGAGTTCTCCGGGATCTTGGGACTTTAAGTGACACTCCAAGCTCCATGCGGCTTTACGGTGTCGCCACAGTCGGCAGAAAAACTCCTGGCAGACCTGCAAAACTAAAAATTGCACATTTTATGTTAGCATATGATTGTGATTGCTTTCTGAACAGGAAGAGTAAACCAACTTTGGGGTTAACGTTACGAGCAGTCTGAAGGTTGGAACCTATGTTCATAATAAGCACACAAAAGAACCAACTTATTGGATTTTTCACTGCAGTGTCCTTCAAAGCAAACGAGTAAGTTCCAGGAGAAATGACCCAACCACTACTTGCTGAAGTCTGGACCTGCTGCTAACTTTCCTCAGCTTTAGACTAAAGTCAATGTGTTTGTGAGAACTTGCATTTTGTCACAAGAGTCTTGAGAATTTGACTGACTAAGCTGTCCCCGCTGTACGAGCAGCAGACACAGGCTCCCTGACATATTCATGTGTAGCCTGCCTTTGTCTTGCAGTCACAAACACATCTGGATTTACTAGAGCTACACAGTGGAAGGAATGTGCTGCGTGCATGCTTATTTGGAGAGAACAGTATTATATTGGCATTTACGAAAACCATGTAGATATGTTTCTCTGCAGCCTGAGCTCAGTCATGTTCAAACCATTTCTTTAATTTGTCCATGATTATTGTGTAGATGTTTAGGGTCCACATTGTCCAGCAACTTCTAATGAATCTCATGGTGTCCCTGAAAGAAATGTGAACAAAAGATATATGAAATATTCATATTTCCTGCATTTGGGTCCACTTACAGAGGCAAGGACTGTGGAAGACCTCGAGAGTTGGACTGTGATAACACGGCCCATAACTTAATTACTACCTTAAGCCTCTGAGGACCCATCATCATAGGTGATGACCAGAGCCTTGTTATGGGCCAGTGTGTTGCAGGTCTGGGTAAACACACAACTGAAATTGTGATCAACTTGATAGCTTCAAAGAAAGATGAACAGTGAGTTAGTGCAGTATCATCCTGAAAAATCAGGCACACATTGTTAAAACAAGCATGAAGTCCTGTAAAACACAAACTTTCAACTGAAGTTAAATGTTTCAGTTTCCAGTGCAGATGTCTCAACCTTACATGGTGAGTCTTAGGAACCCAACATCTGATCCTTAACAATAAGGAGTGTTTTCTGTTCAGTGATGACGTGCACATTTTTGATGATTTTCATACTCCATTCGTTTTCATTTTGACTGAACATGTTTAATACATTGTGGTGGGGAGTGGTTTGTGGCACGGCTGCAGGGGAGGCTAACATGCCGGAGCTCCATCAGCTCATCACACCTCCCCCTGTATTAAACGTCCTGGGACCTTCTGTTGTGTGTAGGAAGCAGCAGAAAAGGTGCGGCTGTGTATGAAGGCAAGAGCAACTGGAAAAAAGAAAGTATGTAAAGTGCGAACTATGTGGTCGGGTTGGTCATTCCTGTCACATGCATCTTACTGTACTCATGATTAGAAATAAAGAGCGTGCTATACTTTAATGAATGTTTGGAGTGTTGCAATGCTAGCAATCTATTTCATATTTTAGCATATTCATTTTTTCTGAGCTCAATAAGTTTGTCTTGTTTTCTCTGTTAAGCCCACATTGAATGAATGAATGAACATGAATGAATGAAATATACCTCTAGAAAGGATCTTAATGCTAACCATAAGTGGACTGGCTGCATGATCCTGGGCCATGTTGGCCCAGCAGTCTTAGTATTCATGTCTTTTTGTATTTTGTTCCTTATTTGATTTCCCCTTGTGACTTTTATCCCCAGTGTGCCCCTCTATGTATCTGTGAGCCCTTGTCTCTCCTTGTGTTTTATTCCATGTTTTCCCCAGCCCGTTATGTCTGTGTTCTCCCCGTGCTCTCTCTCCTCCTGTCTGAACCTCTGTGTACTTCCAGTTTTACTTTGACAGTGTCTCGTCAGTATGCATCATGTTGTGTTCACTCCTGCTGCAGAGGTGGGACCAAGTCATTGTTTTGCAAGTCTCAAGTAAGTCTCAAGTCTTTATCCTCAAGTCTCAAGTAAGTCTCAAGTCTTTATCCTCAAGTCTCAAGTCAAGTCTCAAGTAATGTCAGGCAAGTCAGAGTCGAGTCTCAAGTCACTGGTGTAAAAGTCCAAGTAAAGTCACAAGTCTGAAATTTTGAATTTCAAGTCCTTTCGAGTCTTTAAAAAAAAACGAAAAAAGCATGTTGCAGTTATGCTAAATGTAAATATTAGACCATGTAATTTTTAAATCTGTGTTTTTCTCAACACATGACAAAATAGTGAACTTAGAAAATATACACAAATTGTGAAATTGCACCTCTTTAAAATGCAGCTCAATTAAACCTAGCTCCAAGAATAATTTTCACCGACAGTTCTGAGATAAGCTGCATGTTATTCTTGGATGCGGTTGTAGGACCGGCTTTAAAATCGCATGACAAAAATATCATACACATTAAAAAAAACTGTATCACCAACGTAGCCTGGAAAACATTTGCTAGTTAGATGAAGTCAGCTATCTCATCGTAGCATATTTATATGCATATTTATAATCATACGGTTCTTGGAGTGAGTGCATACACTCATGAAAGTTTAGTAACTTCAGGTCACTGCAACAAGCCCAGGTACAGTTTACCGACGGATGGGTGCAGGACCTTGAAATGCACCGTGTAGAACGAAAGACCATCGTACGTATCATAAGTTTACCAGTCTCACAAATCGTCGTCATAAATACACATTCCTTAACCGTTTATTAATAGGACCTTTGAGCTCAACGGTAATTAATTAGCAGTGGAAATAATTTCTGGTTCGCATCACAGAAATGTAGCAGTGACAATAATATTGTATGCTGTAATCGTACTGGGCAATTAGTGATACAAAACAACTGTTTTATCCTGTGAATAAAAGTATATGTTTTTGTCAATGTACCATAATAACAGAAGCGAAACGCAATATTGTGTCAGGACAATTCACTATTTATGCACAATAAACAAAGGAGCATAGCGCGACCATTTCTGTTCAGCGCCAGACTTGCTTGTAACCTATATCACCAATTATGTTATGAAAATGACGTATTAACTAAAACAGAAGACTGACCTTCGTGGAAATGCTTGGAGCAGACTAACCTGTGAGCTGGAGTGTTCTGGGACGTTATATTTGCTCTTTGAATGGCTGCAATCCAATCATCTCTTTGTTACTTCGGAAACATGGCTCGAACAATTTCTCTTCAACGACGTAATCCGATAACAACCGATCTCTTTACCCGTCGGCTTTCCGTGGCTGTCATGTGACCGGCTATTGCAGTTAATAATACAACAGCTTCTTGCCATTTTTGTGTTTCTTTTTATCGCTGTGTGACTGATTTCAATTGAAAGCCTGCGTGCGCTAGTACCTCTTGCCACGAGTTCCCAGAATCCTTTGTGGTTCTACCCCTGAATGACGTCACATTTTCAATCTCTACATGCATGTTAAATTTTATATTTGGGGTGAAATATCAAGTCTTTTCAAGTAAACCGGTTCAAGTCCAATTCAAGTCCCAAGTCATTGGTGTAAAAGTCTAAGTCAAGTCACAAGTCTTAGAACATTTTTTCAAGTCAAGTCTAAAGTCATAAAATTAATGACTCGAGTCTGACTCGAGTCCACACCTCTGGTCAGCTGTGCTCCCCGTGTGCTCCCACTTCCCTCGTTAACCCTCTGTGTATTTATGTGCATGTCTCCCTCAGGTCAGTGTCGCGTTGTCAATGTCTCCTCCCTGAACCTGTGTGTCTTTCGGTGTTCCCTCGGTCTTCTGTTAGTATTCCCAGTTTAGTTCTGTTTCGTTTTTAGGCCTGCAATAAAGCAGTGATTTTGATTTCAGTTCCTGTCTCTGTGAGTTTTGCGTTTGGGTCCTCTTCTGCCTCCACACAGCCAGTTCATGACACTGGCCCGGTGGTGATTTTTCATTTTTGTGGGCCGATGTTTTTTTGTTTGGTTGGATTTTTTTGTAACGGTCAATGAGAGGTGGTGGATTGGCCAGATGCTAGCTGATGTGTAAAAAATAACTGGTGATGGCTATGGTGGAGCTTCCACAGAGGCCAGCAGGTGGATGAGAGAAAGGGGAGGCAGGAGGAGCAGAGACCCGAGGAGGGCGCCGGTCCGAGTGTCAGGTGAACTGAACTTCAGGTAAGAAGTGACCTGCAGTCTATCTGGGTCAGATATAAACAAAGTTTATATCTGGTGTTTATTGAGCCTTTCTGAATGTTGGACAGTTTGACCACTGGTCCTCAGAAGGGAACACCAAGGTCTTCAGCCGATGAATGTCTTAATTCGATCAGAATCAGTGGCGATTGTAAAGCACTTCACAAACTGAGATATCAGATGTTTAAAATCTGCTTTCTGAATTATATCAAAGTGACTTAGTGGCTTCAGTGGAAAGTCTGAAAAGTTTTGTTGAACAAAATTCCTTATTTGAAGATAACGAAAAAAATGTGATTGAGGTAACTGAAACTTTTGTTGAAGTTGGAGGAAAGACATAAATCTGTCATCTATATAAGTCCTCAATGCATTTCAATCCCTTTCCCCCCATTCTAAAAACACCCTATCCATTTTACCTGGTTTAAACACGTAGTTATGTATTATTGGCATTCTTACTGAGATGTCCGGTAGTTTAAGAGATTTCCTAATTTGACTTAATAACTTTAAGGAGTGTTTAACAACAAAATTACGACGGATTGAATCATTAGAAGAACCCGTGTTAGAAAACAATAAGACCGGTAATGAGGCTTCAGATACTGTTGCTGACTCTGCCAGCCAGATCGGAAGCTTATCGTAACAATAATCAGTAGGCGAACCCCACTGCCAGTGCAATAGAGCTCTTGAATTTGCTGCCCAGTAATAATGTCTAAACACAGGGAGACCCAACCCCCCCTGGAAGTATTTTTTGAAGATGAGCCTTGGATAGCCGAGGGTTTTCCTGCCCAAATGAAAGAAAGAATCAATGAATCAAGCTGCTTAAAAAATTTAAGTGGCAAATAAATAGGAAGGTTTTGAAAAAAATTGTGGCAAAGACACCAACTGCATTTATTCGACCAATCAGAGACAGACGAAGCAGTTTCCATTTTCTAATATCGTCTTTGAGCTTGTCCAGCATTTCCAAGAAATTCAATTTATAGAGGAGTTTGGGATTTTTAGAGATCTTAAGGCCAGGGTAGGTAAAAGATGTAGTCATTAACTTGAATGGGAGTCAGCATAGATTATCTGTTATTGGCATAAATTCAGATTTGTCCCAATTAATCATATATCCAGATAATTTCACAAAGTGTTTAATGCAATTTAAAAGATTAGGGGATGAAATTTCTGGTTCAGAAAGGCAGATCAGTAAATCATCTGCATACATATTAACAAGACTTTCAACATTCCCAAATTTAACTCCCTGTATACCAGGGTGGTTTCTTATGTTAATGGAAAAGGGCTCCAGAGCTATATCAAAAAGAAGCAGTGAGAGGGGATCCCCCTGTCTCACTACGGATCGTAGTTGAAAGGGGGAGGATTTATCTGCATTAGTGAGAATGCAGGACACAGATAAATCATTTTAATCGAATCTCTAAAATATTCCCCAAAACCAAATTGTTGTAGAGTCTCAAATTTATAAGACCATAATGCTTTTTGGGCATCCAGAGAAAGTACTGCTATTTTAGCTTCTTTGCCATAACCTGAGTAAATTGTATTTAATAATAAACGGACATTATTAAATGACCATCTACCAGGAATAAATCCTGTTTGATTAGGATGTATAATTGTTGAAATATGTTTGCTCAATCTAGTAGCTAAGGCTTTGGATATGATTTTATGATCACAATTTAAAAGAGCAATGGGTCTATAATTTGCTGGGTCACCTTCCTCCTTTCCAGTTTTGTGAAGCAAACAAATATTTGCATCGTAAAGTGAAGTTGGTAACCTTTTATTTTTAACGGAGTCATTTATCATCCTAAGCATGAGAGGAGTAATTTTATTCTGGAAGGCTTTATAGAATTTTTTACCGAATCCAGCGGGGCCAGCTGTCTTTCCCAGTGGTAAGGCTTGGATTGTTCTTAAAAGATGGTTTTTCGGAGACAGGGGAATCAATTTCATCTCTCGGGGCTTCATCTAATTGGGGAATAGATAATTGATCGAAGAAGTTGCTAAAATCGCTTTTAGAGGGTTTAATTTTTTCTAGAATACAGATCTTTACAGAATTTGGTAAAACAAGTATTAATTTCCTTTGGATTGGTACTTACCTTACCGGATTTCATTATCACTTTTTGAATTGCTCGTTTTGCTTGTTCCCCTCTAAGTTGATTTGCCAGCAGTTCCTCTGGATTATCTCCAAATTCAAAATGTCTCTGGTTGAGCTTCAAGAGAAGATTGCTAATGCGTTTATTTAAAATTGTGTTATATTCACACCTTAATTTCAGATTTTCATTTAAATCAGTTTGCAACAAAGATGATCTATATACTTCTTCCAGTTCAGGAAGCTTATTTTCTATTTCTTTAAGCCTTTTTCCCAATATTTTTTTTGTTGGAAGATTCAAAAGGAAATAACATGACCTCTCATCACGACTTTAAAGGTCTCCCATAAAGTAGAATCCGAAACTTCTCCGTTATCATTGGTAGCAAGAAACATATCCATATTCGCATTGAGATATTTAATAAATTCTTGATCATTCAGAAGGGAAGGGTTAAAACGCCAATTATAATTTTTGGTCAAAATGTTTACGCTTGATCAGCTGTTGTTAGAATTTAATATTAATTTCTAGTATCAGCTGATGTTTGCTGGAGCCACAGCTGTAAAGCTGCTGGTCATGATGTCGGTTTGGATATGTGGTGAGAGGGAAACATGAAGATGAAACCAGGAGATGTCCTTACTGAATCATCAGAGCTGAACAGGTGATGGAGAAACAGGTTTACCTTTCAGGTGACATGAATGAGTTGAAGGGAAGTTATGAACTGTTTCTGAGAGACAAATAACACCAGGATCCTTTTTTACGTAGCTGACAGCTGGTAACTGTGCAGGGGCGGGTCTAGCAAAGTTTTGCCAAGGGGCCATGTAGGGCATTAACCCTTTAAAGCCGGTCAGAGCGGGCACGCTCCGTTTTGGGTAACTATTTTTAAATCCCGGTTGCACTGCAACCACGTAAGCTAGCGCAATAATTTTTGTTTTTTGCATATGAAACCAGAGGAGTTGCACTTACATCTTATGCCATTAGCTTGTCCTAGGTCACAGTTTCCTTCCACATAAAGCTTTGCAAAAACTGCATAAAAAGCGCTTGCAGGAACAAAAACATAATATTCCAGAAACAGCTTTGCCGATCCAATCAGCTGTTCATAACACTTCCTACGTCCATCAGCACGAACTATCGCATGCCGCCATGACCTGCCCGAAACCGGAAGTGACATCATTTTGCGGAAATGTAGTTTTTTACCATCAGGGCCTCATGAGCCTATACTGGTGTTTTTAAAAGTTATGTTTGACTTTATGGCTTTCTGTGTGGTTTCTGGGATGCTTAGGACTCATATTGTACTGCTGGAAATAGTTCATTTTGATGCACATGCTGTTATTTTGCAAATTTGCATTATAATATTTATTTTTGTTTTTCCTGCAGTATATAAAAATTGGTGTATTTCAAAAATAAAACTATGAAGACACTCAAAATAAATTTCCTGTAGTGGGAAACTATTTTGCGCAACTTTTTGTATTTACAGTTTTGAGGGATAAGCTTCTTAAATTTCTCTAACTAGAAGAATATGTAAAAAACAAACACTATTTTCAATTTTTTGTAGTGTATTGCACTTTTTTTTGCAAATTATGTAATTACTATGCACTTAATGCAGACATATTATTAAAATTTGGGCTATAATTGTTGTATTGATGTATAGCAACTTGAAATGCTCTCAAAAATGGCTCCACAGCATGTAAAAATATAATATAAGCTCTGGCAGACTTGGTTCTATGGTAGGTCTTAAAGGGTTAACAGGGAGAGGGGGGGCACAAAGAAATACTTTATTTTCTTATTCTCATTTAAAATATTTTGCTTTTATTAAATAATTATCTGAATCTTACAACCAAAGTTTTTTATCTGACGTAAAATGTATAGAAATCATACATATACCAACAATGTCATGGTCCTGGGCCATGTTGGCCCAGTGTTCTTAGTTTTCTTGTATGTTTGTATTTTGTTCCTTATTTAGGCCATGTTTTCTGAGTTGCCCTGTTGTGTTGTTCCCTAAGTGTTTTCCCTTCATGGCTTTTACCCCCTGTGTGCCCTGTGTATTTATGAGCCCTCGTCTCCCTTTGTGGTTGTTTCATGTTTCCCCAGCCCGTTATGTCTGTGTTTTCCCCGTGCTCTCTCTCCTCCTGTCTGAACCTCTGTGCACTTCCTGTTTACTTTGTGACTCTCACGCCCGTACATGTCATGTTCAGTTCACTCCGCCCTGTCTCGTTATGATTATCAGTGTCACCTGTGTTCCCCGTGTGTTCCCACTTTCCTCGTTAACCCTCTGTGTATTTCTGTCTGCGTCTCCCTCTGTTCGGCGTGACGTCGTCCCTCATGCTGTGTGTGGATCTCCCTGTGTCTCCCTGTGAGTTCTTAGTTTATGGTTTCCCAGTTTAGTCTAGTTTGTATGTTTGTTCTACCAGCAAATAAAGCTGTGTTTTGAGTTCACCTCCCCGAGTCTGTGAGTCCTGCATTTTGGGTCCAACTCCTGCCTGCCGCACAGCGATTCATGACAAACAAGACTGTACATCACTGTCACAACAGCGTTTGTTTTCATTCAAAGGCTTTATGGCTTTAATACCTGGTGGGCCGGTCTCTAGTCAAAATGCCCGGGCAGATTTTTTTTTGTCCCAGTCCAGCCCTGACGCTAATCCATTAACGTTTTACGTGGCCAAACCTGCACTACCACTGATGGCCCATAATAATCAAGAACTCATGCACTGGACATTGGTTGGGTTATCATTATAAAGCCAAAGGATAGAAAGAGAGAGAGAATGATAGGGTCGGTGCTTATCTATGATTTTTAAAAAAGAAAGACCTCAATAATCCTCGTGCAGTGGGCAACATCCAAATGAAACAGCTCAGTGGAAATATATTGGTATTTTGGTGAGCCTTCAGCTCTTGGTCATCATCCAATGAAAACAAAGTCCGAGAGTCTTTTGTCCACATATGGAGAACATACTGCAGTCAGTGATGTCTCATTTGATTATTCTTCAATTCCAAATATGTTTCCAGCTTTAGACTGATGAAGAGGCTCTGACTTATGATCAAAAAACAAAAAGGGAAATAGCACTGTTTTTGCAAACTTTCTGCTAGAAAGAGCTATTTATACTTTGATGTGGTTTATTTTGTAGGGTTTTTTTTTATCTTTTTGTTTTGTTTTTCTACTTCTGGCCAGTGCTCACTGGCTCGATAAAACCATCAAAAGGCTACAACAATCAAACCATCAAGAAAACCTTGATGATAATGACACAGATCCCAGATCCCAGTCTCATCATCCTGCAAATGCTAGAGGAAAATTCAAAGAATCCATTACCCATTGCCATCCATACAGGGCTAACACAGAGAGAAAGGCATACCTTCACTCCTAAATTCACACTTTGAACCAATTTAGCCAACCTGTTAAATGAATATTCAGTGAACTGCATAACCTGAGGAGGCACAGGAAGAACATAGAGATAAAAAGCCCAATGAACCCTCTTAAGCATTAAGCTTCTCCTTTAACGCTCTCCAGGGTTTGCTGCTATTAATTCTCCTGGACCAATACGTTATAGTGGCTAATGCTACCTAGCACTGGACTGCTACATGACCATTACATTACACAACAATGTGGACTTGTGAAAATGCCTGCAGTGTCATAGATATCTCATTTGTGGATTCCTGCTATATATTAACAGACCTCTCTGCATTGAATCGTATCTGTTATTAACCTCTGTCTCTCTTCCACAGCATGTCTTTTATCCTGTCTTCCTTCTCTCACCCCAACCGGTCGCAGCAGATGGCCGCCCCTCCCTGAGCCTGGTTCTGCCGGAGGTTTCTTCCTGTTAAAAGGGAGTTTTTCCTTCCCACTGTTGCCAAAGTGCTTGCTCATAGGGGGTCATATGATTGTTGGGTTTTTTTCTTTGTATCTATGAAGCGCCTTGAGGCGACTTATGTTGTGATTTGGCGCTATATAAATAAAATTGAATTGAATTGGGCAGTGCTTTGGCAGACAGCCCATCTACATCGACCTGTGGTAGAAGGAGACAGAGTTCAAACTGGCCTGTGGGTTTTCTTGTGCTATTGTGGTTCATGCCAGCTGAAGAGAAGAGTGAAATTCTAACAACAAAGTGTTAAACACACTGCAGCTGCTGTCTGTGCTTCTCATGTTTGGATGTTTGTTGGGGAGAACGGGTGTTGCTCCCTCGTCTGATAGGCCCACTTGTCAACCAATCGACATTGGACCGACGACCAGCCGAGCTACATGTTGTTGGGATTTTGAAGGACTGCATGAAGCACGTTTGTGTGAGTGGAAACCCCTCTCTGTGGGCTCTGTACAGACAAATACCAACACAAATAAGCAAAACAGTGATACCACAAAAAAATCCAGCCTGGGAGTTGTGATGGCGGTGTGTGTGTTTGTATGTGTCGTGGATTGGGAGGGGGGTGCTATCATGCTTGACAACCAATCAGGAGCCTCTTTGTTGTGACAATAGGCAAGTATTCCCCCTTTACCCTGACTGCTGAGATAGAAATAGCATCCAGTAATCTTGGAGGGGTTCAAACTCCCAACTCTGTTCGCAGGGAGCTGCACACTGACACGCAAGCACACACACACTGACTGACACCAGCAAGCATATGTGTCATAAAACATGTTCAGTGTTTTCACACTACTACCACCTTTTTGCCTTTTCACTCCCAGGGAGCGAGGGATTGGTAGAGAGTGGGAAGTATGCAGAAGGTGTTAAATTGAGCCAGGAATAAACACAGTAGCTGTTAGATCTGTATTAAATAGAAATGTCTCTGGGTCACACCCCTCACTCCCCGGGGCCACAACTGATCTGTGTGTGGATATGCATGTGTGTCTAAGTGCACATGCTGCCGTATGTGTGAGTATAGCACTAATGTGGGCTGTGAGATGTGAGCACAGCAGACAAGGACACAACAGAAAGCTAGCCTTAGGGACGGACAAACAGAGAGAGAGCACCACTGATTGGAGCCAATAGGATTAAAGCAGCAGTGTGACCTTCACAGATGTCTGTTAACAGAGAAAATACTCTGGTTCTCATTCAGTCTCAGCAGAGCTCCCCGACGACAGAGCTGCTGAAGCTTAATGGATACTAACTGCTGGTCATTATATTCCATGGTTCCAGGGTCTTAATGTGGGAATTTGTCGTACTGAGTCAACTGTGCACACTGTAAAATGTAATATTGTGTTTAATTAAAAATATTAAATAGGTTGAACTCAATTTTTATCAATTTGTTATTAAAACTCAATTAAAATAAGTTACAAGTACTTTTTTATGAAAAAACACTGATAAACTCAATTTATATGAGTTTTCTTAACTTAGAAAAACGAAGTAAGCTGGAAGTTTTGCTTCTCCACGCTCCCTCAAAAGCTGCGACATCCGTAGCATTGAGCTGTGATCAAGCTGCATATTTCAGAGAGGCATTTTATTGTGGGCAGTCTAAGGCACACCTGTGCAATATTCATGCTGTCTAATCAGCACCTTGATATGCCACACCTGTGAGGAGAAGATGTAAATCTGTCAACTTTTGTTTTGTCATTTTTTTATGGGTTTTGTGATTGATTGTGTTTTTGAGGATCTTTTGTATTTCAGTTGGGTTCTCTTTATATATTAGTATGGTTGATTGTTTCATTTAGCATTTATTTTATCATCTGTAGCCTGTTTATATCTAGATATTTTCAGGCGAGAATGTAGCTGTGTAAAGGTCAAATATCTGCTCGATTTATCAAGACATCACATATTTGCAAAAATGCGTGGAAGTTTTCAGAGACGTCCATTTTTTTTTCATGCTTTGTGGCAGCTTTTGAACATCTGTGGCATCTATTAATGTCAAATCTAGCCTTTATTTAACAACATAAGCAATCTCTATGTTACAATGATTGCACAGTCATTAAGGATCAAATCGGTTTGTGAAAAATGTTCTGTTTTTTCTCCCTCTGCTTGCTTCTTACTGTCTTTGAGGCTCGGGACCAGCACTCCTGCTGCTGGACAGAAAGACATCAGTAAGTATTTTGGTTTTCCAATATATTAGCAACTGTCAGTGACATTTATATTAATCAGGCTGAGCTTTAATCATACTTTAGATCAGCCTGTTTTACTTATTGTTTTATTTGTGCTTTGGTTTGGGGAAGTTGCTTCTGTACTGATCTTTTCCTGTCTTCTGTTATTAGACTTGAGATGTGACTGCACAATGCTGTTACTGGTGACTCCAGTTAATTCTACAAGACATGCTGTGTAAGTAAACAAACAACAACAGTTTGTCTGCATTTCTTGAAAGATCACATCCCCCAAACTTAGTTTAGAGGGTCTACACTGTATATAGTGAAGTCTGCAAGTTTTCTAACAGCAACATTTGTTTTTTGCACATCATTAGAATGAAAGTCATTGGCCATGTTTGCATAGCCCTTTTTAAAATGATGCTTTCATGACATTATTGTGTGTTGGGTGGTGGTCACAGCTATCCAGACTGACAGTGGGACATTGAATGTCACCTCTCTGGTGGGGAGGGAGCCTGAGATTAACTTTAATTGGAGGAGTCTGCTTTTATACCAAATGCAGAAAAAATTTTTTTAAGAAAGCAATTAAGTTCATGTCCAAAAAATATGATTGTTTGCTCGCAGGACACCAGGAGAGATGAGTCTCCGTCACAGATGGTGTGGTCAGTGAAGATGGTCGTCTGCAGGTTCAAGCTCATTGCATCTCCAACCCACATCCACTGCCACTGTACTTAAGGGAGGTTAAAGACTTTGTCTGCACCTACATTTGGATCACCTCGATCCATGACAGTCATTCAGCAGTGATGCCTGGACTGGAAACAAGCATCCTTAAAACACTACAACATTCCAGCTCCTGTGTTGGAATGAAAAGCAAATGTGTTGTTTAAATCAGAGACTGCACTTGTGACAGAACAACAAATATTTTATTTTGATTATATAAGTAAGTACAAAAGGAACTTGTGGTAGGCCTAAACTTATTTTCAGAATAATTACATCTGAGACTTTGTTTCATTGTAAGATTATAACAGTGATGGCAACATAATTGCTTGTTGTTCAGCAGAACAGTGTCCAGTATGTTGGCTGTTATACTTTGTGGTGTTTCAAAATAAAAGTTGGGCTCATTTTAACATCATTACAAAAAGTGTTGTTAATTATTTTTAATCATATTCAGGTTACCACAAATTTGTTTTTAATTTAGTTGAACTTGAAATGTTTGTCAGTAGGTAAACAATTAGTATTGTACGGTCAGAAATATCAAGTTATTCTTAATACTGCAGACTTGCATTGTGTAAGTTGTCCTAACAGTCATCTTAAGTAAGCTTTACTTAGTTTTTTTGAGGCAACGAGTTTCCTCAATTTTTTTGAGTTCTGGGAACTAACAAGGCTGTACAGTGTACTCAAAATGAGTAAGTTGCCCTAACTCGGTCATCTTACGTAAACTTGATCCAATTTTTTTGAGTTCTGGGAACAAATGAGCTTGTACAAAGTACTCAAAATAAATAAGTTGTCCTAATTTAGTCATTTTTAGCTAAGCTTTACTCAATTTTTTTGAGGCAACGAGGTTCCTTAATTTTTTTGAGTTCTGGGAACTAATTAGATTTTACAGTGTAACACATTTAGGGTTGGGGGGCAGAAGTGGTGGGTGGGATGGCTGCCCACTAAAGAAAAGTTTGTGGTTGTTTTTTAGAAGTTGGGCTCAACATGAAACTAAACAAAGCAGCCCAAAGAGAAAACAGAAAACCTAAATATTTGACTCAAAGAAATCAGAAAACACCACTGATTCCAAAAGGCTGGGTCAAATGACCCAAGACCATGGCCGTTTGTTTACTTTGTGCAGTAGGATGGGCTGCTGTAGTTAGCTGAGACTGCTAAACACAATTATAGATACCAATAATTGCATAATACGTCTGTGTTTAAAAGTATTTCCAGTGATCTCTTATATATCTCATTTTCTTTTTTTGTTTAGTTTTTTGCATTGTGCTCATTTTGTTATTTTTTTTGCATTAGCATACACAGCTCATGGTTTTCTGTATTTTCGTGTTTCAGTTGGTTCACACTAAATACAGATCGAGCTTTCTGTCTCATAAATTCATGCCACAAGACAACACTGCCAACATCACACGTAACCAGTGATGGGAATAACGGCGTTACCACATGAGTGCTGCTGTTGGACTGAGGACGAATAAAGTAGTCGCGGTAAGCCAATCACATGACCACTTCAAGACAAAGCAACAAGGTGACATATACCAGTTTATAAACTGTGTTGATCGCCCACGTAAAACCAGAGTCATGATAAACAATATATACGCGTGTTTTTCCTCAATGGCGCAGCGAGCACTCTCTGCTTATGACCAAAAAATAATAAAAGAAAACAAAAATGCACCATGTCGACCAATCAAAAATGATATGGCAACATGACATTTGGTTGTTTAGGAAGAGAGAGAGCGATAGCGAGTTTTGAGATGTGAGAGATTTGTGAGGTTTAGCGTGTTTGGAGTGTGTAGTTCATGTGTTGTCGTGTGTAGTGTTGTGGATAGTTTTGTGTCAGAACAATGAGGCAACTGCTGTCTCCAGGTAGAAACAGGAGTGATACACCTGCTGCTATCAGACCTGTAGGTATCAGGCTGTGATGTTCTCCTTTATAGTAGACAGAAATATTTGGAGTGGCACAAATAGTTTGTGGCATCTTATTCAAGAACAGCTGATTGTTCTGTAAATAGTTTGAAATGGTTATTAACAAAGGGTAAAAGGTAAATGGCTGCAAATAACTTTGTTGTTTGCAAAACTTGTGCATAAGACTTTAAAATTGACAATTTATATCTGCATTTAAAGTTATGAAATATGATTCATTAAACATGTTTGTGATTGTTACAGTAAAAAAATATCACTTTTTCTACTCTGATTTTATGTGTTTTGTCTGATTTTAGATCAATTGTGTTAACACAGTTTGTCAAAATGAAAACATGACTGTAGATTCAGACACGTGAGGTTGTGCTGAAAACAATGAGACCAAACAAGGCAAATAAATAGTTTTTAAAGGTGAAATGTGGAGGAAACATCCAAAGTAATTAAAAATGGCCAATTGTACCCTGGACCCCAGAGGGTTAAACGCTTTTTTAAAGTAATGCAATAGTTACTTTTCCTAGTAATTAATTACTTTTAGAATCTTGTAACACAGTTACTAACTCAGTTACTTTTTTGAAGAAGTGACTAGTAACTATAATTAATTACTTTTTCAAAGAAAGTTGCCCAACACTGCACGTAACACACAGGTTACATATACGTTGGTTCAGTTACTGACAAAAGTGCTGGAATCAGACTGAGAGGTGAGACCTTTGTCAGGTATGCTGGATTACACAGATGGATTACGTGGCAGAAACACACACACGGACGCAAAAATAGTTTGTGATGCAAGTTTATATACACGAGTAGGGGGGATATTTACAAGGGAAGGGGCTATGTACAGTGATGGATAAAAATGTGCCAGGAGATAAACACCGAGGAGATGAGACGGAGCCGAGGCATGCAGGTAGGCAGCAGACGCACCGGAGCTACCTGACAACAAGGAACAAAACAAAGCTTATGGCGTACCGTTGATAGCCGAACGTTAAACACAAGTGGACGGAGAGAGTTGGAGAGCTTACTTGACCACCCAAACCACAGCCGCTGCGGTGATCGCAGCCTGATGAAACGTGGCACTCCGTCGCGGATCCACAATAGCCAACACAAAATCCTAGGTAGGCGGGCAGGCGATGGAACAGGCACTTGTGACAGCGACAATACTCCGACACCAGACGTCCGTGACTCTGCTCCCTAAAAGCGCTCACTGATGACGTCCGATGCGTCGCAGGTGTGTTGGAATGCCATCAAGCCCCGCCTCGCCTACCTATAACCAAAAGGAAAACAAAAACCCAAACAACAACAATACACCTACCCACCACCTCCTAACAACCTTAGGTATCCCTCTGTTTCTCTTATATACTGGCTGTTAAAATGAGTGGTGTAAGGTTTCAGGGCTGCTGATCTGCTGTAAAGTGTGCTCAAATCCCACGGGCAGTGTTAGAAGCTGTTTGTTGTCAGTGTCATGATGATATGAAACTCGACAATACAAGGAAAACACGTTTTCTTTTGATCTTGTCTATAAACATGCTCAGATATTCTTATTAGAGCAATGTTGTTTACTTGATTAGAGCAGACAACAAGCAGCAAGCATGTGCTTGTTGCTGTCATTTGTGTAGCCTCTTGTGCAACACACAGAGTATTCTGGTAACACAGTAGTCATAGGCCCCACTGATGAAATCCAACAGCTGTGAGCATCCTGACACTTAATGAAACAGTGGGAAGTTTTTCAGAAGAGCAGACGACTCTTAGCTATTCACCTGCTGCTTCAGCACAGAGATGTTCAGATAAAAAGGTTAACAAAACCATAGTCTTTAAAGGACCCCAGAAAGCGGACACCTAAATCTCTTACCAAAGGCAGATTGTGTTGCATACATCTTCATGTGAGGCAAAGAAAGGAAGATGTTGTGTGCATTGTCCCGTACTCTTCATCGCAGGCTTTTACCAGGTTTCTGTTACTTTGTAATCTTGTCGATTTTTCAGGCTTGTGTGTAGCTCTGGCCGCTTGTACAGATGGATTCTATGACATTTAGCGCTATACAAGATAAAGTTGATCTCCATTAATAATCATAACTACTCTGACTGTTAACTGAAGTAAAACATATAGTCCTACCTCAAGAGGCTAAGATCTGGACCCGTGTACAGAACCCAGGACACAGAGTTTAAACTCAAAGGGTGGATTTATTAAAGGACTCTCCATCAACAAAAACAAATAATAATGGATTGGATTAATATAGCGCTTTTCAATGACACTATTCATTCACTCTCGCATTCACACACTGGTGGAGGCAACTACAGTTGTAGCCACAGCTGCCCTGGGGCAGACTGACAGAAGCAAGGCTGCCATATCGCGCCTACCGCCTACTGGCCAACACCAGTAGGCGGTAGGGTAAAGTGTCTTGCCCAAGGACACAACGATCAGGGATCAAACCGGTGACCTTCCGGTTACAGATACGCTTCCCAACCCCCTGAGCCACAGTCTCCCCAAATGATGAAAATTAGGAATAACAGGAGGATATGGAGCAAGGAAAGCACACTACAGTACCTGGTGGGAGGATGCGACAAAGGACGAAGGAAGGTTGAGACAAAATATATACACAGGATCAATGAGACAGGGGAAGTAAAACTCAGCTGGAAACACATGAAACTATCAAAATAAAACAAGAACTAACACAGAGACCTAAAGGCAGAGACAGAGACATAAAGGCCCAGAGAACAGGAAGAGAGGCAGAAAGGGATTACCAAAAGAAGATGAACTAGATATAAACAGGCTACAGAGGATAAAATAAATGCTAAATGAAACAATCAACCATACTAATATACAAAGAGAACCTAACTGAAATACAAGAGATCCTCAAAAACACAATCAATCACAAAACCCATAAAGAAATGACAAAACAAAAATTGACAGATTTACATAAAAATATACTGAAACACCTAAAGTACTCAATATATAGAATCATATGGAGTATACTAATATACACTGAACAAAAATATAAATGCAACACTTTTGTTTTTGCTCCCATTTTTCATGAGCTGAACTTAAAGATCTGAAACATTTTCTACATACACAAAGGACCCATTACTCTCAAATATTGTTCACAGATCTGTCTAAATCTGTCTTGATGCTCAATCATCCAGGAAAGTAAATCTCCAAAAGTTGATTCTGTTCATCTGGACGTAGCGTTTTGTGGCAGAAACGTTTCGTCATCATCAGGTGACGTCTTCAGTCTCAGCTGACTGCAGGTTTCCAATCTTATAAACAGGACATTTGCATAATGACTGAAACCAGCCCACTGAAGGAACAATGGGCTGGGAGGTCAGTTCCTTAATCTTAATTATGCAAATTCTTATGACCATTGATCAACAACCACTGACCAAAACCCATTGATCAAAGACCACTGAGCCTAAATCTGTGTTAGTGAGAACTTCTCCTCGCAGGTGTGGCATATCAAGGTGCTGATTAGACAGCATGAATATTGCACAGGTGTGCCTTAGACTGCACCCAATAAAATGCCACTCTGAAATATGCAGCTTGATCACAGCTCAATGCTACAGATGTCGTAGCTTTTGAGGGAGTGTGCAGTTGGCCTGCTGACTGCAGGAATGTCTACCAGAACTGTTGCCTGTGAAATGGATGTTCATTTCTCTGCATAAGCCATCTTCAGAGGTGTTTCAGACAATTTGGCAGTACATCCAACCGGCCTTACAAACCTCATGTAACCACACCAGCCCAGGACCTCCACATCCAGCATGTTCACCTCCAGGATGGTCGACCAGGTGGAGACCAGCCACCCGGACAGCTGCAGCAACAATCGGTTTGCATAACGAAAGAATTTCTGCAAAAAATGTCAGAAACCATCTCAGGGAAGCTCATCTGCATGCTCGTCATCCTCATCAGGGTCTGGACGTGACTCTTTAACCACCTTGAGTGGGAAAATGCTCACATTTGATGGCGTCTGGCACGTTGGAGAGGTGTTCTGTTGACAGATGTTTTTACAGTTCAGGGCAGATGGCAGACCGCTTGTGTCGTGTCATGTGGATGAGCAGTCTGCTGACATCAACGTTGTGGATTGAGTGGCCCATGGTGGCGGTGGGGTTATGGACAATGAACACGAGTGCATTTTATTGTTGGCACTTTGAATGCACAGAGATACCGTGTTGAGATCCTGAGGACCATAGTTGTGCCATTTATCCATGACCATAAGCTCATGTTACAGCGTGATAATGCACGGCCCCATATTGCAAGGATCTTTTAGAGCCTCTAGCCTCTAGCCACTAAGCATTGTTGTTATGTGTTGCACCCTTCTCTCACATGTTCTTCCAGCAATGTTTCTGTCTCCAGCCTTGATGGTGCTGTTCTCATATCGATCCCCTCCCACTGAGAGTACACCTTAGATGGTTCAGTGGAGTACAGCTGGACTATTTTCCAGTCTTCTCTGTTATACCTCTTCAAGTGGCTGGCCAAGGCTGAGAGGCTTTGCTTCGCAGTTCCCAAGGCCTCGGGTATGGACAGCTTGTTGTAGTTCTCAGGTAACCTTTCTGCAGCTCTGACAGAAAGAGTCCCCATTGTTCTAGTGGGTGCAGGTCAGGTGAGTCTGAAGATCTGTGTGGCTTTTTCAGGCCTACTTTTTATCTAGATAACGTCAGCATCACAGTCTGCATATTAAACAGCTACACTGTTCAGGTCAAATTCCTGAAAATGACTGCAGGCCTTGAGGGAGGCTGCCTGACATGTAACACATGCTTGCCTTGGGCTTGTGGTGGATTTTGTATTGGCTATATTTACTGTTAAAGTGTAACTGCTCATGTTTGATTATGTAGTACTGCTTGATTATCAGCTTAATGGCATGGTTATTCTAAGAGTCTATTTTCTCTTTATCAGTCATTTCAAAGGACTCCTACAAAGCTGTATTATTCACCCATGAATGGTAAATGAAATGCTACTTATGTAGAGCCTTTATACTCAGTTGAGCAAAAAAAGTGGGATCAATCCACATACTATAAAATTGGCAGAAGACCCACTTAAAGCAGAGCCAAAGTCACCCACCCATAAGGCTGTTAACTAAGAGTTTTATCTTACAAAGGTTTCTGGTTAATAATGTAGGTCGTTATTGTACATGAGCTTAAAAAACTTTATTCACATCTTTATAAATATTCTGTCACTCAAGAAAATCACAAAATAAGTAAAAACTCATTAACTAATTGTTTGACACCTATTGACCTGCACAGGCTGAATCCGCCTCCTTTTGACACAGAGTAAACTCACAAGAGTAAATAAATGACTGTGGAGTGATCAGACTCTGCTCTTGGTTACTGGTTCCACCTCTAAAGAAAGACTGCAGGTCCGCTGAATGAGCCGGTTTTCCACGTGATGACAGAAAAGGAAAACAACACAAATAGTTTCCTTTGTTAATGAGACAGATTTTTCTGAACATAAATGAGATGTTTAAGATTATTTGTAATGTTTCCTCCTATTCAGTTTTGAGCTGGCAGAGCTTTTTGGCATGTAAATCACAGTGAATTGAAACACATCTGTTTTTACCTTTGTTACGTTCCCCTGAAAGGGTCCAGGCGAAGAGGGAAAGTAACAAAAACTGGACCTTCTTGCTGAAGGTCCAGTTTGCCAACCACCGTGCCACCATGCTGCCTGGGTTTTTTTTAATTTATATTGAATTTTTGTCACTGTTGGAGTGGGGCATTAATCCGTGGAAAACCAGTAGTAAGCATGTGCGGGGTTCCCAGCCAGAATTACATAGACTCCACACTGGTAAGGTTCATTTCCCTGTAATGATTTTTCCTTTACTAAATTATAACTTTAGCTCTTATAATGAGGGAAACCATACAATTCTGTATTATCATATGCCAGAACTGCACAGACTGCACTGTATGATGGAAGACAGTGCAGTCCACTGATTCTGCAGCTGCATTTTGTCTTTTAGAAAATAAATCCATGTTTTGAAACCAGTCCCTGTTTTTCGGCACATCACAGTCTACCAGTTGGTACCTGCTATACCTGATTGTCTGATTGTGGAAAGGTGTGAGTATGACATCCACAGATGGGAGAAACACAAGCCCCACAACAAAACCCCAGCCCAGTCCAGTCAGTCTACACGGCATTACTTTGGTTAAACTTGAAGTATCTGAGCAGACACCACGTTTCTAACATTTTTCGGGACAAATAGAATAACCTCAGTTTTATCTGAATTTAAAAATTAGACATCGTCTGTGTCTTTAAGACATTCCTGTAGTTTAAATAACTGAGAAAGTTCCATCATATGAAGATAACTGCCATCTTCTAAAGCCTGCAGTGATCAAAGCATGCTGAGATCATAATATTAATACGATCTCAGGTTATATTGATGCCTGTTGGTTTTGTAATCGATGGGGATCAAAAATGGAATAAACCCAGTTGTGGCTCTTTCTAAAATGGCTTTATCTATTATAGAGTGAACTTTGGGTTGTGTGGAATAAAAAGAGGAAAAACAAAGAAGATTACTTACAGCACAAGTGATGATGCTATTAAGACCCCACAGAAATAAACAACAACAACTGGGGAGTGCTTGGTTGCCTAGCAGCACTGATTACATAGATTATGATATTATGGCTGCTGTAACATAAGCAGCTAGCTCTGAGTGATAAATACATGTAGAGGAGACTGTAGTTAGACAAGCACTGAGCAGCTCTCCTTAGGACCTAGGTGGGTGTTGGTGGATGCTGACTGTATCTGTGGTTGGAGTGCAGTTCAACTGAGAAACGAAGAGCGTCACCATTAGTTTAGCTGCCTCTTCAGTACCGTGCAGAGGAAAAGTTTTGCACGCTCCTAAAGCCATGGCCAGACTCTTTTTGAATGCCACACATGAACTTCTAATCAAAGGATACTTTGTGAAAGGACTTTGAATAAGTTGTGGTATAAAGGGAATTTGGAGTAATCCAAATGACACCGAGTCTGATTCTTGTACTTGATGTAACTGCTTCTAACGTAGAGATGCTAAGGATTTCTAAAAACCACAGTACTTCCTATGAGGCAGCTGGTACATCACAAGCATCAGAGAGAATAGAAATCATGTGGTAAGTAGAGCACTTGGAATAACATTCAGATGGGGATCTTTGGCACACCGCCTCCATGCTTGGACCAGAAAGATCCTTTGTCCAGGGTGAAGCTTTCTAGCTTCTGTTGAGTGTTGACAGTTGCAGCAGATGGCTGCCCCTCCCTGAGCCTTCCCACTCACTACATTTTCATTGTGTTTTGCAAGTTTTTATTTGCATCCAAGTAATGTTTGTAATTTGGCCTTTTCAGTGTAACATAGTTTACACAGTAAAAGGAAATAGTTCGGTGTTTGGGTTTGTCTGGCCCTGAGGCTTTATGCTACATTAATTCTCCATCTCTGTGTTTGCACAGACACAGAGACAAGAAGACGCCTTTGTTTGTTTAGTGCTCGCAGTGAGCATGCAGCGATACAGTGACGTCGAGAAATGCCACAGTTAATAATGTTATGCCTACGAGTTCTGATTTGTTAACGGAGCAGTCTTGATGCAGGTATAATCAAGAGCTTTAGAATCAGAATCAGAATCAGAAAGGGGTTTATTGCCAAATGTTGAGCAGGTTTACAACATTAGGAAATTGCTGCTGATATGTGCTGCAGAAACCTTACATTTACACACAGACCGTAATGTAGACAGAAACGTGTCTACATTACGCTTTCATCAAAATGTAAAATCATTATTTTATTCATGTTATGTTTTGTACTTTTGTATTGAAGAATCTTTGTTGCACTTTAAATTTGTAGAAAAGCAGCTCATTTGTGCTCATGGCCAAGCTCTCAGCTGCTTTCCGTAACTTTTGCATGTCCTGCTAAAAAAGAATGAATATTCATTATTTTCAAGGCAAATACATAAGCAAATACTGAAAATACAGACGGGTACTACTGAAAGACAAACACTAAGGTTGTTTCTACTGGTGAGCAGCATGTACACACTCTGTGACACGGAAATGAAATGAAATGCAAAGTGACTCATGTTCATGTTTAAAAAGCTCACACAGTGTATAGAGCTTCATTTACATACTGTACCAGGACACTTTGTTTTCTTGACTTTGTTTTTTATTAAAATGGCTACAGGTTACATTTGAAATGACGATTAATGTTGGCAGACCATTCTAACAATCCCTCCATGTGTCCCAACCTCCATGTTGGAGGTTTAGGATGCTCAGCAGGCCAGGGTGCATAAGTGAGCAACAAGGTTAACATATCAAAGAGTCTGCTGCAAGAAAACCAGAACTCTTCATTTCTGTTCGGTGTTAGGAAGTCGTTTCTCTCACCTTTATTCTTACTTAGTTTTGGTTATGACTCACGTACTATACTTTAATATAATCATGTTAAGTCTGTTTCTTACAAAAGAATATCTTAATGAAAATACTGGGTGAAGTGTTATGTCATTTTCATCTTTGTGGATGAATCATGCAAATTCTGCTCATCTTTGCAGATATTTTAAAACATGGAAGGTCATATTGTAAATTCCATTATGAGCTACTTCAGTAAATAAAGTCACTTGAGTTAACTGTTGAGTTTAATATCATGACGTACATATTATTTGTATTTCCATAGTAAACTAAGCTAAACCAAAATATTTGAATAATTATTGCCTTCAACTGCATGATATATCACTGGATTTCAAACCGACTCATCGTGCCGTGTGATAGGTTTGTAGCTTGAACCCATCCGCTGGAACGTTGAAGACAATATAATTACACTGCAAAGTAAGACACAAGTAGGCAAAGTTCCTCATGTTACTCGTGCATGGGAGAAAACCGGACAGAGCGCCGTTCCTTCGCTTGACCCCAGTTGCTCTCGTCCGTTCTCCCGTACCGCTGCCCTTTTATTGAGGTTACATGAATATGCATAGGTTCATTAACATATGACGTCTACATACACACAAAGAGTAGCTTGCCTGTGTGTGTGCGTATGTGGTGGGTGCGTGTGTGTGTGGTGGATGTGTGTGTGTGTGTGTGGTGGGTGCGTGTGTGTGTGGTGGATGCTGATCAAAGGGTCATAAAAGCACACAAGCAAACATCCTTGGTCAGGAAGAGGGTAGACCCCCCCCCCCCCCCATCCTAGATAACACCGTGAGGAAGTCCAACAGTTCATTTATAAACAAAGAGCACTTAGACTAAAACAGACATATGTGTGTTTGCTATACCATAAATCAATAAGAAAAGATAAACCCTCTCCTAAGGGGTATGTGATTTATAGCAGGACACTCGTGTAGAGGAATGTACACAGAGTTAATACAGACCTCTTTTAGGATGAGACATCCTTTCAATCTACCAATGATTATATACTTCTAAGCATATATAAGTAAATGTTTCTAAGCATAAATGACAATCAACAATACAAAATCTAACACCGTGCCTTCCATTTACCTGAACAGAGTGAACTAGAGTGGAAGAGAAAGTGAGAATGTGACCTAGCTGCTAGTGCTTCACAGTGTTTAACTGATAAAGACAGGAGGGTTAGGGTCTGAGGAGAGGGTCACTGAGTCACACTGGATAAAGGTATGGAAGGATCAGAGTTTGCCCGGGGCACATCAATTAAGTGTTAGTCGGAGGAAGGAGAATTTCAAATTTGACATAGCAGGACACCCAAGGCAGCTTAGCTGTGCATGGTTGTGTAGACATGAGCGCACGTGCCTGCCCGTGTGAGTTTTGGGACAGATCTCATTGACCCATGGGCTTCTGCGCTGTCATGAGCGTTTAGCCTGGATTGGCTGCAAGCTCTGCCCCTGCAGTTTTCATCAGAGCTGGGGACAGGCTTCTGTAGAGCCTCACAGTACACAAACTACCAGCACTGCACCTTCTAAAACATGACTGACTACTGAGACTTCTGTCACCTGTTCTTGTCATTGCACCGCGGCTCTCACTTTAAATCCAGAATGCATTCATGACACCAGAATGCAGAGGCATCAATTAGCATTGCTTCTGTACACCACAGTATAAATCTAACTTTCACTTGAAGTCAAAAGGTTTAACACATGTTCTGCATTAACTGTTTACGGTCATCAATCACAGTCCTGAGAGTCAAAATAATACTTGAAGTCAGTCATCAATTATTATCAATTATAATAATTATCTATTATCTGTTTCTGCAAGTGCAGTATTTCTATCAATATTTTTCATTATGTCAATTTTCACTTTTAAACTTTAAATCTGAATCTATGAGGCCGTAACAATGGCTCCAACTCTGGCTTCAAATGTCCAAATGATGTTTTGATGAAATCTGTAAGACCAACAGTCAGATGGTCAGAATGTGTTGGCTCTTAAATATTAATAATGCTTTTATGATACATTCCTTTTTTCATTTGTCATTCAGGTTGTTTTTTCAAACCTACTTTGGTTGTGTGTACTGTGTACATTGTAACATACCTATAATATTTCTATATTCTGTAATATATCTGTAGCGGCAACCTTCGGTCCTTCTCTGCTGCTTCTGTAGGACGTAAAGTTTCTGACTCGTGCTCTTCTTGAATTGCTTGTATGCCTTTCGGTAGAAAAAACGAGGCGAATGTAAAAAAGGAAAACATTTATTCTCCATACAAACTGAAAAATACCAAACAAATGCCTCTGGTGGGTGCTCCATTTACATTCCTTTTATGTTACAACGAAACCACAATAAAAACGGCGACGGTCAGAAAACGGTTGCTCCACGTCCTGCTTACTTGCCTAATCTTTTATCACCCCCTTGTGCCTAACACACTTCTAGTTTTCATCACAGAACAAATTGCAGACAAGGTTCTGAATAGTATACATACAAGTTTTTTTTAAATAACCATTTTTAAACGGCATACATGCCAACCAGTGGGGCACCAGCAAAGCTGGATTGGGCACATTAAATCTTTTATAGGTGGTATAAATCCAGTCACTGTCCTCAGTAAGACCTAGCTATTTATAATGTGTGTTACCTCGTCCTCGTTGCTGGTTCGTCTGCATTATTCCCTTCCGTCATTCTGTGTTGTTTACCTCAGTCTCCCTGCATCTTCGTTCTGGTTTGTTTTGTTAGCTCTGCCCAGTTTAGGTTCCAGTTTCATGTTCCCCCGCCATTGCTGTTTGTATCCACTCCTGTTAATAAAGACTCACCTGCATCAGAGCTGCCGCATTTTGGGTCCTTTCTACTAACTCCACACGTCTGCCACACCGGACATGACAATTATAGCCTTACCCAAAATGATTGTATTAATTTTCCACCTCAAAATTCTGCACACAAAACCCCATAATGGCAAAATAAAAAACACTTGACAAAAGCTTGAAATTCTTGCAAATGTATTTTTAAAAAAAATGTAATATGTACATCATTGTTCACAGCCTCTGCTCAAACTGTTGTGGAAGCACCTTTGGCACCAATTAAAGCCTTATGTCGTTGCTCAAAGTCAAAGTCAAAGTCAACTTTATTTGTCAATTCTGCCACATGTACAGGACATACAGTGAATAGAAATTTCGTTACTCTCAAACCCTAGATGAAATAGCAAATGAACATTTAAATATAAGAGAGTGATTAAAAAATGCAAATAAAATTATTAAAAAGTAAAAATTTAAATAAATACAATACAAATTAACAAGAAAGCTATGCAATATGCAATATACAATATTCAGGTAAGGGTAAATGACATTGAGTGTAAACCAGGCAGAGTAGTGCAAATAGGCAAATAGTGCAAATGGAGATTTAGTAATGTACAGTAAGAGATAGTATAACAACAAAGTCTTATGAGGTAGTGGCAGTCCAATGCTCCACAAAGTGACTGGTAACTGGTGCAGGCCAGTGAGTGAGTCAGAGAGTGTGTGTGTGTGTGTGTGTGTGTGTGTGTGTGTGTGTGTGTGTGTGTGTGTGTGTGTGTGTGTGTGTGACAGAGTTCAGTGAGACCATGGAGGAGAAGAGGGGAGAGGGGGGCAGAATCGGGAGGGAGTTAAGCTTCCTGACAGCCTGATGGATGAAGCTGTCCTTCAGTCTGCTGGTCCTGGCCTGAAGACTCCGCAGTCTCCTCCCTGACGGCAGCAGCTTGAAGAAGCTTTGCATTGGGTGCGTGGGATCAGCCGCTATGCATAGGGCTTTTTTAGTGAGACGGGTGCTGTAAATGTCCTGGAGGGAGGGGAGAGAGACACCAATGATCCTCTCTGCAGCTCTCACTATGCGTTGGAGGGTTCTATGACAGGACGCATTGCAGGCTCCAAACCACACAGTGATGCAGCTCGACAGGATGCTCTCGATGGTGCCTCTGTAGAAAGTGTACATGATGGGGGCTGGAGCTCCTGCTCTTCTTAGTTTGCGGAGAAAGAAGAGACGCTGCTGTGATTTCTTGGCCAGTGCTGTGGTGTTGTACGTCCAGGAGAGATCCTCTGTGATGTGCACACCCAAGAACTTGGTGCTGCTCACTCTCTCCACAGACGCTCCGTCAATGGTCAGAGGAGCATGTTGGGTGTGCATTCTCCTGAAGTCCACAACAATCTCCTTCGTCTTCTCCACATTCAGAGAGAGATTGTTGTCAACACACCACGTGGCCAGGCGTCTCACCTCACTTCTGTAGTCGGTCTCATCCCTGTTGCTAATGAGACCCACCACCGTTGTGTCGTCCGCAAACTTGATGAAGAGGTTGGAGCTGTATGATGGAGTGCAGTCATGGGTCAGCAGAGTGAAGAGGAGGGGGCTCAGCACACATCCCTGCGGGGCCCCCGTGTTTAAAATGATGGTGCTGGATGTATTACTGCCAACCCGTACTGTTTGAGGTCTTCCGGTGAGGAAATCCAACAGCCAGTGAGGTGTTGAGCCCCAGCTGGACCAGTTTTTGAGTGAGCTGTTGGGGGATTATAGTGTTGAATGCTGAACTGAAATCTATGAACAGCATTCGAACATATGAGTCTTTTTTGTCCAGGTGTGTGAGTGCTGAGTGGAGTGCAGTGGAGATGGCATCATCGGTTGAGCGGTTGGGCCGATACGCAAACTGGAAGGGATCCAGGGAGGGGGGCAGGACAGTCTTGATGTGTTTCATGACTAGTCGTTCGAAGCACTTCATCAGGATGGGAGTAAGTGCAACAGGACGGTAGTCATTAAAGCAGGAGGGAGATGACTTTTTTGGAACCGGAATGATTGTGGTGGCTTTAAAACATGTGGGGACGACAGCCTGGATGAGTGATATGTTGAAGATGTCTGTGAAGACATCAGTGAGTTCCACTGCACAGTCTCTCAGTACACGACCAGGAATGTTGTCAGGACCCGGAGCTTTTCGTGCATTGATCCTTCTGAGGGATCTCACGCTGTCCGGGGACAGAGTCATCACCTGGTCACCAGGAGGGGATGGGGTCTTCTGTGCAGTGGTGTTGTTTTGGACTTCAAAGCGAGCAAAGAAAGTATTCAGCTCGTTCAGCAGGGGGATAGTGCTATCACAGGTCTGTGGCAATGGCGTGTCCAGCGGGGTGGCCTGGGGGGGCACAGGCCACCCCCCAAACCAGACTGGCCACCCCAGGTGCCACCCCAAAGGCAAAACAATAAAATTCAATCAAATATCAAATGTCCGATTATGTTTTCACGGTGACGCTCAGATATCCGAGTGTAAGTGAATGCAGCATCGCTTCTGCGCTATGCCCATCACGTTAGCAAAGGTAGGAGAGCCAAGCGCGAAAGACGGCACTGCAGGAAACAATTTTTCGGTGAAAGAAAATGAGGACAGAATAAATGTCCCGGTAAGTAATATCAAGTTTGTTGAGTTTAGTAAACTTCGGTGAAATTAGAATACCAAGGAAAAAAATAACACTTAAAGAATTATTGCAGCTGTGGAATATTTCAGACAGTATGCTACTGAGGGCAGCTAACATAAGAGTTATGAGTTATAAGATATAATCTAAGTCGTAACATTGCTGTATGGAGCTGCAGATTTGGTTGCAGGTTAACATAGCTGGACTGGCCATCGGGCATACCGGGCATCTGCCCGGTGACTTATTTTTTTTGTAATGGCATGAACAATGAGAGGTGGTGGATTGGCCAGATGCAGGTCGATGTGTAGAAATAACTCCGTTGTTTGGTGGTGGCTATGGCGGGGCTTCCACAGAGGCAACAGGTGGATGAGGGAAGGGGAGGCAGGAGAAGAGACCCGAAGCAGCCTCCAGTCCGAATGTCAGGTGAACTGAACTTCAGGTAAGAAGTTATGACCTGCAGTCTATCTGGGTCAGATATAAACCAAGTTTAGGTGGAGTTTATTTTCATGTTGCTGACTTTTTACAGTCAGTTACAATAACTCATACTGCGTTCTAGCCAGTTTGACGGAGTTTTTATACAGCTGGGTGGGTGCTATGATGTTACTGATAGTGAACTTTATTTTATTCATAAGGTTAGTAGAGTTGCCAACGGCTCCTTAAAAAAATGGAATGGTCCCTCATTCAGAGAAAATATTACACGTTTCGTATTGAGCTGAGAAGAGACGCAGTTTGTCCCGGACTTTCGCTATAATGAAAAAAAGACACAAAGCTGGATTTATTCTGTCGTTACGCTGCACAGCTGCCTCTTCTTCTTTCATTCTCTCCCCCTCCCTCTCCTGTTGCTACTTTAATTATGAAACTGATCAATGATCAGCTGATCGGCTTTTCTCTCTTGTTTGTTTATCGCCCACTTTGCGCCAGAAAGAGGAAACCAGCAGATATTGCGCTAAACAACAGCAGCACATTTAAGCTTGATCAGCTGTTGTTAGAATGTATTTAATATTAATTTCTAGTATCAGCTGATGTTTGCTGGAGCCACAGCTGTAAAGCTGCTGGTCATGATGTCTGTTTAGATATGTGGTGAGAGGGAAACATGAAGATGAAACCAGGAGATGTCCTTACTGAACCATCAGAGCTGAACAGGTGATGGAGAAACAGGTTTACCTTTTAGGTGACATGAATGAGTTGAAGTTATGAACTGTTTCTGAGAGATAAATAACACCAGGATCCTTTTCTAAGCAGCTGACAGCTGGTAACTGTGCAGGTGCAGGTCTAGCAAAGTTTTGCCAGGGGGCCAGGTAGGGCATTAACAGGGAAAGGTGGGCACAAAGAAATACTTTTCTTTCTTATTCTCATTTAAAATACCTAGTTTTTATTAAATAATTATCTAAATCTTACAACCAAAGTTTTTATCTGACGTAAAATGTATAGAAATCATACATATACCAACAAGACTGTACATCACTGTCACAACAGCATTTGTTTTCATTCAAAGTCTTTATGGCTTTACTACCTGGTGGGTCGGTCTGTAGTCAAAATGCCCGATTTTTTGTCCCAGTCCAGCCCTGCAGGTTATACTGGCAGTGTCACCATGCCAGCTGACTGTATTTTATCATCAGCCAGTGTTGTTCTTTATCAATATTACCAAAGTTTACCATAAGGCAGCATAGAAAGTATTTACTTGCTTTCAGGTTTTATTCAAATGTTAGTCTTTTCATTTGTTTCCCCACTTTTTTCCTGTTTCAAAATCAAACACCAGTTTGTGAGAAGATTATCTTCTTTTTTTAACAGGCAGATAAAGTTTTGCATTGGCATTGGCTAATTTGTCAATTGTTTGTTACAAATGTTCGTATTTTAATTTTCAAAAATGTTTTTGCCCAAAACATATGTGCACTATATGTCAGTAAAAATACTATGCAAATATTGCTGTCCTTGAATGCTGAGTAAACATTGACAAAGCACTGATTGTATCTCTTGTACTTTATCAACGCAGTATCTAAAAACTTTGCACCGTAGTGGTTAAAATCTCATTCTAATAAGAGTTAAAAGTGCATTTGGTTATTAGGTTTATAGGATTATTGAATTATGGTTAAGGGTTGGTAGAATTTTTTTTTTAACATTATCTGCCAATTAAATCTGCCACCCTTCTCCAAATCTGTGCCCCTACCTGGCCCCCCCAACAAAATTTTTCTAGACACGCCACTGGTCTGTGGTGGGGGCTTGTAATCTGTGATGGTCTGAATGCCCCGCCACAGGCTCCGTGAGTCTCTGCTGTCTTTGAAGTGATGAGATATTTTCCTGGAGTACTGTCTCTTAGCCTCTCTGATGCCACGGGAAAGGTTGGCCCTAGCTGTCCTCAGGCTCGCCTTGCTAGTATGATGCTAGAGCTTTGGCACACCTATTTGGGACAGGTTGTCCCATTTTTCTTTGTAGAACCTCTTGAGCTCCATCAGGTTGGATGCAAAGCACCAGTGCATAGTCTTTTTCAGATCTCTGCTGAGATGCTCAGCCAGGTGAAGTCTAGGCTCTAGCTAGCTCACTCAAAGACATTGACAGAGTTGTACTAAGGCCACTCTTAAATAACCATTTCAAACTTTTTACAGAACAAGCACGTGTTCTGCATCAAATTAGAAGTCACACAAATTATTTGTGCCACCAAAAAATCATTTCTATTAGATAGAGGAGCACATCACAGGTCTGATACCCGCAGGCCTGACAGCAGGAGGTGTAGCACTCCTCCTGCTTCCCACCTGGAGACAGTGTTTAAACTGTAATCTGCCTTTGGTTTTGACTTTCTGGCTAGCAACTTTGACATTCAGCAGTCATCTCATTGTTTTGACACACAAGACAAAGCAATCGACTGTACAACACACTAACTAAATAAGACAACACACTAACTACACATACCAAACACGCTTAATGTCTTACATCTCAAAATTTGGTCCCGCCGGTGCACCTGTCACCCCAGAGGGTTAATATCTTGGCTAACGGCTTCAGGTCATTGTCCTGTTGTAGAATTGCCCCAGTCCGAGACCCAGGGCATCAAGGTTGTCATTAAGGATGTCTCAGCACATCACTGCATTCATCTTTCCCTCAACCCTGACTAATCTCTCAGTTTCTGCTGCTGAAAAACATCCCCACAGCATGCACTACTGTAGGGATGATACTCACCAGGTAATGAGCGGTGATCGGTTTCCTCCAGACATCATGCTTGGCATTCAGGCCAAAGAGTTCAATCTTTGTTTCATCAGAGCAGAGAATTTTGTTTTTCATGGTCTGAGTCCTTCAGGTATCTTTTGTAAAACTCTGGTTAGGGCTGAAGGTAGACCTTTTACTGAGGAGTGACTTCCATCTGGGTGCTCCATCATACAGGCCTGATTTGGAGAGCACTGCAGAAATGACTGTCGTCCTTCTGTCTCTATGCAGAGCAAGGCTGGAACTCAGACAGGATGAAGAACCCAGAGGCCTTCCTACCCCATTATTTCAGACTGGCCAGGCAGCCTACTCTAGGAAAAATCTTGGTGGGTCCAAATTTCCTCTATTTACAAATGATGGAGGCCGCGTTGCTCATTGGAACCTTAGAAATTAATAATTGAGAAATTATTCTCTACCCTTAATATAATACTATCTCAGAGGTCTACAGACAACTCCATGGCTTGGTTTATTTATTTAAATCTTAAAAACATGGTATCTAACCAGATGTGTGTCTTTGTCCTATCTGTCTATCTTGGTTAAAAAGGAATTTTTCCTTCCCACTATCACCAAAGCACCTGCTCATTGGGGGGGGGGGGGGGGGGGGGGGGGTCATATGATAGTTTCCTCTGTTTTCTTTGTATTATTCTAGGATCTTCACCTTACAATATAAAGCAGCTTGAGGTAACTGTTGTTGTGATTTGGCGCAATATAAATAAAACTAAACTGAAATGAAATGAAGTTTGTGCTCTGACGTGCATTGTCTGCTATGGGAAATTACATAAGCAGGTGTTTGCCTTTCCAGGTCCAACCAATCAGGTTCAACCAACTGAAATTACAAGTGGTTGGAAATTACTCCAGTCAAGTTGTCGAAACATCTGACAGATTACCAGTGGAAGCACCTGAGCTCAGTTCTGAGTATAATGGCAGAGGGAGTCAAAACTTTCTCATGCACATAAGCATTCACAGTCTTGGCCATGACATGAAGTGAAAGATGTCAGTACTGCACCGTATTTTTCTGCACCTCAGTGTCTAAGGCCTCACTAAATAAAACCATGGAGATGTATGTAATAACCATCTGTACATAGTACATTGGCTTTTTTTTATACTTTTTTTCTTATTTACTTTTACTATTTTTTTTATTGTTTTCAATACATCACCCCCCCCACCGATACCGTTCAGGTGTTGGATACTTAAAGTTCTTCTCATCTTAAACTACTTTAAGATACTTAAAGTTCTCGTCTTTGGGACGTTGTCTTTCTGGAGATTTCTGATTTCATTCTCATTTTAAGTTAATGTCAGGTTAATTTTCTCCATTTCTATCAGCACACCCTTGTTTTCTTCGTTAACTTTAACTGTTTCATTTGCATTTTTATTTCGACATTTTGTGTGATATTGGCCATTAATGCAAAGGATCATTTGTTCAGTTCTATTCGATTCTATTCATAAAGTACCAAATTCTAACAACAGTCACCTCCAGTCATTTTAAACACTGTTGAGTACACTGCTCCACCCAGTGATAAATACTGGATTATCCTGGCTCATCTCATGGAATAATTCATTTTCTGATATATTCAGAACAGAAAATGGTTTTGGCAAATAATCATATTTAAAGTAAAAAAACAAACAAAACAAAGCAAAGCAAAGAAAGAGCAGGTGTGGGTTTGAGTGTTTAACTATCCTAGGCCTGTCTCTTTTCTTTGTCTTTTTTTCCATCCATCCATCCATCTTCATCCGCTTTGTCCGGGGCTGGTTCGCGGGGGCAGTAGCCTAAGCAAAGAGGCCCAGACCTCCCTCTCCCCAGCCACCTCCTCCAGCTTGTCCGGGGGAATACCAAGGCGTTCCCAGGCCAGCCGAGAGATATAATCTCTCCAGCGTGTCCTGGGTCTGCCCCGGGGCCTCCTCCCGGTGGGACATGCCTGGAACACCTCACCCAGGAGGCGCCCAGGGGGCATCCTTGTCAGATGCCCGAACCACCTCAGCTGGCTCCTTTCGATGTGGAGCAGCAGCTGCTCTACTCTGAGACCCTCCCGGATGGCCGAACTTCTAACCCTATCTCTAAGGGAGAGGCCAGCCACCCTTCGGAGGAAGCTCATTTCTGCCGCTTGTATCCGCGATCTCGTTCTTTCGGTCACTACCCACAGCTCGTGGCCATAGGTGAGGGTAGGGACGTAGATCGACCGGTAAATTGAGAGCTTCGCTTTTACACTCAGCTCCCTCTTCACCACGACGGACCGGTGCAGCGTCCGCATTACTGCAGCTGCAGCCCCAATCCGTCTGTCGATCTCCGGCTCCCTTCTCCCATCACTCGCGAACAAGACCCCGAGATACTTGAACTCCTCCACTTGGGGCAGGAACTCATCCCCGACCCGGAGTGGGCACTCCACCCTTTTCCGGATGAGAACCATCGCCTCAGATTTGGAGGTGCTGATCCTCATTCCCGCTGCTTCACACTCGGCTGCGAACTGTTCCAGTGCGAGCTGGAGGCCCTCACCCGATGAAGCCAACAGAACCACATCATCTGCAAAAATCAGAGATGAGATTCTGAGGCCACCAAAGCGAAAGCCCTCCGCCACTTGGCTGTGTCTAGAAATCCTGTCCATAAAAATTATGAACAGAACCGGAGACAAAGGGCAGCCCTGGCGAAGCCCATCACCCACCAGAAACGAGTCCGACTTATTGCCGGCAATGCGAACCAAGCTCTTGCAACGGTTGTATAGGGATCGAATGGCCCGTAGCAATGGGCCAGACACCCCATATTCCCGCAACACCTCCCACAGGACACCCCGAGGAACACGGTCGAATGCCTTCTCCAAGTCCACAAAACACATGTAGACTGGTTGGGCAAACTCCCATGCACCCTCAAGTATCCTGGAGAGGATAAAGAGCTGGTCCAGTGTTCCGCGACCAGGACGAAAACCGCATTGTTCCTCCTGTATCCGAGGTTCGACTAACGGACGAACTCTCCTTTCCAGCACCCTGGCATAGACTTTCCCAGGGAGGCTGAGGAGTGTGATCCCCCTGTAGTTGGAACACACCCTCCGGTCCCCTTTCTTAAAGATGGGGACCACCACCCTGGTCTGCCAGTCCACAGGTACTGCCCCTGATCTCCACGCAACATTGCAGAGGCGTGTCAACCAGGACAGCCCTACAACGTCCAGAGCCTTCAGGAACTCGGGGCGGACCTCATCAACACCAGGGGCTCTGCCACCAAGGAGTTGTTTAACTGCCTCAGTGACCTCGCCCCCGGAAATTGGCGGGTCATTCCCCTCATCCCCAGACTCTAATTCAATTCAATTCAATTCAATTTTATTTATATAGCGCCAAATCACAACAAAAGTCGCCTCAAGGCGCTTCCTCCTTCCTCCTCGGAAGACGTGTCAGTGGGATTAAGGAGGTCCTCGAAGTATTCCTTCCACCGCCTGACAATTTTCTCAGTCGACGTCAGCAGCGCTCCGCCAGCACTATACACAGTGCAGGTAGAGCACCGCTTTCCCCTCCTGAGACGTCTGACGGTTTGCCAGAATCTCTTCGAGGCAGTCCGAAAGTCTTTTTCCATGGCCTCTCCGAACTCCTCCCACACCCGAGTTTTTGCTTCAGCCATTGCCCGAGCCGCATTCCGCTTGGCCTGTCAATACCTGTCGGCTGCCTCCGGAGTCCCACAGGCTAACCAAGCCCGATAGGACTCCTTCTTCAGCCTGGTGGCTCCCTTCACCTCTGGTGTCCACCATTTGGTTTGGGGATTACCACCATGGCAGGCACCAACCACCTTGCGGCCGCAGCTCAATGCAGCAGCTTCGGCAATGGAGACGCTGAACATGGTCCATTCGGACTCGATGTCCCCAGTCTCCCTCGGAATGCTGTTGAAGCTCTGCCGGAGGTGTGCGTTGAAGATCTCGCGGACTGGGGCCTCTGCTAAACGTTCCCAGCACACCCTCACTACGCGTTTAGGTGCACCAGGTCTGTCCAGCGTCTTCCCCCGCCACCTGATCCAACTCACCACCAGGTGGTGATCAGTTGACAGCTCAGCCCCTCTCCGAGTGTCCAGAACATATGGTCACAGGTCTGCTGATACGATTACAAAATCGATCATCGACCTACGGCCTAGAGCGTCCTGGTGCCACGTGCACTTATGGACACTCTTATGTTCGAACAGGGTGTTCGTTATGGCCAAACTGTGGTTAGCACAGAAGTCCAATAACAGAGCACCACTCGGGTTCAGATCAGGGAGGCTGTTCCTCCCAATCACGCCCCTCCAGGTCTCGCTGTCGTTACCCACGTGAGCATTGAAGTCTCCCAGCAGGACATAGAGTCTCCAGGTGGAGCACCCTCCAGCACCCCCCCCCCCCCCCCAGGGACTCTAAGAAGGCTGGGTACTCTGAACTGCCACTCGGCGCATAAGCACAGATGACAGTCAGGACCCGTTCCCCGACCCTAAGGCGCAGGGAACAAACCCTCTCGTCCACCGGGAAAAACCCCAACGTACCGGCAGCAAGCCGAGGGGATATTAGGATACCCACCCCAGCCCGCCGCCTCTCACCAGGGGCAACTCCAGACTGAGACAGAGTCCAGCCCCTCTCCAGGAGACTGGTTCCAGAGCCCAAGCCATGTGTAGAGGTGAGCCCGACTATATCTAGCCGGTACCTCTCAACCTCACGCACTAACTCAGGCTCCTTCCCCACCAGAGAGGTGACATTCCATGTCCCTATTGCCAGTCTTGGCAGCCGGGGGTCAGTCCGCCAGGGCCTCCGCTCCTCTTCGGGCTGTGCCCGGCCGGGCCCCATGGACTAAGGCCCGGCCACCAGACGCTCGCCCTCGGGCACTCTCCCCGGGCCTGGCTCCAAGGCGGGGCCCCGGTAACCCTATCCCGGGCAGGGTAAACTGTTCCCTCAGTGTCCTTTTCATAAGGGTCACCTTAAAATTTGAAGTATTATTTACTGTGATGTTTCATTTGGAGTAAGTGGAAATCTCACACATTCACTGTAGGTGAAGGTTTATCCAGATTTTTGGTACAAAGCTCATTCCAGGTGCATTTCAAGCATACTATCAGCACATAATTAGAATGATATACACACAGTGAATTTTAATTCTTTAGCAGCAGTCGCCCTAATGGTATATTAATATAATTTTGAAACACTTTTCTTGTGCTTATAATATGAGAAAAATATTTTTACACATACAAATCCTGATTTACAAGTACAAAATATTTATGGTAAATGGCCTGTATTTATATAGCGCTTTACTAGTCCCTAAGGACCCCAAAGCGCTTTACACATCCAGTCATCCACCCATTCACACACACATTCACACACTGGTGATGGCAAGCTACATTGTAGCCACAGCCACCCTGGGGCGCACTGACAGAGGCGAGGCTGCCGGACACTGGCGCCACTGGGCCCTCTGACCACCACCAGTAGGCAACGGGTGAAGTGTCTTGCCCAAGGACACAACGACCGAGGCCGTCCAAGCCGGGGCTCGAACCGGCAACCTTCCGATTACAAGGCGAACTCCCAACTCTTGAGCCACAATCGCCACACAATTTATGACCACATTTTGAGCCCACATATATTGAGTTCAGTGATGCAGGTATTGGGGATGGTGCATAAGGCAGTGTTCACATGTGGAACCTGCCATCCTCTGTAAACAGCACCTGGTGATTGTGTAAAAAAAAAAAACCTGCAGCTGAGCCTGCTTGTTCACTGTGACACAGTTTTCCAACATTCAGAAGAAGCAACTGCTATCACAACTGTACATCGATGAGGTACAATACGAATGCTACAGCAAGGAGGACCCACGCCACAGGGGAGATATTATCACCCTGACACGAGATTGGGCACCAAGCCCCAAGTGCAACTGAAGATGTGTTGAGTGCAAGAGCAGCAGACCTGAGAGATAGGATCATGTTGAAGCTGCAAACCTGGACCCTCTGTGACTGATTATCAAGACTACATGAAGTACAATCGGAAGGCCTACTAGAAGATATGAATGAAGCATTGCAGAGTATCCCTACATCACCGAAACTAATCAGCTGATCTACACCAGGGCAGCAGTGATCACAGACACACTTGAGTATAAGAATAAAGGCCATGAGGAGCAGTATCCTACATGGAGAAGGAGACTACAGCAGATCAAGCCAGTGAGGAGGCTTGATCTGCTGTAGAGCTTTCCTTCCTTCCTTCCTTCCTTTCCTTGTTTCAAATCATGCCAAAATGACTACTGGCCAATAGCATTAACTTCTACAGTCACGAAGTGCTTTGAGTTTCTGGGCATGGACAGGAAACAAGGAGTGATCTCCATCACTATGCTAAGAAGAAGAACGAGTCCTCTGTAGACTTCATTTCACACTTCCTTCACCTGGCCTGCATCACATTAGGGCTTGGATCACAATAGTAGAGACCAATAGCACAAGTCACCATCAAGTGCGGGATATACTAAGGAGATGCTCTGTCCTCACTGCTGTTCTGCATAGGCCCTCAGTGAGATCATTGACAAGACTGGCTACGGATACCAACTACAGAGTGGAGCAGTTGTCAGACACCTCCTGTACATGGATAACATCAAGGTGTATGCCAAGAGTGAACGAGACATTCACTGATCTACACCGCCAGGATATACAGCATCAGAATGTCATTCAGACTGGAGAGGTGTAGTTGGATGATAACAAAGAGAGGGAAGGTAGTCAGAACTGAGAGGATTGTACTAACAGAAGGGAACATCGAGGACAGCTACAAGTACCTGGGACTCTGTTAAATATACCCTAAGTAAAAGGATGGAGGCCGAGGACTAGTGAGTGTCAGAACCACTATCCAGGATGAGACAACAGACATCCAGATGGCCACAAATGGCCTCATCTTTAGTGAATACCTCAGGCAGCAGAACAATCAAAAAGACGAGCAAGGAGAAGAACCTCATGGAAGGACAGGCCCTTGAGTGGATGACATCCAGAAGTCCTAACAGTGGCAGGACAAAGCTGGACTGAAAGACAGCACAGAGGCACTAATCATGGCAGCATAGGAACAAACTCTGAGCATGAGATCCATAGAGGCTGGGGTGTACCACACGGGGCGAGACCCCAGGTGCAGGCTATGTAATAGTGATGGGATTTCTGGCTCTTTTTAGAGAACCGGCTCTTTCTGTTATAAATGGCTGTGTGCAGTGTTGAAATCTCCCAATTCTTTGAATCTTTGGGCTGAAGGAAGGACAATACTCGGTGTATTTATGCTCAATCAACAATCATTTATTTCCATACAATTCAACACTTAAGAGCATAAGGACCATCATGATGGGGAGACATGCCTGAAGAGGGTCACAGCAAGTCTCAAAATGGTGACGGGTTGCTCAGCTTTTTATAGTCTCTAGTGGCCCCCATCTAGTCGTAAAAGCCAAAACATCACATTCTTTCTCTGTTACAGCGCCTAAGTTATGACCTCGGCAGTTGTTTCTCTGCTTTCTGTAAGGTGGGGGTATGGAATGTGGTCTGTCTATCTCCCCTGTCTTAGACACAGAGTCTCCTGCTTACAAGCTTCTCTTCATGATTCAACAATTAAGCATGTAATACATTCACAGCAGATCAAGGATACAGAGTGATGCACACTTATCTAATAAACTAATATGTGAATATGTTCTGTTAACTCAAAAGTATAATGAGAACTAAACTACATACAGCTCACACACTCTATATTAAAGGGTATAATATGATCTACAGCAGTATCATACTTCAACTACTTTGATTACATATATAAGGTAACATATAATAACAGAATAATCTAATAATTCCCCCTTTTGATCTCTTAAAAGAGATCACTTATAACATGCACTCCAGGGTCGCAAGGTCCAGGTTTTCTTGATCCTGAGGCCCTCTGTCCCCCTTTAACGGGTGGACCATATGTGGGATGACCTCTGTGCTCACGCAGTTCAGATGCAAGCAAAGTTAGATTTACAACCATAACAGCAGTTACAGATGACACTCCCATCACTCCCCAATTCTCCCACAGCTTTATTTTGGTGCTCCAGTTTTCCACTCCCATTTTAATGCCACCTTATACCTTTCAAACGTACTTAGACTAGAACCTCTGTCTAAGGAGCTTTTAACCTTTATTTTTATTGCTGCAGCTACCAGTGTCTTCCAGTTGGGTGATTCTCAGCTTCTTTCTTCGACCTCCGGGGTTAGACCACCCTTTAGTCATTGCACAGTTCTGGGGATTATTCTGCCCCGATTTCAAACAAGGATCTGTGTGTTTTGGGGTCACCGCCGTGTCCCCCTTTTTGCCAAGAGCCTCTCGAACCTCGTTGGTCTGGTGTTCCTGGTTTTCGCCAACCCCTTCATGGTTATTGCTGTGTTTGTGGGATCCATCTTCTCCAGGAGCCCAAACGCTATGACACTTGACCCCAGTTGCTGTCTCGGCAGTCCCTACATCTGTCTCTGCTGTGAAGGGTCCTCACATCTCCGTGTCCCCGTCTGGTGTCTGTTCCTTTCTCTGCAAGAGACAGAAAACCAAAACACCTCTCTCCCTAGCCTTGATAATCTAATATTGTTATCCATTGTTCTTCTAATGATTCAAATTTGGTTTAAAATATTATGTTCAGGACTCTCTGACCCAGGGACTTATTCTAATCATGATCTATGTGTGTGTAAAAGAAATCAAAAATTAGTGAACCCTTTCTAAGTCTAACACATTATAAGCTTAAGTTTTACCATAGCTAAATTATTAAACACAGAAATAAAGTCATCAGATGTTCATAAAACCATTGTTTGATGTTCGGACTCAACTTCCCCCTTTTTGACACACTCCCATGTGTCAATTCATTGGAGCTAGACAATTAAAAGAGAAGGTTAGTGACATCATATCTCAGAAAGTATCCGAAATTCTTCTCTCGAGTACCGTTGCTCCAGCCTTGTCATCCCTGAGGATCTTCAATCCCGAAAATTTCCCTCCTCCCCATGTAATAAAGTCTGTCATCCTTCCATGCCCTGGTAACTGGTCCATCCAGAGCTGTAACATTTTGATATGTACATACAACAAGCCAAACCACACCTTGGTCACACCAAGCCTTTTCTGCCCTGAAGATGTCCAACGCCATCTTAGTCTGGACCAGGGTTGTAATAGTTTTGCAATTTTCATTCATTTTTATTTTTATTTAGCTTCGACTTCAGATTTTCAATTTTATATCAGTTTTAATCAGTTTTTACCAATTGTTTGCTAGTTTAGTTTGGTTTTGATTAGTTTCAGTTATAGTTTTAGTTGTGTCTGCAATAATTAAGTGTAGCAAAATCCCAGTCCCATCATATCAGTCATGCTCTTGTGCTTCTCCTTGGGTATTGTGACTATTAACTCTTGCAGCACCGGGTGCTCCTAATTTTGGTTCAAGTGAATTTATAAACTTTGTGAAGGGAATTGACTCCTCTGCACACTGGAATAAACATAATCAACATGATCCACATTTTACTGCGTGTTATTTCACCATCTTATTGATTCAAATGCTCCATCCTTATGTGGTTTGCGACATTATGTTTATCCACTTTGTCTCTAAATGTTTGAAGAATTTTCAAGTTTGGGGTCAAATTTTGAGAATTTGACCATAAGTGAAAGTTATGGTGTTATCACCCCCTTCGGGGCTTACCTTTCCCAGTTTTGATGATATTCCTCCCTATTCTTTGCAAATACCCCCTGTTGGTGGCGAGAAACTGTTGGTGTGGTCAAGTGGGTGCTATAGAAACAAAAGCTCAGGACAGAACAGTTATCAGTCATGTACTTCATACAAATTTTGCATATATTGAATTTCATATTGATCCTCTGAGTGTAATGGTACATTTTAATTTGAATTCATCCAAACTAAACACAATATTTTCTTTATTTACTTTGCTCTTGTTCTTTTGCAGTACCACATCCTATCACATGTCCCTGTCGATTATATTCTACTTTTAATAACTTACTATTTCAAGCGAGAACCTAAATCACGTGGCCCAATGTTTGTTATTGCATATCTCTATTCTGAATGTGGCAAGTCATTCATAGATATTGTTAAAGTTTTGGCGATTTTCCTCTATAAACTTTAATTGAGTTTTTTACAGTGGCCTGCTATGGTTAATAGTAACATATTCCAGTCATGAGTGATATCAAAAGTTTTCTCCACTGTAGCATTTGGCATTCCCAATAATATAACATGATACCTTAATCAAAACACAGCTAATATAGCACAGTTTTCTTAATGCAAACAACAGTAACTCAGCATTACCAACCCAAGAGTTAAGTCTGCAGTTCCACACTCTCATGTGAAGCCACAGTCTCCTCCTCCAGTCTCTCTTATCCTCCTGCTCCTGAAAAAACAAAACAAAGCGAAGCATCCACCCTTCTCTTGTCGGCTGGGTGAATTGTTTATGAATTGTTTATTGCCATTTACTAATCCTAAAGTGGGTGCAGTCATTGTCTCAGTATCAAGTCAGTCAAAACTTTTAGTCGTCAGTCCATCACAGTCCATTCACATGCATTCATCCACACACATTCATACCAGATGTTGCTGATAATGGAGTCTCCCGCGCAACCTATTCGAGCCTCCATCACCAGCAAGATGACGTCATCATTTTAAAAGGAAACAATTCTTTGTTCTTTGGTTCTGGATTGACTCGCTGCAATCCTTTTAGACTCAGAACTTCTCAGTGTCCCTTATAAGTGAATTTCTCCCAAGCCAATTACAATCATGGAGAAACACACTTTGCAACTGTTTTTGTAAGAATATTTCATAGCGCTTTAAATTTCAATCTTTCAGGCCTGGTTTAAAGAGCTGATTGTTAAATCATGAACTCACAAAATATCAACATATCGCCACCGGTGGATCACACCTCTCAGATGTTTTTATCTCAGTGCACTGTAACAAAAACAAAACAGACATAACCAACAAAATACTACTAAAATAACACAAACTAGGGCCCGTTGCAGACATGTCCAAGCATAAAACTATCCCTCTCTCGCTTACGAGAAAGAACACAAGCCAAAGCTCACTGATAAAATCAAGCTAGCGCTAAGCAAAACCAAAAAATCAACCAGAAATTCACAGGAACGCTTTGCTTCCTGCCGGGACAACATTGTGTGGGAATGAGAAGCTCAGGTGCCGTAACACCTTTTGTTCCTCCTTGAATTAAATCTCAATCACAGAAAATGCCGTACTCCGACCTAAACTTACACTATTACTTCATCATTTTCACTCTGTGCCACTGTTCCTCATCAGGGCTGTGTGAGGCACAGCAAAGAATTCAGTCAAGGCCTTGAGCCATAAACAGACATCACGCACAGACATTGTTTTCATAACCAAACCTGTTTTAGACCTTATTCCTAAAATCTACATAAATGCCCTCTGAGTGACATATAACACATTCTAAGTAATCAATGGCTCCTCATAAAAATTATGCATTGGGATGTTTGTGTGCAGCATTTTGCATATCAGCATAAGCAAAGCATTCTTCATTGCATCAGCGTGTATGTGTGTGTGTGTGTGTGTGTCATTTCTCACTCAATCAACGAGTGCACATGTATTCATGTGTGTATTTCACTTCATTCTGAATCTGTGTGTGTGTAGACGTGTGTGTGTGTTTGTTTGTTCATCACTTTCCTGTTCTGGTGTTCTGGGTAAACCACGGCCTGAAGCGTGCCCTGGGGTCCTGCCCTCCTCCTTTTCAGTTTGTTTGCGACCATTGCTGCTGCTGCTGCTCAAAGTTCAGTCCGTCCTGGTTCTGACCCCAATTGGGGCAGTCCTTTCTCCAGTGTCGATGTTCACCGCAGGTGAAACCTGCATCTTCTTCTGTGTTTTTGTCCATTCTGAGGTGCCTTCTGTCCTCAGTTACTCCTCCTGTCTCGGTCACGCCCTTTTTGCTGCCCGATCATCCGTGTTGGTCCATCACTGTCCTGCACAGTGTAAATGCAGAGTTATCAAGGTCAGCATTCTTTTGCTCAGCCTTACTTTTCCTTCGGGCTTGGCGGGCGTCTCGTCACAGCTCTGTCAGCTGACGCAGTCTGGGAATTTTCCCCCGTGTAGTGAAACGGGCCTTAGGTTTAGTGCTCTCCGTCTCTGCTGCATGAGATCGCATTCCTGCAGCACTGTTGACTTTTTCAGGTCGTTGTTGTGGGTCCAGCTGTTGCAGCATTTGGTCAGGGTCACGTATGGGGGAGAGCAGGAGTCCAGTCAGCCTCGGCTTTCAGGGCCGGCAAAGCAGCCTGTAATTAAACATATATAGAGAAAAACAAAAAAACAAAAAACAAAAACAGACAAAAACAAAAGCAAACGAACAGGAAAATGATGTTGTGTTGGCTGTATTACAACGAGAGGGGAGAAACACCAGGACCAGGCCCTGTGTCAGCCTTCTCTCCCCCTTTTTTTTTGTTTTTTCTCACCCTCTAATCAACTCCTAACCCACCAAGTTGACAGGACAACATGCACCTTGCTAAAATTCTTAAGATCATGTTTAAAAGCCCAAAAAGAAATTTTATTTCATTCAGTAATCACTTGTATCAATCAATCAGCAGAAAACATGTCACAATTTGAATCTTTTAACCCCTAAATTTGTTGTGTCTTCACTGGTTGGTCAGACCAGTGTCTTTTTCTTTGAAGTTAAATTGTTGTCCTGCAACCCAGAGAGTTTATTTGTCAGTAATGTATTTATCCTTTAACAACAGATGTATGTTAAGTTTCGCTGCTTTAGCCTTGCTGGAAAATCTTCACGTGTTCATGAGTGTAAGCTGTTTCTTCATTGCGTGAGTGTGCATTTGTAGGCAGGCAGGTTAATTTTATCTTTTCTCAAACTAGGCGTTACCTTAAAAGGAGCCTTTCTCTCAGATTTCTCTGCTTGTGTGTGTTTTTGTTTCACCTTTTTGTTGTGATGCTCCGGACGCCTTCCCAACCTCCACAAGTCCGTTGGCCCCAATTTTATGTGTTAACACTTCTCTTAATTTCTCCTCTAATTCTCTCCTTGCTGCTGTTTGTTTCACAGCTGCTGATTCGTGCTGGGTGTGGCTCCCATTACTTATAATTTTGCTTCGGCCGCTGTGCTTGTGGGGGCAGTTGGTCCAGGTCCGCAGCTTCCTGTATTAACACACTAAGAGATTTATTTAATTTCATTTTCATCACTGTTAAACAGATAAGCAGGCAACACGCCTACCTTGACAGCGTAAACTGCACGCCAGTCTCCCAACACATTCCTCTCTCTACTCCTCCATAAGTCTCCACTACACACCTCTAACTATCTCTCTTTTTTATTTATTTATTTTTTTTTATTACACCACAGAGTAATACACCCAATTATGCCCGTCTATCTCTATGTGGCTCCAAATTCCCTCTTAATTTAATTTCACACTCGTCAGGGGACAGGCACACAACAATTTCAACCACTGAAACGAGGAATTCAACCTTTTTCTTTTTACTATCTAGACTCAACCTTTGTTCGCAAAATGTGTCTTGTTCTAGTCCGGAATAAATGTGAACCGGTGGTTACACGGTCGTCCCAGTGTTATTCCGTAGCTAAGCGGGAGTCCTCAGTTCCCAAGTCGCCACCTCGGCACTTAACCTGCCTGCACGTCTACAGACAGGGGGGTTGCCAAACCATGAACAAAATTAGTTTCCACAGGTACACTAGGCATCAACCTTTGATCCTAAAATGTGTCTTTGCTCTAGCGTCCTCCTAATCAAACACATCAACCGTCACTGTTACTGTGTTCAGACTTCACACACAGAAACGCGCCTCACACACAGCCAGAGCGTGCCTTACACACACAGCGCGTTTCACCATCAGTGAGACACACAGAGAGCGTTCTTCATCAGCGGAAGATTACACAGAAACTTCTGAGCTCAACTGTTAGATCTCCTTAAAGCACACTGCACCATAGACCAAAATACCCCTTTCTCTGCGCTTATGGCCGCCACAACGGGGCAAAGTCGCATCATAAAAGTGATGCTTGCATCCCCTGAAGTTATACTGATACCATAAACCAGGTTTTGCTCTATGTACTTCTTGGCAAGTAAAATTTTACTTTGTTTTATGACCGCAGCCCTTGAGACTCGACTGACACCACAAACCACCGTCAAACCTCTATTCAATGTACTAAAACTAGCACCAACCACTACTGCACTCCACGGCCGTACCACCGGAACACGACCGTATCATAAACCAAACCTACGGACGTGTTTCGCTTCCGCGTTGCCAGTGTTCAACTGCACCGTGAGCCAGCATCTGCTTTTCCTTAAATCAACTTCTATTTCATAGCCGGCAAGAGTCAGGACTTTACCGACACCATAAACAACTTCAAAACCTCGACTTCAATGTACTGAACTAATGGCCGCGTCTTCAGAAGAAATTCTAACGTATTATTGCTACAGAAGCCAGTATTAGACAAAATTAAATGTGGAAGGTAAAGTGGCTGCAACTAGCTCAACGTAGTATCTTATTAGTTTCTCGGTAGAAGCAGTTTACTGCAACTAGCTCAACGTAGTGTCTTATTAGTTTCTCGGTAGAAGCAGTTTATTTAACACACTGGAATTCAGCCTCAACTTATGTTGTTAGTATCTCGCGCCAAAAACCAGACACCGACAAATTTACTGTGAAACTACGTGCAACTCAGTGAACAGATTAATTTGGAAAGCCCAATATGCACATTTGGTATTTATAATACAACAGGCTGTGCTTACCTTTCTGTTTTAGGCCGGCCCTCTGTTCACCTTGCCTCACGATCTCACCAAAGGCCAAATCTGCACCTCCTCAGCACACCAAAGATCCGGGTCACACGGCACCAAGTTGTTGAAATCTCCCAATTCTTTGAATCTTTGGGCTGAAGGAAGGACAATACTCGGTGTATTTATGCTCAATCAACAATCATTTATTTCCATACAATTCAACACTTAAGAGCATAAGGACCATCATGATGGGGAGACATGCCTGAAGAGGGTCACAGCAAGTCTCAAAATGGTGACGGGTTGCTCAGCTTTTTATAGTCTCTAGTGGCCCCCATCTAGTCGTAAAAGCCAAAACATCACATTCTTTCTCTGTTACAGCGCCTAAGTTATGACCTCGGCAGTTGTTTCTCTGCTTTCTGTAAGGTGGGGGTATGGAATGTGGTCTGTCTATCTCCCCTGTCTTAGACACAGAGTCTCCTGCTTACAAGCTTCTCTTCATGATTCAACAATTAAGCATGTAATACATTCACAGCAGATCAAGGATACAGAGTGATGCACACTTATCTAATAAACTAATATGTGAATATGTTCTGTTAACTCAAAAGTATAATGAGAACTAAACTACATACAGCTCACACACTCTATATTAAAGGGTATAATATGATCTACAGCAGTATCATACTTCAACTACTTTGATTACATATATAAGGTAACATATAATAACAGAATAATCTAATAGCAGGCAGGAATGGTGGACCGGAAGTGCAGAGTCCGGGGACAAACGTGAACTGAAAAACAGCTTTAATGCCAAACTCAAAGTAACAAACTTCAAAAAGAAGGAAGGAAGGACGGAAGGCAGGAAGGCAGGCAGGCAGGCAGGCAGCCTGTACTGAGATCTCTTCACTGGCTACCTTGTCAGGTTTGAGCAGATTTTAAGGTCCTGCTGCTCACCTACAAGGCTTTATATGGATTGGTACCTTCATACTGGGGTGGCTGTAGCTCAGGTGGCAGAGCAGATCAGCCACTTACCAGAAGGCCGGTGGTTCGATCCCAGGCTGCTCCAGTCTGCATGCCAAATATCCTTGGGCAAGATACTAACCCCATGTTGCTCTCCGATGCATTCATCGGAATGTGTATGAATGTTAGATACTAAGCACTTAGGCTTAGAAGAAGTGCCTGCGTTGAATGGGTGTGATTGGGTGAATGAATTAGTTGTATAAAGGGCTTTGAGTGCTCAGACAGAGTAGAAAAGCGCTATATGAGAACCAGTCCATTTACGGTTTACCAATCCTCTCTGACCCTTTGCACCTTTATGCTCCATCTCGTGTTCTACGATCTCAGGACTCTGGCCTTCTAAAGGTTCCTACAGCCAGAAAAAAGACAGTTGGAGGGCGTGCTTTTTTCTTTTCGTGCCCCGTTTCTGTGGAACAACCTCCCTCAAGATATTAGGCAGGCATGCTCTGTGGAGGTTTTTAAAACTAAGTTGAAGACACATTTGTTCACCCCATCCTACATGTCTTAATTCTGTGGCTTTTAGTTTTTTAATTCTAACAGTTTTTAACTTGTATTGTGCTTTTACTTGTACTGCTATTTATCGCTTTTATTTATTCATCTTTTTAGTTTCAAATAGCTGTACAGCACTTTGTTTGAAAGCGCTTTATAAATAAAGTTGTTATTATTATTATTATTATTAATAATAATAATAATAATAATAATAATAATAATAATAATAATAATAATAATAATGTGTGTGAATGTAGTTATAAAGCACTATGTATAGAGAAAGTGCTTGTGAGAATGGGTGTGATTGGGTGAGCGCTTTGAGTACTCCGGGAGAGTAGAAAAGCGCTATATAAGAATCAGTCAATTTACCATTTAGTAGTGGAGAGCAGCAGAGTTGAGTATGTCGGATGCATCCATGAACATTTCGGCAAATCTTCTCTTCCAATGCCATACAGCTTATACAGCCAGGACAACCGCCTCCAGTTGAACATCTGCAAGACCAAGGAGCTGGTGGTGGACTTCAGAAGGAGTCAGCACAGAGACTACAAGCCCATTATCATCAATGGAGGTCCAGTGGAGACGGTACGGTCCTTCAAGTATCTCACTTTCCACATCTCCTCAGACCTGACATGGTCTGCCCACATTCAGGTCCAGACCAAAAAAGCTAGGCAGCGCCTGTATCACCTACGACAACTGAGGAAGTTCAGGGTCTCTCAAGTGCTCCTCAGGACTTGCTATGCAGGCGCTGTGGAAAGCATCCTCACACAGAACATTGCATCCTGGTATGGGAACAGCTGTGCCTAAGATCGAAAAGCTCTTCAGAGAGTGATCCATATGGCAGAACGCCAGCACAGGACTGCTTTCCCCTCCCTGTGGGACATTTACACCAGGAGATGCAGGTCTAGAGCAGCTTGTTGTTTGTTGCCGGGTGCTTCACTACAGCACTAGCTACTCCACCATAGGCTGGCTGTTATCACTGTATTTGACACTGATATAAGACACAGAACATGACTGCATTAACCTGCCAACACTTGTAATGACATTCATCATTCCAAGCTAACCCACATTATTCATTTTGTTTGTACATTTGGGATGAGCATTGTAGACTTCACTGCATGTGCTAACATACAGTCCTAAGACGTGCGTGTAAGTGGAGATTCTCAATAGTCCATGGCTGTGTGCATTATAAACAACTACACATCCACGTGGCTAAATGTGATTGGACTTTTGTCAGTAAGACTGCACATACCATTTCCATTTCCAAACACTAAATCTCCTCCACATTTCACATTAAATCTAATGTTAAGCAAAAGCTGAAGCTTTACTCAAGTAATTTTTGTATGCCTGTATGAGGCAGGAGAAGTTGAGGGATGGATGACAAATTCTAAATAAGACCTACGGAAAGGGGAGGTGAGCGGGAATGCCAGAGAAGCAACATTATTTTAAGTCTTCTTTACTTTAAGTCGACGGAGTATGTCTCCATAAGCCCTGAGCTCTGCTCAAAAGCACAAGGAAGCCTAGAAAGCCTGCTTTTAGTGTGCCTGGGAGAAATGTAAAGCATAATCTACTTTCCCTCTCTCTCCCTACTCTAAAGCATAACAACGAGCTCGAGAAGAGTGTTTGTGATGCTAATTCTGCAGGAATAAATATGCAACACAAAATTCAGATGCTTGAAGAGAGAAGAGATATGATGGAAAAAGAAACAGTGCTTTAGGGGGCTGCGAGGAGGGAGAAGACCGGCCTGTCAGCATACTCGGTCTATCGAGCGAGAGGAGAGAAAGGCAAATGAGAATGTGTTGCTGATGAAATAAGAGAAAAGGTTGAATGAACTAAGAACTGCCAGTCTTGGGTGTTAAAGCATTAACACCCTAGTTGTGCTCATCCAGTGTGCGATGGATGATTGTTGCGTCACTGGAAATACTGCACATGTGAGAATCTATGTGGTGTCAAATCCCACAGAAACACAGCTGGAGGCAGTGTGTTGCAAGCAAAGCCTTAATAGTGCAGGGTAAAGTACTCCACATATCTAAATAGCACTTGATGTATATGAGGATGCAGAGATGTGACACCGTTCTCTATCAGGTAGTAGCACTGTTGTACATCCTGCCTGTGAGACTATTGCTGCTCCTTTTGTGCTACTGACTAACACCAAAGACTTGACCAGCTTCAGTGCTCATATAGTGTAAGTATGCTTACACCTTCCTCATTTGGAATCCAATCTAAACACTATTAAGATGTTTTGGCTCTCTCGCTCTCAGAGGAAGGGGAAAATGACAAATGGGTCTAAACTGGAACCAGCACTGAGAGGGGAGGAAGAAAAAATATGAGAGTTTAACCTAATTTGAATAACCCAGATCTAAGATGATATACTGCAGAGCACAGAGTGTTGATAGCCCAATCCGTCAATCCGAGGGAAGGGGAGGGGGCTTAAAGAGGACAGAATAGGGCAAAGAGATGAAAGGAGGGAAAGGAGATCAGGATGAGAGGGGTGGAGAGGTGTAGAGGTGAGTGGTGAAAATGAGAGGAGAGGGAGGCGGGTGAAGGAGATAGCGGCTCTGTGGAGAGAAGATTAAAGCCACTTCCGTACCATATTGGCCCCGTTAATGTTTAACAAAACGCCCGAGCTCAGAAAAGATCATCTCCCCTCCCGTGATTCTTTTCAAGCCCTCTCAGGACCACACAAAGCAACGTCGCAGGAAGACACAGTGGGTGAAATATTTACAAAAGGCAACCATTTGTTTACGTCCCTGACGTGAATAATTGTGATGAATGTTTATTCATGCTCTATTGTTTATTGCTTCCAATCTGAGGAGAAGAGGACGCCTTTTGAACATCAGCCGAGACATCCAATTATGGAAGCGTGATTCTTTTTGTGCTACAGCAGGTTTGAGAGCGAGCCTTTTGTGGCTCGTCTTTCAAAGAAACAAGAAGCCCTCATTTCTTCTGCTTGAGGCGGAGAGGTGTCACCGTGTCTCCTAATTGGCTGACATTGAGCTTTCATGATAGGTTGGGAGCGCTGTGGAAGAGGAGGTAGAGATAAGACGAAAGTGAAGGAGAAAGGCCCAAAGGTATGCAGAAGAATTGCTGAAACAGTGAGCATCGCTTGGAAATCAACATGCTTCACTAAACATGATTTATACAGTTTCACTGGGTTCACAGTCAAAGTGGTACACGGAGAATGTGCATGTCTATAAGTACACAGGAGCTGAGAGATGGGAACTGAACATGTGTGATTAGAAGTAATATTGATCAGCATGGATAAACCACTGGTCCTTGAAGTGTACAGGAATATGCTTGATATGGTCATGTGAGGCGGAGCCAGTGACAAGAAAAGTGGCTCAAAGGGAGGCGGAGGTAAAACAGAGAACAGATTAATGGCCACTGAAGCTCGATGTAGGACAATCGGTTAGAGTTCAATAACGTTGGGTTTGGTAAAGAGCAGAATAGGTGTCCCTTAACAGGAAACCAAACCATTTACTTCCCTATTTACCAGCTATTAGCTTTTAGCACGTTCAGGACTCCCACACCTCCCCTGAAACAGGTCACACCTCCGGTTTTCTCTTGTGTTTATTTGAACAAGATGTGATCCTCGTCCCAAATCTGTTTGCTCTTCTTTCTGTGTAGGTTCTCTGTCCTAGCATTAGGACAGAAGTGGATTACTCTTTTATGTCTTTATTATTCTATTGTGTCTCTGGTTTCTCTTCTCCCACAAGTCTGTGGAATTGTTTGATAACAATTTACCTGAAACTGATGATATAGAACGGCATGTGGCCTCCTTCAACTCGCAGTGTAAAAGAATATAGATAAAGTGGCTCCTCTTAAAATCAGGAAAGGCAGCACTGTTAAATCCCTGGTTCACAGAAGCTATCTGCAGCTTTAGGCGAATGTTCTGCAAAACTGAGCGCCTGTGAAAAACCACAAAACTTGAGGTTCATAAGCGGCACTTAAAAGAACTATTATCTACGTTTAATGACATGGTGAAGCCACTTATTTCTCTAAACTACTTGCAGTAGTCCTATTAGTCAGTAGTCAAAAATCTGTGACCCGCTCCTGCTTCTTTCACCTAAGAAATATTGCCAAACTTCGGACTATTGTCTCCAAAGCTGAACTGGAGATGCTTGTCCATGCTCATTTTATCGACTTTCATTGGAAATGTGTTTCTATCTGGCACCCTGGGAATTGCCAACGTTGGCTGGAGGTTGATGAGAATAGCTGCACAGACATAAACATCTTAGCAAATAGTCAATTTGTTCGTGAGCACTTCAGAAAAGCAGAGCTACTTTGGTGAGGGAAGAATTGTTACTGTCACAGTTATTATTATAGAGCACTGTATACAACACACCTGATTCACCCATTCATGCAAGCAGTTGTTTCTATGTTTAAGTGCTTTCTACCTAACATTCATACTTTGACGGATGCATCGGAGAGCAACTTGGGAAAGAGCCAGGAATCAAACCACCAACCCTCCAATCAGTAGATGACTGGCTCCTGAGCTACAGCCACCAGAGCATTTCGGAAACACGTTTGTGATCAACAAGTACAGAACACAAAGTCTTGAAATTCGTCCCACGTTGACACGATTGCATCACATCTTTGCTGCACGTTTGCATCTGTAATGTCGACGACATACCAAAGCACTTCTATCGGCTGACGAGGGAAGTCCTCTGAAATGCACGGGAACACATATCTGTCAATTACTGCTAGTGATAAGGAATTAATTGGCAAATAGATTATTTTCTCAGTGTTGTGAATGGAATGCATTTGACTGATTATGACAACTTTTAATGTCATCATATATCTTTTCCTCTTTTGCTGGCAGAAATTGGCATCCATTCAAAGCTTTCATCGACCAGCAGGAACATCAGCCTTCATCTTATCATTAGCAGGCAGCACTGACTCCTGCATTACGCCTGACCAAACTCATTTCAAAGTTGCTTTATGACCTCTACTTTCATTCTGTCTCCTGCCCAGGCCGCTTTAATGGCTCTAAAGTTGATTAAGGTCAGTAGGTAGATAATCGTCTGCTATGGCCTTACAGTAAATACATCTATTGCCACAAGGCTTTGGCTGCCTTCTTCCTCTGCTTGAATTTCTGAAGTGCTTAGTATTGATTCCAGTTGCAGTAAGTACAGAACACCTCTCTAAATCAGGCTGTGTACTGGACTGTTAACCAAATACCAAACCGTGTTTGACACAGTAACATCCATACGCCCTAATCAAATACTGATGTGAAACTATGATGTAATATGACTCTGTCTAACTATGTGACCAATAATTCAATTCAATTCCAATTCTGTGTTATTTATATAGCATCAAATCAAAACAACAGTCGCCTCACGGTGTTTTATATTGTAAGGTAGACCCTACAATCATACAGAGAAAGCAGGGAAAACCTCAGATGGCTCTTTATGAACAAGAGCTTCAGTGACAGTGGGAAGGAAGAACTCTGGGAGGGGCAGAGGGACAAAGACATGATGTGGAGTGGTGTGTAAGCACAAAGTCAGAGACAACCAGTGCATCATGGGAATCCCCCAGCAGCCTTTTGGAGCGTAACCAAGGGAGGATTCAGGGTCACCTGATCCAACTATATGTTTTATCAAAAAGGAAAGCCTCCCAAACCCAAACTGGCAGCTGGTTCCATGGCTCTTTAGGATAAGCTGGGACCTTGTATGTGTCATGGTCCTGGGTCGTTGACCCAGCGTTTTGTTTTGTGATTATTTCCCTCTGTCTAGTTATTCTGTGTCCTCCCCCCTTGTGTCCGGTTCGGGTTCTAGATTTCCTGTTTTGTTCTGAAAGTCTGTGTCTGTTGTCATTGTGTTCAGCTTGTGTCCTCCAGTCATTATGTGTATTCAGATCAGCTGTTCTTCCCTCCTGTGTGCGATTACCTGATTACCTTGTGTGTGTATATTTAGTGGGTGTCGGTCTGTGTTTGTTGTCGGCTCGTCTGCACTCATCCGTGTATTTCTGCATTAATCTACATTCATGTGCGTTCTATGGTGTTCCTGTCTCTGCGTCTCTCTGCCCCGCACCCCTTTGTATGGTCCCAGGTTTGTCACTTAGTTTCTCCCAGTTTAGGTTTCCGTTTGTAATTACTCGTGCTTCATTGCCTGTTTTTGCCACTACCACCCTGTAAATAAAACGTCATTCGTATCATCAGTTTGCTGCATTTTGGGTCCTCCTTTTCCTCCACACCACACGGCTCCCTCCCCCAGCCGTGACAGTATGTGAGGATAAGAGTTTAAATTTCCAATCTGGATATAATCAAATAATCTGAATACAAATAAGCCCCTCCCATCCACCATTTGAGTGTACAGTGCAGCAAGTCTGTTAAATTCCCAGTTAAACCAAAAATGCAAAGCAACTTTTTTGGGTCACATGCTCTGCATGGCACATAACTGTGATGATTTTCAGCTACAAGCTGGGCTCATCCTCTTGAAGAGGCTCATTTAGTAGAGAAGGAGGCTATGATAGAATGAGTGTGAGGGAAATTAAGAGAGGAGAAAATGAAAGCAACAACCTGGGGTTGCTAATCTGCCATGTAGGCTGACAGTGTCTTAATCCCAGCACAGTGGAGGAGTGTGTGTGAGATGATCCTGCGAGATAACAGAATGGCAAATTGGAAAAGACACATACTGTTATCCTCCTCCCACCTAAAAAAAAACACTTAGGAGGATGATCAAAGTAGGTTAATTGAAAATTTCACTTGTTCCGTATCTCTCATCTAACCAACACTACCTCCAGATGAATCTCCCGTGGCGCTGTAAGATGACAGAGATGTTATATTTAGATGTAGAGCAACAGCCTGTTGGCAAGAAACGGTTGTATGAAAATGCTCGAAAAAATAATCTTCAAATCACGTTGAGAGCGTGACTAGCTGAGTCTTTGAACAGACTGAGAGGATGCTCCCCCTCTGAGACTCCCCCAGCTGCTCATTCTGACACTTAATGCCACAGCCAGAAAAAAGCTCAGGCTTTCTGTGTTTGGCATTGAAAGAATATGCTGCACTGAAGGGGAATCTGGAGTCTTTAGCCCTTTAAGTCAATCAGTGTTGTAGTTTAACCTGCAGGATTTTTGAGTAAATATATGTCAGCATATGTCTGCCATTGAAAGAAAGACTCTTTCAATGGCAGACATATGCCATTGAATATAATGTCTTGATGCACGCTCAGTCATCCAGGTAAGGAAATCCCAAAAGGCTGATTCTGTTGTCAGTGGGAGAAACGTTTCGAGCAGGTTTCTGACCTTATGAACAGAACCTTTGCACAATGACGGAAACTGACTAAGAATGGACTGTCAGGTCAGTTTCATGAAGCTGTGATGAACACTCAGAGAGCTGAGGAGTAGCTGCAATCACAGCATTAGATGTTCTCGTAGCCGCCCTTCCGTTCCCTTTCATGTGCATGGCCTCTGTCACTCCCTGTTCAGTCATGGATTGGCCTCCCAACAGCCTGGAGCTACACATTGTTGAGGCAACGAAAAGAGAGAAAATATCCAGAGAGGAGCACTGAATGACCTTCAGGATGCCTGGACAGCTGAAGGCTTCTTATCGATTATCGACATTTATGCTTGCCTGGTTTTCAATAAATCACAACATTGCAAATGTCTTGAAAGGCAGCTCCAGACTTGTTCCCACTACTGTAGTGTGTAGTGTACCCAGTCCAGCAACCATCAGCCTTGTGTAAATGCTCATTTTTGTGAAAAAATACATTTTCCTTCACACCTGATGACAGTTTGCACTGACAGGTCAAGTTATCGTAATAAAGGAAAGGAGGTAAGAGATCTTTGTGTGCCCTATCCTACCAGTGCCAAAACTATGACAGACAGACTGAATGTAGCAATAAAGTGCAGGTGACACCACTCCGATATTAGCAGCAGTGAGTGAAAAGTCCACAAATGACTCCAAAAGGACCAAAGGGAACAAAATAATCATAAATTGGATCAAAAGCATTATAGAAGAGAAGGGGCAGAGGAAATCTTAAAGAACCGTGCCATCCCGAGGTGGAGGCTGTGAGCTGTGGTTACAAACACCCACTGGTCTGGACCCAGCAGCACTCTGTGTCCACCACATTCTCTTTGACTGGATGACTGCTGTATTTTTACTTGGGCTATACCTGTAAGACGTCAGGCGTCTGTCAAAGTTGAATCAAATGCATTAGTTAGTATTTAAACTAAATCAAGACTAAAATTAGTCCCGAACATTTTTCTGGTATTATTTCTTTGATTTTCTTTTTAAACATTTCAGGAACAACTGTGAACAGGAGCACTGAGCCTGGTGAAAACTGGAGGTTTCAGCTGTTCTTGGTCATCCTAACCCTAAACCAAACACACCAGTGTGAAGCTGTCAAAAGTCCCATCATGGAAAACTCCTAAACTATCAAATAATTAAATAGAACAAGTACACACACCCACCTGCTTCTGTACTACTAGAAAACACACACACACACACACAGTTGCTCTGCTCTCACAGTTCATTTCACTCCTGGATAATTACAGTGTGTCTTGCTGTGTGTGTGTGTGTGTGTGTGTGTGTGTGTGTGTGTGTGTGTGTGTGTGTGTGTGTGTGTACTGTGCCCCACACTTGCACACATGTGCTTTGATAGACAATGACAGACGGCAGAAGCAGAGCACCAGCAGGGTTCAACAGCGCCTGGCTTCTTCACTTTCACTTGTGTTACTGTGTTGCATCAGCTTCTATTACAACACACACACACACACACACACACACACACACACACGCACACGCACGCACGCGCGCGCACACACACACACACACACATCATGATGAAATCTGAGCAAGTTCAAGGTCTTAAATAAGGACACAGATCAGTTTTTACTGTGTTTGAGTGGGATACAGCTAGAACTGCATGCTGCACAGCGTTATTCGAGTGTGCTGGCAGGCAGAGCTGATAATGTGGAAGAAACAACAGGAGCACAGAGAAAGCAGTGATGGAGACAAGTGCTGGTACCACAGTTCAGTGTCTGACAGATCTGTCCTCATTATTTTAACCTATTAGTTTGTTACAGATTTATTCAGGCGATAGACTTCAGTCTGGGTATAAGTGACTGAGTCACCCAGTCCTGGATGAGGAAGTCATGAAGTCCTGGATCAGGATCCAAATGCCGACTGAAGATAGAATGTTTTATTCAGTGCCAGTGAGTCTCACACAGTGCCGGCAGGTTTGGAGAACTTTCCTGTTAATAAATGAGCACTTCTTTTAAACACTTTATATTTGCTCTTGTTATCTTTGTCTAATAGTAAATTTGTTTCCAGATCTGAAACATGACAAATATAGAAAACACTAAGAACTCAGGAAGGGACTTCACTGTTTACACGGAGTAATGGCTGTAACAGCTCAGCTGTCTGCTTCACGCTGGCAGCTGAGTTGATTCTCCTTCAGCTGCTCGTCACTGATCTGACTTTGTAGCCTGCGTTCACACTGTGTCATTTTTGGAACTGTTCATATTTTGCACTGCTTATGGTAGAAGGCTGGTCCAACTGAAGCTGGGGACAGTTTGCCCCTTTGCCCTGTCAGCACCATGCTAATTTCCCCTTAGTAATTTGAGCCTGTAAAGTCACTTTGACAGTGATTGCATGTGTTTGCAAAAACAGAAATACATTACTATGAATAACACAGATGTGAAGCTTGTGTTGAGAGTCCAGCAAAAACCTCTTAAAGTAACATCAAGTACACGGCTAAGATTAAAACTTGGAATTTTAATGCTATGACCCGAGTGACATCAGCCAACATGTTCATGTCTACTGCGAGCTCCCGGCCCTCGTCAGGAACGCAGTTTTAACCAACACGATCATGCCTTCCTGAATCTCACCAGTGAGGCAAAGTTAGAGCACTCCAAATGTAATAGTGCTGCTAATCACTTCATGAAAACACAGCAGAATAATGTGGGATACAACCCGCAGTGACACAGTCGTGCCAGCATCACCTCTCCAGCCTTCAAATGCACACTCAGCATCCCCTTTTAGCCAGTGCAGCCAGTACAGCCACACAGCAGCACCTGACGCCCTGTGAGCTTCATTGCTCCACAATAATAGTTTTAAGAAGACCTTCATACTGACACAGAGGTTTGTGTTTTCTAACGTTGTGTCATGGCTCGCTCTGTATTTACATGAACAGCTCCTCTGTGGTTGGATAAATCCACCAAATGTCGAGGTTGCTAAATAGTACAAGGATGGCAACAAGGCTAACACATAAACTGTCATGAAATGAAATTGAAGAAAGATTCATGTATTTGTGTAACTCTGTGGCTCCACACGGTGTTTCAGCTTCACCTTTATGATTTCATTCCCGCCTCGTCCTCCAGTGTTCGGTGGTCTCTTCCAACCTTTGCTTCTCCTCTATTTTATTCCATCCCGTCACTAATTAGCCTAAGCCTCCTTCCTCCATGTCTGCTTTGCGTCCTTGTCTTCCTGATGTCCTTCCTTGACTTTGTTATTGAGATGCCTAAAACTGCTGGTGGAAAAACAGGACTTATAAAATAATCTGGGCACAGACTCGCATGTCAGCTAAAGCTCTTTCCACCCAAACAATCAGTGTCACGGCTGCTCCGTCCTGCTTTTGTCTTCCTCTCTCCTCCTTCTGTCCTTTGGTCTCCTGTCCTTCATTTTCTTTTGTTGATTCATTTATTGTTGTGCATTCTTTATTTTCTCTCACCCCGGGTACATCACACAATACTTTATTTATATTTTACCTCATGCTAATCAGTCACATCACTTCTACACATTGTACAGCAAGTAGACACAAAACACTCTGTAACACAACGCAGAAGTTTGAGTCCATAAAATGAGAAAGTTTCTATCCACAGTACTAAAACAAAGAACATGGAAACCCCTCTAAGGTTTGATGGTCTTCCAGAGAACCACAGTTCTGTTGTGGACAGGGCAGATGAGAGCTGGCTCCCAGCATGCTTTGCAGGATGAAACCAACACATTTGGAGGGTAGGTGATGACTCCCTCTTTGCTCTCCCAAACTCCGCTGAGGTTTAATGTTGCTTCTGACAGCGTGGGCTCTATAGCTTCACACGTATGAAAGTTCAAAAGCATCAAAAGTCTTGCGAGATCCCGAGTTAGTTTTGCGAGATCTCGCAAAACTCAGTCTTAATTTTTTTTCTCCCATGTCCCCTGCGGGGCTCCATAGCTTTGTCACTCACACACCAATCATGTAGCTTTGGTTCAAAATGTGATAAGACAGATATATCATATAAAAACATTAATTAAAAAAAAAGATTGAAATTGCAAATTGTAGTCCAAAGTGCAATGATAAATAATGTGTAGACAATAAATCTAAGAAACAGCAGCAATAAAGTATAAAACAGAAAGTTTGGCACATCAATTCAGTTTTATTTGTTTAGCAGCAAATGCAGAAACAGCTATACCTGAAATACGCCAAATATTCTTAAATCTGCATTGTGCCTTCTAACTACACAAAACTGTCTAAAATGTTTTGCTTAATTTCAGAAATCTTTAACATCTTTACCTAAAAAGAGTATTAAGCTGTCTTCAAGAATTATTTGCTTACTCTAAGATTTTCCACCTTAATTTAGATTTTCACGTAAACAAGAAAAAGCCTACATTGCCTTTTTAAAAATGTTTTATTTTTGGCCTTTATCGATAGGGACAGTGAAGAATTAACAGGAAGACAGAGGGGAAGACACGTGGGTCACGCTCTCAGCCACGTAGCATGTGGGTGGCCGCTCAATGCGGGGAGCTAAACTGGTGCCCATTAAATAGGTTTCAGAAATGAAACTTTTTACTTTCTTGAAAATGTGTTTTTGCAGTGTGATAACAACAGCCAGCTCATGGTGTACGGCATTCATTTTGTGCCACTATTCTGAGCGCACATAAAAAAAATTTGCAGGTGCAAGTGTTGCATTTTGAGGAGAAATTTATTTTGAGCAAAGAAAAGCTAAATTAGAGTGAACAAAATTCATTGCTGCGTGCAAAAACTGTTCACCTGTCACAGAACAAAGAGTTATTAATTTTGTCCTGACGTCTTTTTGATCAGTCTGAAGAAGAGGAGCTCTGCTGCCTCAGTTTGTTCAGAGATCCAGCAGGATCAACAGACTGGTACACATTATTTTCTGAGGAAGCTCAGCTCCTTTAGAGCCTGCTCATCCCCTTCCTGTGCCCAGTGTCACTGCTGGTCCTCGGGTCCAGTCTGTCACTCAGGCAGCCTTTTTCATCTCCTCAGCCGGGATGTTGACGGGCTTTTCTACGGAGCCCCGCAGGGGACATGGGAGAATAAAGAATTAAGACGGACTTTTGCGAGATCTCGCAAAAGTTGAATTCCAACAATGGCGCCATGTACTTATTTGTAATATTACTCTTTCTGGGTCACAAAATACACTTCTAAGATATTTTGAGGCGTGAATGTAGTTGTGTAAACGTCAGATATCAGCTCGGTTTACAAGACATCACACATTTGCAAAAGTGCTCCAACGTTTTCGGAGATCTGACACCCACCATCTCGAAGCTAACGGGAGGTCGAGACCTACTACAGCCGGGAGGAACACCACTTTCCCGGCACATCGTGCCTTGACCTCCCGGTCTGGGAGCTGGCGGCTAAAACTTTGGCAAGATCCCGAGTTAGTTCTGCGAGATCTCGTCCGTCTTAATTTTTTTTTCTCCCATGTCCCCTGTGGGGCTCCGTACTTTTCAGCAGCATACACAAAGAGAAATAGTTTTAGGTTTGAGCATCTCGCTCTTTAACACTCTGACTTTTCCCTTTTCATGCACTTTTTTCTCCTTTTTCGTTTTTTACAGATTCATTTTAAATTTGTCGGTCTTTGTGGGTCTAATTACAAGTGTCAGTGTTGTGCTAAAGGAATACATGTGTAAACATCTGGAAGATGGGTTTCTCTTTCCAAATCATCTGTTAACGTGATGAACTTGGAACACACCTGTAATGCACATTTGTGCGCCAGAGTACATACTCAGTTTAACACCATGAATCACTCTGGTAATCTAACTGGGTCTCCTTTAACTGAAGTTAAAGAGTTAAGGATGTAAAACAAGAATTTTAAGATTGTGACACAAAAAGAGAAAAGAATGGAAAAAGTTTTGCTTTTACATTAGTGGCCGGGATCATTTATCATGAAGCTGCTCATCCTGGAGTCTGTTACAGAGTCAGCTGGGCCTGCAGGGAGATGGAGGAGATGTTATGATAAACTGATCTCAGACACAGATCAAACAGGAAGTGCTGCCTTGTTGTGGTGAGCCTGGAGGCGTGCCGGCCCCTCCAAGACTGCTCTCATTTGAACGCCAGGTGTGTAAATTTGAAACAGAACACATGACACACACATGCACACAGACACACACACATGCACACACACAGTCATCTGGACCTCTGCATGTGAGGCTCATTTCCCCTCCTCATTACTGCAACACACTGGATGGCTCCATTTTTACATAATTATGCAAATATTATTTCATGACACAGAGGTGTGAGCTCTCTAATGTGTTTGCCACATTAAGTGCTTCACACAGCTCAACCAGAGAATAGCTTCTGTCACATTTCTCATCGGTCTTACATATGAGTTTATAGCAGCGCAGACAAAGCAGCTCAAAAGGCATCAAAGCTCTGTGTGTGTGTGTGTGCATGCGTGTGCACGTGTGTGCGCATGCGTGTGCATGTGTGTGTGTGTGGATGAGTATTCCCTGTGTCATCCGTTTGCATTCCTCATGATTGTGGCCAGATTCCCTCATGTTGGCTGGGTTAAGCTGTAGGAAAAGGAGCAGGCAGGAGGAACGAGGGCTGGTACTGTTTTCATTAGTGAGGCAGGAGGTTTCCACACACACAGTGGTGAAAACAGAGCTGGAAAACACTGCACATCCATAAAAGTGAGAGATTTGATGGAAACTTTACATCAAATGTTATGAATCATGTGTGTGGAGGTCGACTGCTTGAACTCGGATAAACGGGGAACTGGTGCCAAAGCATCGATGCAAAGCAGACTCGCTTCACTCACTCTCAGTCTTTATTTAAAGGGAGAAGCCAGCCTTTGAATATAGTTACATTAAAACTGCACTTATGTCATAGTGCCAGATGTGGAGTTTTTATGCTGAAATTCCACCCCTATTGTCTGCCGTGGGAGTTCTCAGCTGTGTTTTTGGTCATTGTTTACATCCCGCCATGAGCTGACTCCGCGGCAGCGCTCGGGAAATGACGTCATCAGCGCATTAGAGACGACTCATTTATACGCTGTTTTTATCATCGCTGGTGACTTTAATAAATGCAACTTACGGACTGTACTCCCAAAATACCACACAAAATAACACGTGGCCATTCCCACCTGTGACAAGAACACCCTGGATCATGTCTACACCAACATACACATGCATATAGGGCTGCACCACACCCCCACTTTGGACAGTCTGACCACATCTCTCTGTTCATGTACCCGGCTTTCAGGCAGAAACTGAAACAATCCAGCCGTGTCATCAGACCTGTTAAACTGTGGACCCCAGAGACTGAGCATCCTACAGGACTGCTTTACCCAAATAGACTGGGATGTGTTTCAAATTGGAGCCACCATTGAGAACTGCTCTGTCAACATACAGGACTGCAATGAATATGTGACTGGGTACATCAGCACCTGTGTTGACAATATTGTGCCCACCACACAAGTCAGATAGTTCCCCAACCAGAAGCCCTGGATCAGCAGTCAGGTACGACACATGCTGCATACTCGCTCTCTCGCATTTAGATCAGGCAATTAGATGGAGTACAAATCCGCGAAGTATGGACTGAGGAAAGCCATCACAGCGGCTAAGAGGGAGTACAGAGAGAAGCTGGATGGCTTCTACTCTTCTGCTGACCCCAGGCGGATGTGGCAAGGCCTGCAGCACATCACAGAGCATAGGGTCACCACCAGCACCATCAGCTCTGAACACGGTCTTCTGGATTATCTCAATGCATTCTACACCCGCTTCGAGACCCCCCCAGACCCTCCAGACCTGCCAGAACCCCCAGACCACCCCACCCCCACCAGCGGTCTCAATAGACCAGGTGCACAAAGCCCTGAGGAGGATCAATCCCCGCAAGGCAACAGGACCAGACAACATCCCGGGACGGGCTCTTAAAGCATGTGGTAATGAGCTGGCGGAGGTTCTTACCTCCATCTTCAACCTCTCCCTCAGCCAGAACACCGTCCCCACATTCTTCAAGACCACAACCACTATTCCTCTCCCCAAGAAAAGCTCAGCCACCTGCCTGAATGACTATAGACCAGTTGCACTCACTCCAATCATTGCGAAGTGCTTCGAGAGTGGTGCTAGCCTACATCCAGAGCAACATCACAGACACTCTGGACCCCCTGCAGTAATCCTAACAGCCCAATAGGTCCACGTCAGTCACCATCGCTGCCGCTCTTCACTATTCCCTCTCCCGCCTGGAAAACAAAGACTCATACATCAGGGTACTTTTTGTTGATTACAGCTCCGCTTTCAATGCAGTCATCCCTCACAAACTCACTCACAAGCTGGCAACACTCGGCCTGTACCCCACCCTATGTGACTGGTTACAGGACTTTTTGACTGGCAGGCCCCAGTCCGTCAGGATTGGCAACAGGACTTCAGCCAGCATTATTACAAACACTGGCGTCCCACAAGGTTGCGTCCTCAGTCCTCTACACCCTGTTCACCCACGACTGTGTCGCCTCCAACAAAGACATCATTTTGAAGTGCACGGACGACACTGCAGTGATCGGTCGCATCACTGGAGGAGACGAGGCGGCTTACAGGAGAGAGGAGGCCGGTCTTGTGTCATGGTGTGAGGACAACAACCTCACCCTCAACACTGACAAGACATAGGAGATGATAGTGGACATGAGGAAGAAGAGGAGGCCTCACCCACCGCTGTCTATCCGGGGCCTTGAAGTGGAGAGGGTGAGCAGCTTTAGGTACCTGGGTGTCTACATCTCTGAGGACCTCACCTGGACAATGAACACCACACAGCTGGCCAAGAAGGCTCAGCAGTGGCTGTATTTCCTGAGGAGGCTGAGGAAATTTGGTATGTCGGCCAAGATCCTCAGCAGGTTCTACAGCTACATTGTGGAGAGCACACTGACCAGCTGCATTACTGCATGATACGGCAGCACTACTGCTATGGAGCGCAAACGCCTGCAGTGAGTGATAACAACCACGGAGAAGATCATCAGGACTCCTCTCTGCAGAGCATCTACCATCGCAGAGTCCAGAGGAGAGCTGCCTCCATCCTCACACACCTTCAACACAGACTGGTTACACTTCTGCCCTCGAGATGGAGGTTCAGAAGTGCTTTAATTATTTTTTTACATGATGACATCACACAGTTGCTGCACATTTGTTGACTGCACATCCATGACACCCAAAGAGGCTCTGTTGGATTTGAGTACAGTACACTTCCTGTCATATTTTTATACTTTGAAAGGAGATGAATATCCCCTGCAACATCAGACTGAAAACTTGGAACACGACAGGAGGAATCAATAACGTGTCGTTTATGCCACATTCTGAGCGTAGTATGCAAAGCTGGGACTCATTAGACAACTTCTCAGTTTTCTCATTCTGTCTGGTGTCCAAGTTTCCAAGAGTGGCACCTGGTTTGTTTTCTGCTGTTGTAGCCCATATGCTTCCAGGTTTGATCACACTTAAATAACCTCTCAATATTTGGAGAACTTAAATAATTGGAGATTTTAATGAGAGGTTATCTAAGTTACTTTTGTCCTCCTATCAGCTTGAAGTAGTCTGGTCTCTGTCCTCTGATTTAACATTTCACATCTGTTACTTACTGTTTCTATTCTCTTGGATTTTTCTGCACAACCATCTCTACTTACTTAAAAGACCATATTCAGATGTCCTGGCCAATCACCTTTGTCCATATTTTGATGCTCAGTTTGAACATCTACAGGCTATCTTGGCTATGACTACATGGACTGAGCTGCTGTTATATAATTACATTCGATTTTTGCACTAACAAGCAACTGAATAGGTGTTTCTAGTAACACAGCCAGTGAGTATTGGTGGATGAGATGACATCCTTTGGTTTGCACCACAACCACCTGTGAGTGTGTTAGCATAGCTGCAAACCAGGCACTGCTTCAGCTTGAGCCGTACTCAGTTTGCAGCCAATCAGAGCCAGCCTTCCTAAGTACAAAGTGCACTACGTTTACCACAAGTAAGACAGGAAATACTGACTGCTCATCCTTTATTTTGGGTGGAGACTCTAGGTTGGTCTTTAATGTCAGCCTCCTGCTGAGGTGGATGTCCAGATACTCCCAGTTCTCCATCGTATCAGCACTCTCCCAACATAAAGCCGATCATCTCTCTGGTCTTATTTAAATTCATAAGCATATGATTCATCTCAGACCATGCCATTCCTCTCACTGACTAGTGCTCTGTACTCCTCTTCTAATACAGCAGACCACTGCAACACCATCAGAGGATTTCTGTATAATTAATGAAATAAATGATATCCCTCTCATACCCCTGGGGGAGGTGATATCTGTGTGTGGAGATGCTTGCAGATTACAACAAGCTCTCTATAGACAAACAGCTGTGGCCACGAGGCCAAAGAGATGTAGCAGAGAAGCATAGTTGAAGAGAATACTCTGTTCTCCAAAGACCCATCAAGGGTGTGCTCTGCTGCTGCAATGGAACAAAAATGCAAGGGCAGATCCACCCAGAGCTGGAACTGAGCATTACTGGCAGAAAGTGGACAACGTCGTGGCTGATGGACAAGCAAAAGTTTTCGGCCCCCTTGAACTTTTCCACATTTTGTCACATTACAGCCACAAACATGAATGATTTTTATTGGAATTCCAGATGAAAGACCAACACAAAGTGATGTACACGTGAGAAGTGGAACGAAAATCATACATGATTCCAAACATTTTTTTTACAAATAAATAACTGCAAAGTAGGGTGTGCGTAATTATTCAGCCCCCTGAGGCAATACTTTGTAGAACCACCTTTTGCTGCAGTTACAGCTGCCAGTCTTTTAGGGTCTGTCTCTACCAGCTTTGCACATCTACAGACTGAAATTCTTGCCCATTCTTCTTTGCAAAACAGCTCCACAACTGCCCTGTGAAGGCCTCAGAGGTTGTCTAAGAGAATATTGGGAGAAACAACACCATGAAGCCCAAAGAACACACCAGACAGGTCAGGGATAAAGTTATTGAGAAATTTAAAGCAGGCTTAGGCTACAAAAAGATTCCCCAAGCCTTGAACATCCCACGGAGCACTGTTCAAGCAATCATTCAGAAATGGAAGGAGCATGGCACAACTGTAAACCTACCAAGACAAGGCCGTCCACCTAAACTCACAGGCCGAACAAGGAGAGCGCTGATCAGAAATGCAGCCAAGAGGCCGATGGTGACTCTGGACGAGCTGCAGAGATCTACAGCTCAAGTGCGGGAATCTGTCCATAGGACAACTACTGGTGGTGCACTGCACAAAGTTGGCCTTTATGGAAGAGTGGCAAGAAGAAAGCCATTGTTAACAGAAAACCATAAGAAGTCCCGTTTGCAGTTTGCCACAAGCCATGTGGGGGACACAGCAAACATGTGGAAGAAGGTGCTCTGGTCAGATGAGAACAAAATGCAAAACCCTATGTGTGGCGGAAACTAACACACTAACGCACATCACTCTGAACACACCATCCCCACTGTCAAATATGGTGGTGGCAGCATCATGCTCTGGGGCTGTTTCTCTTCAGCAGGGACAGGGAAGCTGGTCGGAGTTGATGGGAAGATGGATGGAGCCAAATACAGGGCAGTCTTGGAAGAAAACCTCTTGGAGTCTGCAAAAGACTTGAGACTGGGGCGGAGGTTCACCTTCCAGCAGGACAATGACCCTAAACATAAAGCCAGGGCAACAATGGAACGGTTTAAAACAAAACATATCGATGTGTTAGAACGGCCCAGTGAAAGTCCAGATCTAAATCCAATCCAGAATCTGTGGCAAGATCTGAAAACTGCTGTTCACAAACGCTGTCCAGCTGCAGCTGTTTTGCAAAGAAGAATGGGCAAAGATTTCAGTTTGTAGATGTGCAAAGCTGGTAGAGACAGACCCTAAAAGACTGGCAGCTGTAACTGCAGCAAAAGGTGGTTCTACAAAGTATTGACTCAGGGGCTGAATAATTATGCACACCCCACTTTGCAGTTATTTATTTGTAAATTTGGAATCATGTATGATTTTCGTTCCACTTCTCACGTGTACATCACTTTGTGTTGGTCTTTCACCTGGAATTCCAATCAAATTGATTCATGTTTGTGGCTGTAATGTGACAAAATGTGGAAAAGTTCAAGGGGGCCGAATACTTTTGCAAGCCACTGTAAATACCCGACGTTTATATATCAATATACAAGTACTATAATATCTTTGTCTAGTTCACATGAATGCATTTCCAATATATTGAATCAAAAAATAGCTGCAGAAAACAGCCTGAGCTGAGTCTTCTTGTACATGTGCCCACATGACTACCAGGGTGTCAGCACCACACAGAAAGGAACTACTCCCACTATCCCTGTAATGATCAAACATGCATCAGAACACTTTTAACAAAGCGACACCTCACAATGGTTTCTCTCTGTGACATTACATGTGGACTCTTTAAGTTCACGTTCTTCAAAGAACAGACAGCTGAACTGTTGGACTCTAAAAACAGTGTGAGTAAATGTTTCCATGTAGATTCAGATCCAACATGGAACTGAATTTGGAAACTCTTTACACTTAAATATAATCAAGTGGCAAAATGAGGGCAGTGTGGTGGTGCAGTGGTTAGCACTGATGCCTCACAGCGACAAGAACTTGAGAGAACTTCTGTTAGCATGGTTTCTCTCTCAGTACGCCGGCTTCCTCCCACACTCCAAAGACGTACAGTTAGTGATTGCCTGGGATAGGCTCCAGCCCTCCAGCTGAAAATGTTTCTCACCAAGCTGTTGTAACTTGGCATGTTTCTCAGCTTATTTACAAAAGTTTATTTCACAATATCAGCTGCCCCAGCCGCTTCATACTGTAAGGTTAAAACCATTCGACTTTACAGAGAAGAGCCCACCAAGACCATCATCATATGAGCAACAGTGGGGAGGAAGAACTCCCTCTGGCAGTACCAGCTTCAGGGGTAGCCATCCACTGTGATTCTCACCTAAGCCATGTTATGTCTGCTCTGCCAAACCCAGGGGGTCATAAAGGTTATTTCTCTGCATTTAAGTTCTCCACTTCTAAATAAAGACAGAATAATCCTTTTCCTGGTTTTGTTACAAACAAACATGTATCATGCGTTACCAGAGTTCTCACTCGGCCCACTAACATCTGCACCCCAGCAACGTGACATAACACACTGCACTGTGCTGCAGTCATGCTGTGGATTTGGTTTGTTTGGTTATCAACTTTAGAGAAAAGCATGAAGGCTAGTGATCAAGTTGGACAGTATACAGGGTCACTGCAGAAAGAGCAGGGCGGAGAATCTGATAGGCTGGATGTGAGCAGCAGAAAGGACAAAATGTGAAAAGCTTGCTGCAAAGGAAAGTGGGACAGCCGAGGGAGGACAGTGTTCAGGGATGGCAGATGGATACTTTCTTTTGCACAAAGAACCAGATAGAGGGGAGGCTGATGGGGTTGGGGGTGTTGCAGGGAGATAGCAGCTCACAGTGACACAGTATTACTGCTTAGTGGCCAGGCGAGGAAGATGGAGAGAGCGAAGGAGGGCAAAGTTCGCAAAATACTCCACTTCAGGGACTGAGAAGATGGAGAGAGCATGATGGAGGGAAAGGAAAGCACAGAGCAGAGATTAGTGGGGAGGGCGAACCCAGGGGACGGTGGAGTGGCCTGCCAGTGGCAATGCATCATGGGTATTATATTGTAGTTGTGTGTTTTGGCTTGGAAAGTGAGAGACCATTTATAATTCAGGGTGACTAGTGCCACCCGAGGCAGACACACTCAATCTGGCTTAACTCTCTCTCTTCTATTTGTTCGCCTCCTCCGCTTGTTTTTCTTCCTTCTCTCCCCAGAAGCGTCTTGCTGTCGCTCTGTCTCATTGTAATCTTGTGTTTGCTCGCCTTTATTCCCTCCAAAGCCATTTCTCTAACAATAACTCCGTCTCTCCCCTCCAGTGTTAGCCAGGCAAACAGTGCTTTCTTTTTGTCTTCCCTCGGTCACAGTAAAAAACACAATGCACAGAACAGAGGAAAGGAAACGGTTCTAGTGGCGACTGAACGAGTGTTGACAGGTCCTGCGCCTTGTCATCAATCTTTAGCTACATTGTGTCTCTGATGAAAAGAAATCAAAGAATAATCCTCTGCTGCAAGACTCAACCTAACATTAGCCTCTGCGCAGGTGGACTTTTTGCCCTCACAGGGCAAGTCGCTGATCGTCAACAGCACCTTTAAAGGTGTCAAATCAGTCATTGTGCTAGAAAAATGTCCAGTTACTTTTTTTTTTTTTGGCCTGTCCCGTTTGGCTCTTTTGCCATCAGAATTGTTGTCTAAAGGCAAAGAAAGATGCCCAACGGATTTACTTTACCAAACTGACCATCCCAGCCTTGCCGTAATGGTCCATTTGATTCACCTTTTATTGTTTATTTTATTTTCACTTACTGAATACGGGACAGACTTGACTGGGGGAAAGAAGGGGAGAAAGAAAGAGGGAAAGAGAAACAGCTGAGAAGAGGGACGGGGGAGAAGGGCAAAAACCAAAAACCAACAGAATGAGCAGAAAAAAAAATGCATATATCAATCACCTGGATCACCTGCTGAGAAAGAAAAAAGAAAGCAAGCAGAAGAGAACAAGAGTAATAGAATAAACAACATCACAATGATATATGGGAATATGACAGTAAATACTAAATGTTAAACATTATTGTGCAGCACATAAGATCAACAGAACACAGTGTGCTTTGAGGTAGGAGCCAAAAAGGGTGTAGTTTGTGGGTGTGATCACCCATGTGTACACCTGTGAGCATGGACGCGCTTGTTTTTTGTTTTTTAAAAGGTTCCTTCATGTAATAATCTGCTAGAGGGTGTGGGGGGCCACAGCCCCATCCTCCAGGGCGTGAAGCAGGTGTGGAGGAGATCAAAACTCCAGACATCCAGAGGCCCCCAGAACACAAGAGACCAAGGAAGACCAACAGAGGGGCAGCTGCGCCACTGTCCCGGAAAGAGCTGAGGAGAGTCCCAGATGAGGGCTCACTCAGCAGCCGCGGAGCAGAAGCCAGGGGGAGTTGCAGTGACGCGCCCGTGAGCTCCGCTGGCAGCCAGCTGCGCCTGAGTGACCGAGCCCCAGGCCGAGAGGCCGGGGGCACCCCACCTCCGAAGGGGCCCGAGCGAGCCCCAGGCTCCAGGCCCCGATAAGCGGCCGCCAAGGAGTGAGCCGGTGTGTACCTGGATGCCCATCCCCGGACACAAAGAACCACCAACGCACCGATGTCTGAGGGGGTTCGCCACTGGCAGGGGAAGTGGTGGTAGGGGGAGATAGGCCTCCAAACCTTGGAGGGCCTGAGATGTCCCCAGAGAGGTGGCGCCTGACACCCAACCTGACATATAGACACAGACATACAGGCACACACAGATACAAACATCCATTCCCACCCTCATGCTCTCATATGCACTTACTCCACACTCAACCAACGTGGAGACAGACGTAAAGAGACGTTGTACACACGATCACACTCCCCAAGCGTACTCTACAAACCGGGTCTAGGTGCCCCCGCCCCTGGAGGGGGGAACTGCACCCAGACCCAGGTGGTGTTTCCCTTTTCCCTGCGGTGGGGCCAGCTCCCCCGCTGACCCCAGTAGGCACCCCCATACTCCGCGACCCGCCAGGGAAAGGGGGCCCAGGCCCATCCAGACCGGGCCCAGTGCAGCAGCGCCGCCCGGCCCCACAGAGCCCGGGACAGTCCACCCAACCCCACCACAGAGAAAACTGCACCCACCCCACCATCCACTCATCTTCCAGACTACATAAGACAATAAACACCCAGGCTGAGATCTTCCTCCACCTCTCCTGTATCTCCCCCTCCTGCAGAGGGAGCTCCTGAGGAGAGGAAAGCTCCTGCAAGATGTGACAATCTCCCCCACCAGTTGAAGAGCCCCCCAGGTGGCTCGACGCACCGGCGGCACCCTGCTCCAGGGCTGGGCCCCCATGCACCCACCCGCCCACAACCCCGACAACACACCAACCAGGACCCAAGCCCCTGAGGCCCGGCCCGGGCCCCAGCCCAGAGGCGGGGCGCCCCCAGAACCTCACGCCCATCCCGGACCCACCCAGGGACAGCCAGGCTACCAGGTCAGTAACCCACGTCCGTCAGCACAGACCCTCCCCTAGCCCCGCTGCACACAGCCGCGAGGAAACAGTCACCTGAGAGCCAACAGAGCCCCCAACCGGACAGGACCGCTATCCCGGGTTGAGCCCCCCAAGGAAGATGCCTCCGGGGAACCCCCCGACGCCCTAAGCCTTTCCCTACCCCCACACCAATCACAACAGTGAAGGCGGGACCAAACTATGACCCCCCACCCCCACTAGGTGATGGAGCTGATCAAAGGAGCCCAGAGCAATTGATCTGATGTGGTGGCAGAGGCTGTATCAAGACTAATGTAATCTAATAGATAATTTCTATATTGGTTAGAATTAAGATTATTTTTATTTTTCCAGTTCATGAGGACTGTTTTCTTGGCTATGCATAGGGCAGTGAAAACCATATGGGCGATATTCTTTTCTGAAGTGACATTATCTAAGCTGCCCAACAAACACACTAAGGGGGAAGTTGGAATGTTACATTTCAGACACTTCGATAAGTCTTCACATATCTCGCGCCAAAACTTCTGAACTGGTGGACAGAACCAAAGAGCGTGGATATAATTGTCCGGTGAATTGGTTTGGCAGTGTGAGCAGTTGTCGGTAGACGTAAAGCCCATCTTGAACATCCGATGACCTGTATAGTGCACTCTATGTAATATTTTGTATTGAATTAATTGAAGACTGGGATTTCTAATTAGATGAAAGGTTTTTAAGCAAATCTGAGACCAGAAGTTTAGGTCTAAGTTAACTGATAAATCCGCTTCCCATTTTGCAATAGGAAGTGATATTGATTCATCTGTTTTAGAAAGCATTCTGTATATTTTGGATAGTAATTTGGGGGGTTTAAGAGTAAGAAATTGAACCACACTTGGTGGTGTTTGTAGTTCAACTTGACCCGGTTTAAATTTCTTTTTTACTATGGATTTAATTTGTTGATATTCTAAAAATCTTTTCTTGTTGATCCCATATTGTGTAACTAGTCCGTCAAATGAAATTAATTCTGTTCCTTCTAGTATATGTTCTAAATATTTGATTCCTTTATCACTCCAATCTGAAAAGTTTATCATATTATTGTTTTGTAATATGTCAGGGTTGTTCCAGATAGGTGTACGTTTGCATGGGATTAATGAAGACGCCGTCAATTTTAGAAACTCCCACCATGCTGTCAGAGAAGAGCTGATGTTGATGCTTTTAAAGCATTCATGTCGTTGGATGTTTGAGCTGATAAATGGTAGGTCTGAGATCTCTAGATTATTGCAGAGTGCTTGTTCTACATCTCTCCAAGGTTCATCTAAGAGGGTGTGTTTTAGCCATCCTGAGATAAACTGAAGCCTGTTGGCTAAGAAGTAGTGCTGAAAGTTAGGCAGTTCTAGTCCTCCTTTATCCTTGGTCTTTTGTAGTGTTTTTAAGCTTATACGTGGGGGTTTATTTTTCCAAAGGAATTTGGACATACATGAATCTAGAGATCTGAACCAATCTTGTGGCGGTTTAGTTGGGATCATTGAGAATAAATAATTTATTTTTGGTAAGACCATCATTTTTATAGCGGCAACCCTTCCCATGAGTGATATGGGTAGACATTTCCATCTAGCCAGATCATCTTCTACCTTCTTTAAAAGTGGGATATGGTTTAATTTAGTTAGATCTGCAAGCTTGGGAGAAACATTAATACCTAAATATTTTATATTTCCCAATTGCAGTGGTGTAGAAGATGAATTATGGAAGGAGCAATTAATCGGTAGGACTGTAGATTTTGACCAGTTAATTGAGTAATCTGATATTCTTGCAAAAGAGTTTATCAATTCAATCACCCCAGAGATATTGGTTTGTGAATTTTGGAGAAAGAGTAACACATCATCCGCATAAAGGCTGATTTTATGTTCCACGTTCTTGCATTTTATGCCCTTAATTACTGAATTCTGTCTAATTGCTGCTGCTAGTGGTTCAATAAAAAATGCAAATAGTGAAGGGGAGAGTGGGCATCCCTGCCTGGTGCCCCTCAAGAGACAGAAGCTGGAGGATGTCTGGTCATTTGTTCTAACACAAGCTGTTGGGGAATTATATAATATTTTTAACCAGTTTATGAAAGAGGATCCAAAACCAAATTTGTGTAAAGTTGCAAATAGAAGTTTCCAGTTAACTCTGTCAAATGCTTTTTCTGCGTCTAAAGAGAATATTGTAGTTTCTAGGTTTTTACTGTATGAGTAGTCTATCAAATTAAGTAATCTACGTGTATTTGTTGATGAGTGCCTACCTTTTATGAAACCAGTTTGGTTCTAGTGGCGACTGAACGAGTGTCGACAGGTCCTGCGCCTTGTCATCAATCTTTAGCTACATTGTGTCTCTGATGAAAAGAAATCAAAGAATAATCCTCTGCTGCAAGACTCAACCTAACATTAGCCTCTGCGCAGGTGGACTTTTTGCCCTCACAGGGCAAGTCGCTGATCGTCAACGGCACCTTTAAAGGTGTCAAATCAGTCATTGTGCTAGAAAAATGTCCAGTTACTTTTAAAAGGATCAGACTAATGACTGGTCTTATTGAATATTATTCACTAAAATGTTTTCAGGAAGCTCGAGGCCTTGGCGCTGAATCAACCCAGTGTGGGTAACTATTATAACTTTTATCGCCACTCGTACTTCTATCTTAGACACTGTGGCCCCTTTAAAGACTAAACGCCTTAAACCGTCCCGTCAACCATGGCTGAATGACTGCACCTGTACTCTCAGACATGAATGTCGCCAAGCTGAGCGGAGATGGAAGAAAGACAAACTTCAGATCTTCTTGGACAGTCTTCATAATTGCCTGAAGAAATATCAGAAGGCTGTTAAAACCGCAAAAGCCTCTTTTCTATCGGAGATCATTGCGACTAATAGTCATAAGCCACAGGTTCTATTTAGGATTTAACTCGTTGATAAATCCACTCTCCATCATTCAGACTGAGACCTCTCAAGCCCTATGTGAAAAATTCCTTAACAATTTAGATAAAATCACAGCACTAAGATCCTCATATTTACCCATTGTAGACAAACCTCCAACTTCTGAACCCTCAACGGTCCTAGAAAAGTTTGAACCTGTATCTTTTCTAACCCTTAAGGAAGTAATAGGCCAATTGAAAAGCTCTAACTCTTGTCACGATGTGCTTCCCTCTCGCATTATCAAAAATGCCCTGAACACTATAGGACCCTGCATCTCACTTCTAATGAATTCATCACTCTTATCAGGCTGCGTCCCTGCTGCTTTCAAACATGCAGTCGTGCAACCTGTTATCAAGAAAAGGAGTCTCGATCCTAATGTCCTTTCAAACTATAGACCGGTTTATAAACTTCCTTTTATGGCTAAAATCTTAGAGAAAATAGTTCTTAAGCAATTACTATACTTCTTAGAGGCAAATGGAATCAGTGAAAAATTCCAGTCTGGTTTTAAACCTCACCACAGCACCGAGACAGCCCTACTGCACTGTAAAATCTAATATTGTGTTTAATTAAAAATACTAAATAGGCTGAACTCAATTTTTATCAATTTGTTATTAGAACTCGATTTAAATAAGTCACCAGTACTTTTTATGCAAAAATGCTGATAAACTCAATTTATTTGAGTTGTCTTAACTTAGAAAAACTAAGTAAGCTGGAAGTTTTGCTTCTCAGGGCGGAAGGATGAAAGATGTGGTTTGAAAATGCCACGTCACTACCGTCCTCCTCCCTCTCGGATCAGTCCGCATGTTCATGGTGCATTTGTTATGTTGAGCAAACCTGGAGAAGCTTCAGCTCAAGAGATTATTATTGTCATTGCTGTGGATCTTTACCTGATACACTGACTTGGTGAGTAAATGTTTACTCCTATTCAAACAGATTTTGTGGCTTCTTTCAGTTTAGCACCAGGTTTATAATCTTGCTAGCTAGTTAGTGTTAGCCTAGCGTTGCTGCTGCCGCTGGGCTCATGTTACTTAAAAATTAACACCACAGCCTTAAAAACCTTACATAAAACTATGACTGTGAAATTTTCTGTTGATTGTTTGAAATAAAAAAGTGAGATAAGAGCCCAGACAAAATTCTTCGGGAGGTGCAGCCGTTAGGGGAGGGGTGTGGGCGGGATTTTCAATCCATAGCCATAACTAACTAACTAACTAACTAACTAACTAACTAACTAACTAACTATAAATATCATGTTTAACCTGAGTAGCAAAAGACCGCAGGGGGTTGAACATAATAGGCCAGGAGTTAGCTGTGCTTGCCGGCTGAATCGAGCCGGTCGGCTATCATGCTGATGGATAACAGAGCTCTCCGAAAACGTGGAAGCACTTTTGCAAATATGTGATATTTTGATAAATTAAGTAGATATTTGAGCATTACACAGCTACATTCTCACCTGAAAATATCTTAAAAGGTTATTTTGTGACCCAGAAAGGGTAGTCTGGGGAAAAGGAGGATCGCATTTGTCGGTCGCGGTTGTCGGAGCCTGTGCATACTTGTAAGCGCGGCAATGGCGGAGGAGCGCGGCTAAAAAACGTATTACTTTTTCTGGGTCACAAAATAAACGAAACCGACCAATTAAACAAATTGTCCCCAAGCAAACCTGGAAAATCACAAAATAGTCCAAAACAAAAGTCCATGAAAGGCACTGGAGCAGAGGAAACAGTCTATAAACATTTCAGGGTGGCGACCATGACTCCAGGCAAAGAAAGTTCAAAAGCACCACTCAGGAGGCCGACCCGGAGGACGGCTGCACAGGAGATTATACAGTTCAGGGGGCCGACCAGGGGGCCGACCAGGGGGGCCGACCAGGGGGCCGACCAGGGGGGCCGACGGCTCAACAGTCCATGACTGAACAGCTCAGGGGGCCGACCGCGGAGCCATCGGTGGCGACGAAGCAGGTCAGGAGGCCGGCCGCACTGGCGACGAAGTCCGGTCAGTGGCCTGGAAGGTGGCCGCTGACGCCAAACCTGGCATGGACGACGTTTAGCAGGCTGAGCCGGACATGGACCAGGCGAGGCAGGACCAGGCGAGGCAGGACCAGGCGAGGCAGGACCAGGCGGTGGCGCTGCAAGCAACGGCGTGGAAGCCGCAGGTTGTGGAACAGAAGGAGGCTGGACGGGCTCCTCGGGCCCTCCAGCTGATGAGGCATGAGGCTGGACGGTCTCCTCGGGCCCCCCCGCTTGAGCAGATGCAGGACCAGTAGGTGCAGAGACCACTGGCTGAACAGAAGGCTGAGCAGGTCGTGGAGCAGATGACTGAGCTGAACACTGGGGAGATGGCTGAGCTAACGGTAACACAGGAAATTGAACTATGGACTGAGCTGCTAACAGAGCTAATGGCTGAGCTATAGACTGAAATGCATGCAGTAGTGATGGTGGTGATGATGGTTGTGGACTTAACTCTCCTGAGCCTCTGGAACACAGGGAGGACTGCTGGGCGGGCTTGCCTGAGCCTTCAGCAGTAACAAGAACGGGTGCAGGCACCTGCTGGACACTAGCCGCTCCCCCCCAAGGAGTAGGTACGGGTGCGGAGATGGGCCGTAGCCTGACTGACCTCACCCTGGGGACCGGTATGGGTGCAAGGGTGGACTGGTTCCCAGCCCCCCTCACCCTGGAAGCCGGGACAGGCACCAGCAACGGCTGGGCAGCTGCCGTTTTCACCCGAGGAGCTGGTACAGGTGCAGAAACTGACGTGTGGGACGGCAATGCAGAGGCTGGAGCGTGAACATCAGAAGAAAAACGGAGCAGTCCCACCTGAAGCGGCCGAGGCTTGGGTGCGAGTGGGGCAACAAGCAGAGGCTTTTGGCAACTTCGGGGACCTCCAAAAGCCATGGCTTCCAGCGGAGCTCCTCCTCCAGCTGGGCGATGGCTGCCTCCTGGCGCTCATACAGCTCACTGTCTGCTGGGTCCATGTAATGGTTGGATTGTTCTGTCACAGTCTGCCGAGGAAAACTGAGTGGAGTGTGAAGAGTGGACCCAGGTGCAGACACTCTCAAACTCAAACTTAACTGATGATGAGCTGTTTATTAAGGCAGACAGAACAGTACAAAATAAAAGGGCAAAAACAATGCAAACTAAGCAATAACCTAAACTGGGTAAACTAGAAAGGAAGCATGAACTATGAAAAATCCTGGCAACCAGAAAAACAAACAAAACTCTAAACATGGCAATGTTGATGAGGATATATGAAAACCTGAACGCAGGTCATGGCATGGGAACCATGCAGACGATCCAACAAAGACTGAATGAGAACGCACAGACTAAATACACACAGGAGGCTAATGAGAGAAGTGGGAACACATGGGGGAACAGCTGACACACATGAACATAACAACGTCACAGTGGAAGAGTAAAACTAAACATGATGAACACAGGAACACAAGACCTCCTCGCATGATAAAAATGAACTTAGAAAACCTGAAGGGCTTAAACATAAACTAAAACTCAAAACGCTGGGTCAAAAGACCTAGGATCGTGACAGTAAGATTATAACAGTGATGGCAATATAATTGTTTGTTGTTCAGCAGAACAGTGTCCAGTATGTTGGCTGTTATACTTTGTTGTGTTTGAAAATAAAAGTTGGGCTCATTTTAACATCATTACAAAAAGTGTTGTTAATTATTTTTAATCATATTCAGGTTACCACAAATTGTTTAATTTAGTTGAACTTGAAATGTTTGTCAGTAGGTAAACAATTAGTATTGTACAGTCAGAAATATCAAGTTATTCTTAATACTGCAGACTTGCAATGAAGAAGTTGTCCTAACAGTCATCTTAAGTAAGCTTTACTTAGTTTTTTTGAGGCAACGAGTTTACATGTTTTTTTTTAGTTCTATGAACTAATTAGATTTTACAGTGTGAGGGTTTTTAATGACCTCCTTGTAACTGTTGATGCAGGGCGTCCTGTGGTTTTATTTCTTTTAGACTTGTCCTCCGCCTTCGATACAGTTGATCATGACATCCTCCTTTCAAGGCTTGAACATGTAGTTGGTCTTAAAGGCAAAGTACTTTCATGGTTCAAATCACACTTAGCTGAGAGAACTTTCTCTGTCTCTATGGGGAATCATTCTTCCTCCTCCCCACCCCTCTGCTGTGGTGTGTCCCAGGGGTCTGTGTTAATTCCTACGCTGTTCTCTTTGTATCTGCTACCCCTGGGACAAATTTTCAGAAATCATAATATTTCTTTCCATTGTTATGCGGATGATATCCAAATCTATTTTCCCCTGGATTTGGATCTCCAGTCCCCACTATAGCCGTTGTTCAACTGCCCGCGTGATGTTAGAGACTGGCTACTGCACAACTCTCTCACCCTTAATGAAAACAAAACAGGAATGATCATATTTGACAGTCACTTGCCCTTGAAACAGCTATCGGATACCTTGGGATCCTATGCCAGTCATCTTTCATTTACTGTCAGAAACCTTGGAGTAGTGCTGGATAGTTCCCTCAAATTACACAAGCAAGTGGCTGCAGTGGTGAAAACCAGCTTCTACCAACTACGCCAAATTTCCAAGGTAATGCCCTACTTACGACATAATGACCTTGAAAAGCTCATTCATGCTCTTGTTACTTTGAGATTGAACTACTGTGATTCTCTTTATTTAGGCCTCCAACTTTCCCTCATCCATCACCTGCAACTAATAATTGTCAGGGTCCTGGGACTGGGCGACCCAGGATCCCTGAGCAGTCATGTATTATATTATTATTATTATTATTATTATTATTATTATTATTATTATTATTGTTGTGTATTTTGGTGTTGCTCCCCCTTCCCTGTGCTTGTGTATATGTGTGTGTGGGTGGCTGAGCACTTGTTTATAGGCGGCGTCAGGCCTGGAGGGTGTGGCCCTGCAAGGGGACTGGCCACACCCGAAGCCACACACCTGCTGCTGATCAGGCCTCGTCGGGGGAGCTACTTAAGAGAGTCTTGGAGCTCCCACCGGCGCGGGATCATTGCATGAGACTCCACGTTAGTCACCCTGTCTAAGTTTAGTCAGAAAGTGTATGCCTGCCATTCTGAGTGTCCTGACAGCTGCCGTTATTGTTTCCCGCAGGGAGAGCGTGGAAGGCACGGAGAGCAGCGAGCACCGGGGGGTGCTGACACGGGAGCAGAGAGCACACGGACTATTCACGGGAGACACGACACGGGAGTCTGGGAGAACACGGGGATTTATTGTTACGTTGTTTTCACTCTGTAAATAAACACACTGCTTGAACTTTGAGCTCCGCGCCTGGGTCCTCCTCCTTCCCCACATCCCCACGGTGTGCCATGCCGCACCGTGACAGAATGATCCCGCCACTTATGGACCCAGCGGTCTCTGAGGAGAGGCTCAGGAGGGAAATTATGGACAAAGTGTACCGCATGTGTGACTTGTGGTGGGAGAAGCCAGCGGAAGGTTTGCGTCGCGCCGTGGAGAGGCGGCTGCAGGAGATGCTTTTTAAATTCCCCTGGCTGGTGGGCTCCCTTAATGCGGTGGTCCTGGACTTTCTACTTTCCACCCTCCACCTCCACTCTCCTCCTCAGGCTGCCCACCAGCTCGGACAGCTGGTGGTTTCACTGCCTGAGACGCCGGCCCCGACGTCTACACGGAAACGACGTTCGCGCCGCCAGCGTTCCTCACCGCAGCCACATCCACGGTCATCTCAAGAGCCGGCTGTGGTGAGTAGTACGGACAATTTTCCATTTCCCTCACCATCTGTGTTTGTGTCTGCAGTGGACGAGCTGACAGCGCAGGTAACATCACCTCGGTCAGAGGTCTTCACACCACTCGCTGCTTCACCATCTGCGGTTGTGGCGCTGTCGTCATCTCATCCGCATGTGGTCATCCCTCAGCCATCTTCTCCACCAGCGGCAGCCTCCATTCCACTACCCACTCCAGCAGCCCTGTCCGGAGGGGGCGACCTCACACGCGTCCAACGCCTGATGGACTGGGTAACTCACACCACCAACGCAAGGGCAAGAGTGGTGGGGTTAAATGCCATCGAGGCACTCCTGGAGGGAAACCCCTACCTCGGCCAGCTCAAGGGAGTTTCCGCCTGCCTTTGCACCCTGCGTAAAGCCCGGGGGGTAGTGCAAGCTCGGGAGACCTCAGACTTTGTCCAGCTGCAGCAGGAGCTCAGCATGCCCGAGCAGGAGCTCAGTGAGCCGGAGGAGCCCGCTCCGTCAGCTGAGGCGCTCAGCGAGCCGGAGGAGCTCAGCATGCCCGAGCAGGTGCTCAGCGAGCCGGAGGAGCTCAGCATGCCCGAGCAGGAGCTCAGCGAGCCGGAGGAGCCCGCACCGCCAGCTGAGGAGCTCGGCGAGCCGGAGGAGCCCGCACCGCCAGCTGAGGAGCTCGGCGAGCCGGAGGAGCCCGCACCGCCAGCTGAGGAGCCCGGCGAGCCGGAGGAGCCCGCACCGCCAGCTGAGGAGCCCGGCGAGCCGGAGGAGCCCGCACCGCCAGCTGAGGAGCCCGGCGAGCCGGCTGAGGAGCCCGGCGAGCCGGAGGAGCCCGCACCGCCAGCTGAGGAGCCCGGCGAGCCGGAGGAGGAGCTCTCGCTGCCAGCCGAGGAGGAGCTCTCGCTGCCAGCCGAGGAGGAGCTCTCGCTGCCAGCCGAGGAGGAGCTCTCGCTGCCAGCCGAGGAGGAGCTCTCGCTGCCAGCCGAGGAGCAGCTCAGCGAGCCGGAGGAGCAGCTCAGCGAGCTCTCGCTGCCAGCAGCCGAGGAGGAGCTCTCGCTGCCAGCAGCCGAGGAGGAGCTCTCGCTGCCAGCAGCCGAGGAGGAGCCGGAGCTCAGCGAGCCGCCAGCCGGGGAGCAGCTCAGCGAGCCGGAGGAGCAGCTCAGCGAGCTCTCGCTGCCAGCAGCCGAGGAGGAGGAGCTCTCGCTGCCAGCAGCCGAGGAGGGACCCGCTCAGCCGGAGCCGGAGATCAGCGGACCGGAGGGACCTCCACGTCTAGCGCGGCCTCCTCGCCATCTACGTCCGGTGCGTCCACGTCAGCGGTCGGCGCGTCATGGGCCTGGTGCCACGCCTCGCTGTTGCTCACCGGAGCAGCGCCGCCGCCACCGGACCCGTGGCAGGCCACCAGAACCGTTCCGCCGCCACCGGACCCGTGGCAGGCCGCTAGAGGGGCAGCGCCGCCGCCACCGGACCCGTGGCAGGCCACCGGAACCGTTCCACCGCCACCGGACCCGTGGCAGGCCGCCGGAGGAGCAGCGCCGCCGCCACCGGACCCGTGGCAGGCCACCAGAACCGTTCTGCCGCCACCGGACCCGTGGCTGGCCGCCGGAGGAGCAGCGCCGCCGCCACCGGACCCGTGGCAGGCCCCCTGAACTGTTTTGCTGCTGCTGCCAGACCCGGGGCCGTCCGCCGGAGCTGCTACGTCACCGCCGTTGGGCTCGAGGTAGGCCCCCTGAACTCTCTTGTTGTGTTGATGGGCCACCTGTGACTGTTTGTGGCGTCTTTTCGTTTTCTTTTTGCACCGCTGCGGGATGCGCGGTCTGACTCTGAGACTGTGGACTGGGTCGGTTTGTGGTTTTGTTTTGCTTGTTTTGGTTCTGGCCCTCCGTCCTGGTTCCCCCAGCCGCCCGCCCTGGGTTGGTTGTGCTGTTTTTTTGTTTTGGTTTTGGGGTCGTCGGGAGCCGACCCTTAGAGGGGGGGTACTATCAGGGTCCTGGGACTGGGCGACCCAGGATCCCTGAGCAGTCATGTATTATATTATTATTATTATTATTATTATTATTATTATTATTATTATTGTTGTGTATTTTGGTGTTGCTCCCCCTTCCCTGTGCTTGTGTATATGTGTGTGTGGGTGGCTGAGCACTTGTTTATAGGCGGCGTCAGGCCTGGAGGGTGTGGCCCTGCAAGGGGACTGGCCACACCCGAAGCCACACACCTGCTGCTGATCAGGCCTCGTCGGGGGAGCTACTTAAGAGAGTCTTGGAGCTCCCACCGGCGCGGGATCATTGCATGAGACTCCACGTTAGTCACCCTGTCTAAGTTTAGTCAGAAAGTGTATGCCTGCCATTCTGAGTGTCCTGACAGCTGCCGTTATTGTTTCCCGCAGGGAGAGCGTGGAAGGCACGGAGAGCAGCGAGCACCGGGGGGTGCTGACACGGGAGCAGAGATCACACGGACTATTCACGGGAGACACGACACGGGAGTCTGGGAGAACACGGGGATTTATTGTTACGTTGTTTTCACTCTGTAAATAAACACACTGCTTGAACTTTGAGCTCCGCGCCTGGGTCCTCCTCCTTCCCCACATCCCCACGGTGTGCCATGCCGCACCGTGACAATAATAATAATAATAATAACTTTATTTATAAAGCGCTTTCAAACAAAGTGCTGTACAACAAAAGCGATAAATAAAATAAAAGCGATACATAGCAATACAGGTAAAAGACACAATACAAGTTAAAAACAATAAAAATTTAAAAACTGAAAGCCATAGAATTAAAACATGTAGGATAGGGTGAACAAATGTGTCTTCAACTTAGTTTTAAAAACCTCCACAGAGCATGCCGAATATCTTGAGGGAGGTTGTTCCACAGAAATGGGGCACGAAAAGAAAAAGCACACTGTCCAACTGTCTTGTTTCTGGCTCTAGGAACCTTCAGAAAGCCAGAGTCCTGAGATCGTAGAGCACAAGATGGAACATAAAGGTGTAAAAGGTTGGAGAGGTATGAAGGTGCCAATCTGTTCATTTTTTGCACCATCTGTAGACCTCTAAAACCTTTCTTTGGTAGGCCAGAATCAGAATCATGTTTATTGGCCAAGTATATGTGCAGGCACATACAAGGAATTTGGTTCCAGTAGATGGTGGCTCTCAAGCACAGCAATGTAAATCACACACACACACACACACGTGTCTATATATACATTACACATGCGTACACATACATGCACAAAGCTGTGTAAACCAACTATAAATAACTAATCTAAACTTATATACATAAAATACAGAAATGAATGAGGTGGAATGAATACCACAAAATGTACATAAGGTGCAGCTGCAGTCTGGCAGTGGGAGCAGTGTGACAGGTCAACTGTTTAGAAGGGAGATGGCGAGGGGAAAGAAACTGTTCCTGTGTCGGGTGGTCCTGGTCTGCAGGCTTCTGTAGGCTTCTGCCAGAGGGCAGCAGATCAAAAAGTCTGTGTGCAGGGTGTGAGGGGTCTGTGATGATTTTCTCTGCCCATTTCCTGGTTCTTGAGAGGTACAGATCCTGGATGGAGGGCAGGGGTGCGCCGATGATCCTTTCTGCTGCCCGTACAGTCCGCTGCAGTCTGCTCCTGTTCTGTTTAGTGGCTGCACCATACCAGACTGTGATGGAGGAGCACAGGACAGACTCAATGACCGCAGTGTAGAACTGGATCAGCAGCTCCTGTGGGAGACTGTACTTCCCCAGTTGTCTCAGGAAGTATATCCTCTGCTGGGTCTTTTTGAGGATGGGGTTGATGTTGGTCTCCCACTTCAGGTCCTGGGAGATGGTGGTACCCAGGTATACAATTTTAAATAACCTGGCACCCAGCTACTTAATCAACCTGCTTGACCTATACATCCCCATGAGAGCACTCAGATCCTCTAACCAGGGACTCTTAATGTAACCAATGTCTCGATGGAAGAGTAGGGGTATCGTACGTTTGCTTTTGCCGCACCAAAACTCTGGAACAGCTTGCCGATTGATGTCTGTGCGTCGGAATCCATCCAATCCTTTAAATCACATTTAAAAACCCACCTATTTAAGCCTTCCAAACAACTTAGTTTTAAACTTTTCCCCGGTTCATTCTTGTTGCCACGTCACCATCTTATAAATGTATTTTCTTTTGCTGATGCTATGTTCCCCTGGGGGGGGGGGGGGTGTCTAGGCGGTGAGGGGGAAGTAACAAAAGTGACCGGGTCAGAAAAAGGAGTCAAGGAGGCGAGACAATTAAATAAAACAGTTTTATTGAAGTAATTCAACTAAAAGAGACGGACAAGCCGTTATCACCATAAAACACCAACAAAACACAAACAAAACTCAGGCGTTGGTCAAATAAAGCAAAAAGTCAAAAGGAAAGCGCAGCTCACTAGCTGGAAACCACACTACACAGCTCACTAGCTGGACAACACACTACACAGCTCACTAGCTGGAAACCACACTACACAGCTCACTAGCTGGACAACACACTACACAGCTCACTAGCTGGAAACCACCGCAAACACTCAGCTCACTAGCTGTACCCACACAAAATGGCACTCTGGCCCAGAGCTCACCCTGCTCTGGGCTTAAATACCCTTAATTGCTGATGGGAGTCAGCTGTACAAGAGGGAAAGGTGGTATCTCAGGCAGGGGAGGTAGTGGGACACGCCCACACAGGCACCCTCAGGAGAGAGAGAGAGGCTAGGGCCGTAACACTGATAACTGTATTTTCCTGCTCCTTTACTGCTGTAACCCCGCAAATGCAGCTCGTCTGTGAAGCACTTTGATATACCTGGGTCTTTACAATGTGCTATAGAAATAAAATTGAAACTGAAGATTGCACCTGGTGCCATTGCACATGAAGGAGACAGTGTGAGAGGTACAATTGTGTATGAGATGTCTGCATGTGTGTGGTCCTCTGCAGAGACCATGTTGTGGAGTCTGACAGCAGTGGGGAGGAAAGACCTGCGAAATCTCTCCGTCCCACATCGTGGGTGCCGCAGCCACTGAAGGAGCTGCATGGGGTGGGAGATGTTGTCCAACAGGCATGACAGCTTAGCCACCATTCTCCTGTCACTCACCACCTCCACTGGGTCCAGAGTGCATCCTAGAACAGAGCTGGCCCTCCGGATCAGCCTGTATTGTTGAATTGGTGATAAAAATCAGCACAATTGTACATGTGTCTTCAACCCAGCCACTCTGGGTTTCCTGTCAGGTGATCTGGAACTCGATGTGGGGGAAGCTAGGGTGCTGTTGTACTGATGGAAGGCAAGGCAAGGCAAGTTTATTTGTATAGCACAATTAAACAACAAGGTGATTCAAAGTGCTTTACAGAGACATTAGAAACAAAAACAAATAAAAAGCATGATTTAAAATTGATTAAAACAAGAAAACAAACTAACTAACTAATCAACAAACAAACAAAACAGTATATAAAATCAAAACAGATAAAATCAGAACAGTAGATAAAATCAGTAGTTAGTGTAAGTTTTGAAATTTAAGCTTAAAGTGTGGATTTGGTGCTTTATTCAAATGCAGCTGAGAACAGGTGAGTCTTCAACCTGGATTTAAATAAACTGAGTGTTTCAGCTGATCTGAGGCTTTCTGGGAGTTTGTTCCAGATATAAGGAGCATAAAAGCTGAATGCAGCTTCTCCATGTCTGGTTCTGATTCTGGGAACTGATAAAAGACCGGATCCAGATGACCTGAGGGATCTGGAAGGTTCATACTGGGTCAGGAGGTCACTGATGTATTTTGGTCCTAAACCATTCAGAGCTTTATAGGCCAGCATCAGAACTTTAAAGTCTATCCTCTGACGGACAGGCAGCCAGTGTAAGGACCTCAGAGCTGGACTGATGTGGTCCACTTTTTTGGTCTTAGTGAGGACTCGAGCAGCAGAGCTCTGAATGAGTTGTAAAAAACTGATGTTTTAGGTAGACCTGTAAAGATGCTGTTACAGTAATCAAGCCTGCTAAAGATGAATGCATGGACTAGTTTTTCCAGGTCCTGTTGAGACATCAGATCTTTGATCCTTGAAATATTCTTGAGGTGATAGTAAGCTGACTTTGTTATTGTCTTAATGTGTTTTTCTAAGTTTAGGTCTGCATCCATCACTACACCCAAATTTCTCGCCTGGTTTGTGGTTTTTAGATGTATAGATTGAAGTTCTCTGGTGACCTGTAATCGTTTTTCTTTGGCGCCAAAGACTATTTGTCACGGCTGGCGGAGGGAGTCGTGTGGTGTGGAGGAAAAGGAGGACCCAAAATGCAGCAAACTGATGATACGAGTGACGTTTTATTTACAGGGTGGTAGTGGCAAAAACAGGCAATGAAGCACGAGTAATTGCAAACGGAAACCTAAACTGGGAGAAACTAAGTGACAAACCTGGGACCATACAAAGGGGTGCGGGGCAGAGAGACGCAGAGACAGGAACACCATAGAACGCAGATGAATGTCGATTAACGCAGTGATACATGGATGAACGCAGACGAGCCGACAACGAACACAGACCGACACCCACTAAATATACACACACAAGGTAATCAGGTAATCACACACAGGAGGGAAGAACAGCTGAACCTAATACACCTGGGGACCGGAGGAGACAAGCTGAACACAATAACAGACACAGACCTTCAGAACAGAACAGGAAATCCAGAACACGAGCCTTCAAAATAAAACAGGAAACAGACTGATGTACAACACAACACGGGGACATGAACAGAGCACCAAGGACAGACACAGGTAGGGCGGACAATACACCAAACTTCAGGTTAACCCTAAACTAATACAGATCAGAAAAAACGCAAAACGCTGGGTCAACGACCCAGGACCATGACACTATTACCTCAGTTTTGTTTTTGTTTAGCTGGAGAAAATTGTGGCACAACCAGTCATTAATTTCCTCAATGCATTTACCAAGAGCCTGTACAGGGCCTTGGTCTCCTGGTGACATTGTGATATATATTTGTGTGTCATCTGCACAGCTGTGATAATTTATTTTGTTGTTCTTTATAATCTGTGCCAGTGGGAGCATGTAAATGTTAAACAGAAGGGGTCCCAAGATGGAACCTTGGGGAACTCCACATGTGATACTTGTCTGCTCAGATGTGAAGTTACCTATTGATACAAAGTATTTCCTGTTTTCTAAGTATGTTTTGAATGGAAGAGGAGAAGGAAGAGGGAGGTCCTTTTTCGGTCAGGTGGAGAGCAGCTACAACCAATCAAAGGGCAGTGGTGCCAGCAGCAGCTACAATCAAAGCATTGATTCTTTTCACTGGTTGTGTCTCTCTTGGAAAAGCCTTCTTACTGGGTCAACCTCCTCCAACATGGGGGAGGTTGACCTCCATGTTGGACCTCCACCACTTCCACAGATGATTCCAGGTTCAGGCTCCTTGACATCCATCCTGGTGCTCTGCTGTACCTGCTCTGTGACTCCTGACTGCTCTCACCTCCCATCGTTTTTGCAGAGCGAGCAGGTGTGGAAAATTTCTTTGATTAACTCATGGGTAGGAAGTAAAAACCTTTTCAAAATAAAAGCATGCAAAAATATATAAACCACACTACAAAACCAAACCAATAAAAGACAGAATAAAACTACTTCTATCACTGTTACATCAGTTTGAGGAGATCCTTCTGGTGACTGAACTGTAGAAACTGCTGTCTACTGTGTTTCCATGGAGAACCAGTGCAGTCATGTGACTTCACATGTCTAATTAGCATCCCAGTTCTGAGGCTGTCTGTGCACTGGAATCATTTGGTATTTTAAAACATTCTGTTTGTTTGTTTTCTCCAAGCAAGATACTCTAATCATTGCTTACAGCTCAGATTTCCCATGTCACTTATATAACATCAGACACATGGCAAAGAAGTATTTAAGACCACTAGGACAGGCAGAAAGCAAAGAAAGGCTTCATGGCCACCAGCAGAAACCACTCAGAGTTCCCACATTTGACCTGGTCCTCTCTTAACTTGTGTGCACTGATCTCAGTGTTACCTAAGATTTACATGTGATCTGTGATCAATAATAATAATAATGGATACTTTATTGATCCCCATGGGGAAATTACTTGTTTTTCTCTGCATTTGACCCATTCACTCAGTGAAGCAGTGGGCAGCCCACTAAGCAGGCGCCCGGGGAGCAGTGTGTAGGGACGGTACCTTGCTCAGGGGTACCTCAGGGTAGCCGTTAAGTGGATTCGAACCGCCGACCTTCCGATCATGGGGCGACCACTTTACCTACTGAGCTATCCCTGCCCCTTAAAAAATCTTCATGTTACTCGTGCACGGGAGAGACCGGACAGAGCGCCGTTCCTTCGTCTGACCCCAGTTGCTCTCGTCATCAGAGCAACCCCCTAAGCCTCGTAGAGAGTCCAGTCCAGTCATGAATAGATAACATGGTGCACAACCAGATTATATGCTGACTGCCAACCCTTTCATGTGATGTCAAATTCAAATTCAAATTTTATTCGTCACATACACAGTCGTACACAGTACGATATGCAGTGAAATGCTTAGACAACTGCTCATGACCTAAAGAAAAAAAAAGAAAAGGCTATGAATAAGATAGGAAATAAATATGAAAATTAAAAAGGGTAAATTTAACTAGGAAGGAATAAAATAAAAATGAAATATAAAAATTAAGTTTAAAATGAGATAACTGTACAACACAAATTAGAATGAAGGGTAAATTTAACTGGGAAAGAATAAGATAAAATATATAAATTAAAGTTGAAAATAAAATAACTGTACAACAAAATATACAATACACAGTATAGAAATATATAAGAATGTATGAAGAAATATAAATATATATATATATATACACACAATAACAGCAGCTGTACAAGTATTAACTGGAAATGAGGAAATATAATGTCCAGTGTTGTGCAATCCACATTATTTAGTGTCTTGTGCAGTGCAAATATGCTTAAAGTGATTTAAGTGATGAAGTGAAAACAATGTCCAGAAGGTCCAGTGTGTGTGTAAGAACTGTATGTGTGGGTCAGTACTGTGTGGTGGTGTGATTGAGAGACCGTATCGCCTGCGGGAAGAAGCTCCTCCTCAGTCTCTCTGTGTTGGTCTTCAGGGAGCGGAATCGCTTTCCTGACCTCAACAGAGAGAACAGTCTGTTGTTGGGATGGCTGAGGTCCTTCACGATCTTTCTGGCCTTGGTCCAGCACCGCCTGCTGTAGATTGAGTGCAGGTCAGGGAGCTCGGAGCGGATGGTGCGCTCAGCTGACCGCACAACCCTCTGTAGAGCTCGTCTGTCCTGCATGGTGCTGTTCCCGAACCAGGTTAAGATGTTTCCCGTCAGGATGCTCTCTATGGTGCACGAGTAAAAGTTCCTGAGCACCTTGGAGGGCAGTTGGAAGTCTCTCAAGCGTCTGAGGTGGTAGAGACGCTGACGGGCCTTTTTCACCACGGTGTTGATGTGACAGGACCATGACAGGTCCTGCGTGATGTGAACTCCGAGGCATTTGAAGCTGTCCACTCTCTCCACTGGGCACTCGTTGATGACAGGGGTCTGGTAGTTCCTCTCCTGCTTAGTGCTGAAGTCCACTATCAGCTCCTTTGTCTTACTGACGTTTAGAAGGAGGTTGTTCCTCTGGCACCAGTTCTCCAGATTCCTAATCTCCTTCAGGTAGGCCGTCTCGTTGTTATCAGAGATCAGGCCCACCACGACGGTGTCGTCAGCAAACTTGATGATGGTGGTGGAGCTGGTAGTGGCCACACAGTCATATGTGTACAAAGAGTACAGCAGGGGGCTCAGAACACACCCCTGGGGGGCTCCAGTGCTGAGAGTGGTGGAGGCTGAGACATGTCCGCCCATCCTTACTGCCTGAGGTCTGCCAGTTAGGAAGTTGGAGATCCACTGACACATAGATGAGCTGAGTCCCAGATGCTCCAGCTTGGTGGTGAGTGTGGAGGGAATTATGGTGTTAAATGCAGAGCTGTAGTCTATGAAGAGCATTTTAACATAATTCCCCCTTCTAGTGTCCAAGTGAGTGAGTGATGTGTGGAGGAGATGAGAGATGGCATCGTCTGTGGAACGATTTGGACGGTAAGCGAACTGTCTTGGGTCCAGTGTGTCTGGTAGTGAAGAAATGATGAAGTCTCTGACCAGGCGTTCAACACTTAGAGTCCCCCGAGAGCAGCAGTGCCCTTTCTACCTTTAAAACCCGCCTTCCAGCCAAATGGCTGGTAGGCTTTTAGCTAGGCTTTAGCTTCAGCCAAGTGGAAGCTAAATTGTCTAGTCATTCATATGTAAATTAGTTTGTTATCTGGGAATTCTGGAGGGGAGTGGGGGTGTGTGAATGAGGGGGTGGGGAAGCTGCTAAAAGCTGTGAACTTCCTTTTGTGTTTCATCTTGATGCATTCTCAATCATCCAGGGAAATAAATCTCCAAAAGTCACCAACTTGGAGTGTTTCAGTTTGCCATCTTAGGGAGAAATCAACACACATGGGTGTATGTCCTTTGTTGCTGAGATTTACTGATAAAAACAGTACAAAAAACCAACCATTTGTACACATATTTACAAATAATAATAAAAAGTGAGTGAGTACATTTCAACATTTTCAGCAATCACTCACAATCCTGGCACTGCCATGGTATCTGTAGTCTGCATTTACCACATGTGTATCTGTAGCAGTGAACACATCGCACAGTGGCATGATTGTTCTTGCATTTGTGTTTGACCTGACACATGGCTCTTTTTCCAGGGCTAGGTGTGGAGGGTTGTGTCCAAAGCAACTGTTCTTTTCTTGCCTTCTTCCCAGCTAAATGAGAGTGAGCCAACTCTCTTGCAAGCTCCCCCAGGTCCACCCGTCTTTCCTTCGTCCCGGTGCATGCTTGATACAGCACATGTGCATTCAGTGCTGCCATGTCAATCATGTTGTAAAACACGGCAACTGGCCAGCGCCGTGTTCCTCTGCAGACAGTGTACTCCCGAACCTTCCTTTTGGTAGTGTTGGGAAGCTGGGAAGAAGGCAAGAAAAGAACAGTTGCTTTGGACACAACCCTCCACACCTAGCCCTGGAAAAAGAGCCATGTGTCAGGTCAAACACAAATGCAAGAACAATCATGCCACTGTGCGATGTGTTCGCTGCTACAGATACACATGTGGTAAATGCAGACTACAGATACCATGGCAGTGCCAGGATTGTGAGTGATTGCTGAAAATGTTGAAATGTTCTCACTCACTTTTTATTATTATTTGTAAATATGTGTACAAATGGTTGGTTTTTTGTACTGTTTTTATCAGTAAATCTCAGCAACAAAGGACATACACCCATGTGTGTTGATTTCTCCCTAAGATGGCAAACTGAAACACTCCAAGTTGGTGACTTTTGGAGATTTATTTCCCTGGATGATTGAGAATGCATCAAGACGAACACAAAAGGAAGTTCACAGCTTTTAGCAGTTCCCCCACCCCCTCATTCACACACCCCCACTCCCCTCCAGAATTCTCAGGTAACAACCTAATTTACATATGAATGACTAGCCAATTTAGCTTCCACTTGGCTGAAGCTAAAGCCTAGCTAAACACCTACCAGCCATTTGGCTGGAAGGCGAGTTTTAAAGGTAGAAAAGCCAAATGGCTGCTCTCGGGGGACTCTAAGTGTCAAAGCACTTCATCACGACTGAGGTGAGGGCTACAGGGCGATAGTCATTGAGAGAAGCAGGGTGGGGTTTCTTTGGGACAGGAACAATGATGGACTCTTTGAAGCATGTGGGGATCACCGACTGACATAAAGAGATGTTGAATATCTCAGTGAACACAGGGGCTAGCTGGTATGCGCAGACTCTGAGGATACGACCTGGGATGCCGTCTGGTCCTGCTGCTTTCCTGGTGTTCACTCTCTTGGAGGCTCTCCTTACTTCATGCTCGGAGATGACGAGCACGTTTCCGGTGCTGGCAGTATCTTCCTGTCTGCTGCCGTTAGCGCCGCTAGCACTAGCGTTGTTGGAGTCCTTAGCTGCAGCCTCGAAGCAAGCATAGAAATGTTCAGCTCGTCTGCCAGAGTCACGGCCGCGTTCGCCATACCGGTTGTTGGTGGGTGTGCACTGATGTGCTGATAATTATATGAAAATAAAGTGCTCTTAAAAACACAGAATAAAAAGTCCTTTTCCCGAGTCCTGCCCGTGTCAGCCTGACCCACACAAACCTCCATCTCCAACCTCTGATACATCCGAGCGTGTCAGGGCACATTCACTTTCAATGCCATTGTCTGATGATGTGGCTTTGCTGCAGCTTGTGTTGTCCAAACTCCTCGTCTGCATGTAGCAAAAGAAGGCCTCCAATGCCACGGGCTTAATGTGCTGACAAATGTCAGGGAGGCCATGCATTAAGACAATACAGCTGCTCTCCTCAGCTCCAGACATTTATGAACTGTTGTTAAGAGAAGAGACACATTGCTCCAATGAAAGTCAAAGTGATTGATCTTTTTCTTAAAATGCTTCATTTTCTCACTTCAAACATTTGGATTTCCTTTACATTTCACACAGTGTGATTTTAGAAAGAGTATAATATTAAAAGATAGAAACATCCTGTGTCAGCACTGATCAAATATAAACTACAGAGTGGAACTTTTCACTGTGTGACATGTGCTGTAGGGGGGACGGCTTTGAGTCGTGTTGCATTCATTTGCACATTAAAGAATTTAAAAAAAGAATGAATATGGAATAACACAAGTGCGGCAGAATAATATTGACGTTAGCATATTTCTGTAAGTGGGTCTTTCCCTCAGGATACTGTGACCAAAGAGGAAAGAACATGTTGGAACTGAGGTGCAATGCCACTGCAGGGTGGAGAAGATGCAAGAATTTTGGAGGAAGGTGAAAGTGTACTGTGCAAGTTAGGAGTGGCAGGTTTAATCTAGGCCATTTCACACAGGTGGATTCACTAGTACTGACAGAATAATCTCCCTGAGCTCTCCCAGCAAAACAGACTCCCTGTGATTTAATTTGTCTTTCAATCACAAGTCCACAAGTGTTTCCAGCATTTATGATGATATTCAGAGATGTATGAAGTTTATAGTTACAGTGTATCACAGTAGGGTCATGCTTTGTTATGCAAACACAGATCAAAAGAATCTGTTCTTGTGCTGTAAGCTATCTGTCCTGATAGACCTCCTGCCAGAGGGTACTGACTCAAGGGTCCACTGGGGAGGTGGGCTGTGCTCCTCGTGAATTTGACCATCATCTCCTCAGGTTGTTGGCTCTGCATCAGGTCACCATATTGTCAGCCTCCCACCTTTAGCACAGTGTTCAGGCTTGTTGGGGTCGAAACTCATCCAAATTGTTGGTAGCGGTTCTGAAAACCTTCCAGTCATGCCTGCAGATCCTTCACAGCCTCCATGTGTTGACATAGAAAGACTGAGATACTGTCTGCATCCACCTCAGCGTCCAGCACTGACCCACACAGCTAGGTTTCCACGAAAGCAGCAAAAACAGAACACATCTTTGTTTTTCACCATCAGTAGCTGGGATTCATCTGTTTTCCTGCCCAGTGAGAGTGTGTGTGTTGGAGAAGCATTGTCCCAGTGCTATTCCTCCCTCTCCTTTAGTCTCACAAACAACAACAGTGTGGGCACCTTGAACTCGAAAGGCCAAAACATTAGCAGGTGGCTGTTAGAAAGCCCTAATATAGCTCTAATTTGTATGAGCTGATAATGTGACAAAACCCTGAGTTTAGAAATAAACATGAAACAAAATGCTGAGGTGGCTGCGAGCAGTGTTTCAGCATCAGCGTTCTACATTCAGGCCTTACAGTTAAGCTTATGTCCACAGTAATGCCTGTCCCCCATTGCTGGACACTCTTTGTCCTCACTCTCTGATAAGACAGCAGACTGATCCTGTGGAGAAAGGCCCACTCCTGGAGGCTGCAGCTGGAACGTGTCATGCACGGCTGGGATATCACATTTACTTCATGTCTGTGTGTAGGTGTCCCGACTTATTTACAGCAACATGTGAACAGAGAGTGATGGACAAAGAGGAAGACAGAGAGAAGATAAACCACAACAAGAAAGCACTCTAAGAGTTTCTTTTCATTTTCTTTTTTCTCATTTCATTTCCCTTCAGCGGCACCCTCGACGATCAGCAGGACGCTGTCTCTGCTGTAGCCTTTTAAAACTCCTCCCCTTCCTGCAGCCCTGTGACCCTGCAAAACACACTAGTTCTCATCGCTACTGTCCTACTGCACAGTGTGGCTGACATGCAGTACATAATGAGGCTGTTGATCAGCACTAATTAGCCAATTCGTTAACCAGCTGCTGAGGGTTCTGGCTTTTCTGCTTTCTCTGTGGGCCGTGCTGTGTTGTCAAACAAAAGCAAGTACACACATGAGTTTGATCACAGTACAAATCTTCCACTAAGATTTGGTAACACAACACAGTCTACAAGCATTGCACTAAATGATCAGATGAAATTACTTTGTTTTGTTCCATTTACAACTCTAAAGATGATGTGTGATGAGCCCAAACCCGAGCACATGGTAGTGACACAAGAACAGGCCCTGAGCACCAGATCCACAGAGGCAGGACTTTTGTGTGATGGCTGCGAGCTCATCTGAATCCTCTTTGTTGTAATTCTGGTTTCACGTTGAGCCAAACCTTCTCTTGAGTGTAGACAGGCCAGTTCAGGTGCAACATTGTTTTACTGAAGCATAGGGCCTGAAAAGACATTGTGTGGCTGGGAGCACACTGGAGGTGGGTGGATGAGTCCAGTTATTGACAGTATGAACTGTTTCGTTATCAGGTCGATATTAACACAAAAGAATCGATACTTTGTTTCTATCTTCTAAGTTTGGTATGCATGCAACTGAGTGGTGTAAAAAAAAGTAGACCTGACGTGTGCATCGTAACATCTAAGGTTAGGTTTAAAAAATCGATTTCCCTGATTCAAATCAATTTTAGCTATCGATTCATGAAAATTTTCAATATAATTGGAGATTATGTATCGCAATTTCAGGAGCGGGACCACGCCTTCAAACACGCTCCTTCCAGTTGTCATCTATAGAGGTTCCCCAAGTTCTGCAAGCTGTTCATTCTCGTTTACGTGCCCCTCCCTCCTTGTTCTCAATTCTTAACTTCTTCATTTCTATTTAGTACACGGGGATCTACCAGGCCCGGGAGCCGTCGCCAGTTCCCAAACCGCAGCTCAATTCATGTCAAAGCATTACCTTTACCTACTAAAACACTGTCAAACCTAAAATGAGGACGTGGAAATGTATTTTAGCAGAAACGCCAGAATCTCAGGTTAAAGGTCACAAAACTATTTTTACAACCATCAAACAGCTAAAACAGCAAATGAGAGCAGAAACAACACAAAGCACAACCATCAGGTCGCATACGCAGACTAACCTCACCTTTGTGTTTGCAGTAATCATTGCAGGATGGAGGTGAGGTCCCCAGCCCAAATGTGAGAACCAAACAAGGGTTTTCTGGATTAAAATGATTAGTAAGTGCCAGCTGAATATCTGTCTGCACATTCATCTTTTACTCACGGTGCTCTTAGTACTTTTCTCCTCTCTGCTTTGCTGTCCTTACAGCTTTTCCACATCTCTTTCTAACGTCTTAGATCTTTCTTTATTTCTCTCCATACTCTCCTTTTTCTCTCCTTTCATGCCTCTTTCATTTCTCCCTTCATCACCCTTTTCCTCCCATTCTTTCTTCTCCTCAGATCTCTTTATTTATTTAATTTGTCAATTCTAGCTAACTCGCCATGCTATGCGTTCATTCTTTCCCACAGTGCTCGGCATTTGGTCACTTCAGCTTTAGCTGTGACATACTAATGACTGTCACCAGGCCGTAGGCCGACCCAACAGATGGACCCAAGTGCAGATACAAAAACAGACGGTGATCTTTTTACAGGTTTTACTGATACAGGAGCAGAGCACAATTAATTTAGTGAGTGTAATGCAGTACAACACAAGGGTTCGGGAGACACGGCATGGGGCTCGGCGCGAGAATATACACCAGGCTGAGAGACGATGTAATACAGAGGGGAAATGTACATGAAGACAGAGGAAAAACACACTGCAGCATGAAGGAGGCAGACTGTGGGGTGAGCTACGTGCAAGTGGAGTGAGTTCTGGCTTCAGGGGGGTGGGTGGGAGTTTTCCTTTCCAGCCTGAGATGGAGGTGATTCCAGCGCGGGCAGGAGAACAGGCAGCTGAGATGAGCTAAATCCAATTTCCTGAAGTAGTGAGGAGCTGGTTCAGGACTGCAAGCTGTAGGTAAGGTAAGGGTGGAAACTACGCAAGCTGTTGGCACAAGGAAGTGAGGTAAGTAAATGAGATGGAGCTGAGGCCAGATTGTCACCACTGGTAGCTGACACTGGGCTTAAATGCAGCCGAACTGATTGCTGTTGATGAAAGGCAGGTGGGTTTGAGTGGCCAGGACCCCACCCTGAGGCAGATCTGGGAAAACTCAGGAGGAGACGGAGAAAACACCAGCCGCTCACTCAGACCGTGATCAACAACACCACCGAAACATCCTGTTCTTTGCTGCTTTCCAGCTCCACTGGCACCAACAGTGACTCCATCACTGAGCTGATGGATGCTGACAGGTTTTGGTGTAGGTGGTAGCTTCACTTTGTCCCAGTGACACATCTCTGTCAGTGGACTAGACTTGTAGTCAAGACCGCCTAATCCGAGACCAAGACAAGACCAAGACCAAGTTGAGACGAGACCAAGACCGAGACCGAGACAAAAGTCTTTAAACTGCAGCCAGATGCTATTCTGTGGAACCAGCTTCCAGTTTGGATTCGGGAGACAGACACTATCTCTACTTTTAAGATTAGGCTTCAAACTTTCCTTTTTGCTAAAGCATATAGTTAGGGCTGGACCAGGTGACCCTGAATCCTCCCTTAGTATTTAGTATTAGTATTTATTTATTTATTGTCATTGTCAAGAACAATGAAATTGCGTTTGGGGCTTCCATACAACCCAAAAAAAAAGAAGAAAATAATAAATACCCCTTAAAACCCAAGTGTACATATTTAACCCAGTGTGACTCCAATGCAATAAGACAATCCTTAGCAATAATGTTCGTAGAAATTCAGACAAAGACCTGAGAAACATGACAAAATACAACAATGCAACCCATTCAATATTATTGTACTGTGAGATATGATATCAGATATGATAGTTATCTATTTAAGAAAGAGGGGGGGGGGGGGGGCAGGAGGGGGAAGAGAATAAAGATATGATGCACCAATGCAGACCAGTTCATTGCTATTAAGAAGTTGGATATGGTTATTGTCCGTGAGAGGGGGGCAGAGAGTTCAGGAGCCTCACAGCCTGTGGATACAGGCTGTTGGCCAGTCTGGATGTTCTGGCCTGTATAGACCTGTACCTTCTCCCTGAGGGCAGCAGATGGAAAAGGTGGCGCGCAGGGTGATGTTGGTCCCGCAGGATACTGTGCACCCTCCTCAGACAGCGAGTGGGGAAGATGTTACTGATCTCTGGCAGACTTGTTCCAATAATTCTGCCAGCTTCTTTCACCACCCGCTGGAGTGGTAGTTATGCTGTAATAGACGTAGGCTGCCGGGGGATTCCCATGATGCATTGAGTTTTTCCTTTCCAGTCACCTTTCTCACTCACTATGTATTAACAGACCTCTCTGCATTGAATCATATCTGTTATTAACCTCTGTCTCTCTTCCACAGCATGTCTTTATCCTGTCTTCCTTCTCTCACCCCAACCAGTTGTTGCAGATGTCCCCGCCTCTCCCTGAGCCTGGTTCTGCCGGAGGTTTCTTCCTGTTAAAAGGGAGTTTTTCCTTCCCACTAGTTTTTTAATTAAGCAGCAAGGCAGAACAAAGTCGGGCCTGTTTCAAGACACAGGGACTAAACCCCAATTCAACCAGACCCAGAACTGATCCAGAATTAAAACAGGACTACAACAGTAACCAAGACAGAACCAGAATCAGAACTAGATGATAATAGCACTAAAAATCATCATAGACCTGCACTACACTTATTTTTTAATTCTACCAAAGTACAATATTTAGATTGAGAAAATTTATATAATTATTTAGCCTCGTTGTGCAAACATGCTGCATAACTTAATAAATATAGAATTTGAAAAGTAACAAATGGTATCTAAAAAGAAACACTAGATACTAGGTACATGTTCTGATGAGTTTTGGCAAACAACCATTTGACTAACATGTGTGTCTCACCTGCTCTTGTTCCATCTCTGTTCTGTCGTCATTCTCTCTCTCCTTCTCTGTTCCTCTCTCTCCCTCTTTGTGCTGACAATCAAGCCAAACACCAACATCATCAAATATACAGTTGAAACCAGATATTTACTCTTCAGATAAAAACACAAACACTTTTTTAATTGTAACATCAAATCAGACTAAATGTTTATTTTTTTAGATTGATAAATATAAAAAACATATTTGTTAACTTTAAGAGTAAAGAGAGAAACTGTCTGTATTTCTTAATTGCAAATGGCACCAAATTGTATTCAAAATTGAGCCACACTTATGGAGCTCCACAGTTCTTTTCCTGGTGTTTTGGTTGACATCTCTTGATGTTCCCATGTCACAGAAACAGGCTCTGTGTTTTGCCTTATATGCATCCACAGCTGTGCCACCAATTTGCTCACATGGACTCTACGAACCTATCAGAAGCTTCTTCAGCTCAGAATGGAATCGTCTGGAGTTTCTTATTAATTAACAATAAGCTTAGTGTACATGTACTCCTACATTTGAATAGACAGCTCCCTCTTTTTATTCTGACATTTAACTAATTCAAAAGATATTTCAACATTTATTTATCTAAAACAAAAGTTTACTCTAAATTGATGTTTAACAGTAAAAAAACGTTTTTATGTTTTCTCCCTAAAGTGTAAATATCTGGTTTCAACTGTGAATATACTGCTGTGTATTGAAATTCCTCTTGTTTTGCATAGAAATATACTGAACAACATACAAAGCATAATATATAAAATAACATCTACCTGAGTTTTTTCTTTGAAAGAAGCTCCTTATGTCCATTGTTGTGTTCATCAGTACACAACTGAAACCGATTTAGAGAGTTTGTTTAGCCGTGGAGGGTAACAACTGAAAATATGAAATGTAAGCTAAGACTCTCTAAAAAATCAGCATTGCTGTTCGGCTTTTTATTTATCCATTTGTTGATTCACTCGAAGAGCAAGTAACACAACCAAGTGATCAGTTTGATATCAATCTTTTGTGATACACCGTCATATTTACATTATTAGTTCAGTACGAATGATTTGCTTTGGTACCTGCTCAAACTTAAGCTCTCCTCTGTCTGCAGCAAACTCGCAGGCAAGATGAGACCAAGACCACGTAAAAGTGGTCTCGAGACATCCAACTCTACAGTGGACTGATGATGAGTCTTGGACATATCTCTGAACTTCTTTGTTTTGCCCTTGCTTTGCATTCATTAGTCGCTGCCTTCATTGCCTTTTTGGTCTCCTTTGCCCACCATCCGTTTTCTCGCTCTTTATCCTTCTCATACACATTCACCTTCATTTCATTTTATTTCTTCCATCATATCTTATGATGTTACTACTCCGTCCGTCCCCATAACCCCGACCTTTGTCTGATCTCCGTCCTCACCCCCCTCTCCAACTCTCTGTCTTATTCCCGGGACTTAAAACATCACAGACAATAAGCAGCGATGTCTTTTGCACCAAAGGCCAGAGGAGATGAGGAAGTGTGCCTGGGATGCACGATGCTATGAAGCAGCAGGGGTTTCCGAGTGCCCTTCTTACCAAATGCCAACATGCTCAAGCAGTTTCTCCTTTCCACCCTTTTCCTTTCAGTCTTTTGTTTTCAGATTTACATCATCATAATTACTGCAGCGATGTCTGGCTCCTGTCGGGGGAATGAGGTAATCAGCTGCAGAGAAGTATTCTGCCCTTTGTCTTTGTGAGCCCGAGGATCATCTGAGTATCAGTCTCGACTAACTACATTGTCTAAGACAATGCTAACAACACAAACAAAGCATTTAGACCAACTGTTCTTCCCTGCACATCACAAAGAACAATACAAAAACAATGCACAGCCTTGTGCCCTGCTTTCTTTGCTTTCCTGCATCTTAATTTATGGATGTTGGGTCTTCCCGCCATGTCCTCCAGCCACCAAACACAGAGCTGTCTGGGAATTAATGTAGGCTGGAGGGATTCAGAGCTACAGGGCACAAAAGGCAGGAGAGGTGGATGGATGAATGGAGGACAGGGAGCACTCTCTCCTCTCTCGCCTTAAATTACCAACAACACCGAGCTGAACGTCCTCCCTCTTCCGTGCATATGTTTGCATACTAATTAGGTCAAACGTCTGCCTTCTTGGAAGAGTGGGTGACTGCCTGTCCTTTTGTTTCTCCACCCCTCTCCCTGTAAAACATTAACATGGATGAATAAAATGGCCTCCTTGGGTGTAAGCACACTTTCTTGTGTACAACACACATGATAGGTGACAAACACCAGCTAATGCTGGAGTTTCTTTCAGTTTGTAGATAAACGATGTGCTGCTTTATAAGCCAAGCACAGCCTGTTCATTTTAACAGCCACCAGCATCCTACCAAGATCAGGGCGAGAGCTCTAAAACCACGTGTGCTGGACACTCAGAGACGTTTTCAACAGACTGAGCTGTCTGAGACTAAAACGTGAAACACTGCAGTGATGACCAGTAGCTGTGTCTTTAGAGGGATTCTCCACTTTAAGCTTAGTTCAGTTAAACTTTGCACTAGTTCCTCAAAACACCAGTTTATGTGTTGGGTTACTAAACAGTCAGACTACAGGGAAGCGCCCAGGCATGAAATGAAAATATTCATTTTACCGAGAGTTTGATGTTGAGTTACATGAAGAGCGTGCACAGACAGATCTGTGGATGAGTTCACTCCACTTCTGTCAATCTCCTGGGTTTGAATGTTTGTCACAGGTGTGGACGGGACTGTGGAGCAGCAGCTGTATTGTGCTCTGCTAATCCAACTTACCACTCAAATGGTTTCAGCCTACAACCTATATTTGATCATAGATTTATACACAGAGGGCTGTTTTACTGCAGGGATGTCCAACTCCAGGCCCCGAGGGCCGGTGTCCTGCAGGTTTAAGATGTGTCCTTAATCCAGAACAGCTGATTAAAATGACTAAACGACCCCCTCAACATGTCCTGAAGTTCTCCAGAAGCCTGCTAATGAACTAATCATGGGATTCAGGTGTGTTGACCCAGGGTGAGATCTAAAACCTGCAGGACACCGGCCCTCGAGGCCTGGAGTTGAACAGCCCTGTTTTACCGTTTAGAATCAAGTATTAACCTGACATACATGTCTCTGACCCATGAGCCTTTAAGCCAGCTATAGTAACCTGAGAAAACCCACACAGGCGCAGAGAGAAACTCCAGACGGGGAGGCCTTAGCCAGGGTTCAAGCCAACTGTGAGACAGACAGCAGCATTACGTGTGGCCAATAAGACCAAACATCCTCCATAAACGTATGTAAGACAAACATAACTCATATAGACTAAGGCTGAGAAATTTCTCACTGTCTAAATCTGTCAAATGAAATTTGTAAAATAAACTATTTAAATGCTTCTAAGTTAGGATAAAACCAAGGTTATCGTGCTTGGCAAAGAAATAAGCAGATGTTTACTCTGCAGTAACACAGTGAGGAACCTCGGTCCTCCTCATCCAAGGTGCTGGAAGCTCAGTTATGCTAACATGAGCTGTGCAGAGTGTGAGTGAGAGCAGCTTGCCTCAGGCTAATGATTCACTTTGGTCTGAATGACATCATTTATTCTTTCACTGTATTTATCCCGGGCCTGTTCATTTATTATTTTACTAATGAGCAGCAACTTTACATCCTCGGGTAGTTTGATATCACAAGCTGAGCTTGATTTCTCCTTACAGATGATCATAAAGACATGACGGTAAATGTTATTAATGTAACAGCGGTATGGGATTAGGCTGATACTCCAACCTTGGCTGTGGGTGTAGCTGGAAGGAGCTGGGTTAGCCCCCCCCCCCCCCCCCCCCCGACAGCCCTGACACTGTTTCCTTTGTGAACCATGGTGACCTCGAGTGTGGAGCGGTCAGCACGGAGAGCATTTTAAACACGACCCTCCCTGACCTAACTGTTACCGTCACACATGTCGCTGCCCACACAGCTTTCACTCTTCATGTGTCCACACAATCTGTGGATGGATTGGTATGTGTGTGTGTAGCAGCTCACACTCTGCCCTTTACAGTCCCACATGTGACACTGTTTTCATTCTTTCTAAACTCCAGCAGCGCTGCATTGTGGAAAGACAAATCCCCATTCTCTCTTATCAGCCCAGCAAATTTTTCAACTGACTCGACATCTCGTTCCCTGACTTTCCCAGGGATCGGATTAGGACGGCTGGAGAGATAACAAGCAAAATCCAATTGACATTAACATACCTCAGCCTCACGCGGGAAAATGGAGTGAGGAGGAAAAATTCCTTTGAGTTGCTTGTCTTCCAGCAGCCTCCTTTTAATTGCATTATTGTTAACGAGGTGCTGATGCAATTACAAGAAAGAGGCCCTTTTTCTCTTTGTGCTTGTGCTCACTGTGCTCGGGTCAAATTCCATCTCCTGCTGCTTCAACATTGGCTGTCTGTGCACTGCATGTCAGGAGACTGCAGCGTGCTGCCAGGATGCAGTTTGTTTATTTCAGCGCGAGAGGAGCAGCGTGGCACTTGGGGGGCTCTCCGTCGTCCCACTCGTTCTCCTGGATTAGAACGGGTTTAATCACACTGAGTGTGAATATTCATGAGTGGAGGATCTGAGGGTGTGACAGACAGACTGACAGGCAGAGCGCCGCACTCTGCATTACACAAATGAAGAAACACTGTAGTGTGCACACATGATGGCTGAAGACGTGATCGGGAAAGAAGATGGAGCCTAAGTCTGCTTATTGCTCAGGTCATACTGCAGAGCGATCTCCAGATAAAAACTCAGTGAGTGTGTGGAAGCCAGCCTGACTGCTGCTGGTGTGTGAGCTCATGCTGGCATCTCATCCTTATACAAGGCAGCAGATCAGGCAGCTGCACTTCCAGCATAATGATCATTACTGTGTCCCTCCTGGACACGCACACTTCAGGACCGTGCACGTTTGTTTTACATCATATTAATTACATGTTTGAAGGTGGGAAGTCTTTTAAATAGATGTAGCACTTCATGTTGTTGGATGGGCCAATGAACCCAGAATGTTTCTGCGTGTCCTTCTTAATAGAGCACTTAGATTGTCCAATCAGATGCTCCAAGCACAACGTAAGTCTCGACTGAAGTCGAGCGGTGACCGGGCCTTTGCAACCGTGGCACCCAGACTCTGGAATAACCTCCCTGTTCATATTCGTACCGCCGAGTCTAGCCAGTCTTTTAAATCACGTCTTAAAACCTCTTTTTACTTTGGCTTTTGATTCTAACTAGTTGGCTGTTATCTGCCTTGTTGTGTTGTCACCTATTGTTTCCTGCCCTGTTTTTATTGCTTTGCTTTAATTGTCTCATGCTTTTACTGACTGTGAAGCACTATGGTCAACGTTGTTGTTTTTAATATGTGCTATATAAATACATTTTGATTTGATTCTTCCAGGTAGTCCACACACTCATGAACAGGGCGGCTGCTTGAGGTAACAGCCTGTAACTGTCCTCAGAAGGGTTGAGTCAGGGCTGTTTTGGTAGCTGATGGACTTACAGTGGTCATGATGCGGCTTCATGTTCTGTGTGGCTTAGGATGTTCTTGTGTCAGATACAGTGAAAGGAACATGTGAGGCTGGTGTAGCATGTAGTGAACAGCACTATGTTGTTTCAGTCATGTAATAACATCAAGCTAGCACGGAGAACCCGTCGTTCTGCCTGAACCGCACCTGTGACGGCCACAAACCACACACAGGTATCTATCAGAGCAGAGCTTCCTTCAGGCTCTGTGGTCACTGAGCTGAAGTACACCTTTACTTTGTTTTATGTGATTGTCTCAGCGATGAATAAATGAATCAGCAGGGTGCTGCTTCTGCTGAAGCTCAGAGGACACACACATGCTTCCTTCTCTCTGAGCAGCTTTGGATAGCAGCTCCAAATGTGAGTGGCATCATGGCCACATCACTCTGCTCCTCTCCGTGTGTGCTAACAGCTGCAGCTGAAGACCTGCCAGAAATAAACCCCATCGCTGTGCTCTACGAGAAAATGCGGGGCACTTGGTGCCGCCCACCCTCACCCATCTCAGTTTTTCTCATTTACTCCCCGAGTGTAACCCTGCTCACAGATAAACAGCAGCTCAGAGTTTTGGAGGGGAAAGAAAAATATGTGGGCTTTAAATTCTGTCTGTGTGTCTCATGGATTTAACGAAAGTTGGGGAGCATATGTGTGTCAGTGACAGGGGCCTGTGTGGGTATTTATATACCTCCTCAATGAGTCACGGCAGGGAAATCACATTAGCTGTGGCTGCACCAACCCCAGTGGACTCTTCCACAGGATCCTCTCTCTCCAGTGTTCCCTCTGTGTATCTCTGCATTTAAAACACACCAGCCCCCTTATTTTAATCCATGGAGGTCCTGAGAGAAGTCGTGAAATATTTTCAAGCACAGATGTCTCTAAATAAGTGTTGTGGCATGGTGGGCGCTTAATGGCATGTCATATCCTGCCAAGGCTAAGTCAGCCTGTGTAAGCCCTTGAGGGAGTTGGGGTTTGAAGTGGGCTGTTTGGGGACTGGCTTGTGATAGGACTGGAGTAGTATTAGCCCACGAGCATGGAGAAATAGCTCCACTAACGATGCTCAGACTGCAGGTACAGTGCAGAGACACAGTTTGGCATGTTCTTCAGTTTACAGTCGTACTCGTCTTCTGTCTGTTGGTGCGAGTCCAGCAGATTAAAGCTGTCCTCATAGCCCGAGCTTCATTGGTGACTGAAGCAATTCAGAAATAAATGTTTTAAATGAACATTTGGTGGATGTCGTCCTGTCATAGGAGGGGAAACGGGAAAAGAAAATCCATCGGAGTGTGTATTTGTGAGGACGTTAGATAGAAAACACTTACATATAGGAAACCTGTGTAAATATGATGTGTTGAATGAAGTACTTTGAGTACTCAGAAGAGTAGAAAAGCACTGTACAAGAACTGGCCCATTCAGTATTTACCTCCAGAGGATGTTCAGCATTCGTTCGTTCCCACCTCTCTTGTCCTTTGTAATCACACGGGTCGCCCTCAGACCAGAGAGGCCAGTGCATGACTCAGGCCCGGAGCCCGTTTACTGTTGCAGCATTAAACACAAGGACAGTATATCTGCTGATGTTAGACAAATGGTGCGGTTTCCAACTGATACGTTGCCAGCTGTAATAAGCAGAGAGATGGGCAAAGTGGAAAATGAAATTATAAAGTTATAGGTAACTTTTTGGTTCCAAACTGTTGCATGGGTGGGCAGCCCCAGATTGCCTCTGTGACACATTAGATGATTGAATCTAATGTCAGAGGAAAGAGTAAGCATCTGATGGACCCATTAAGGGCTTTTGTTGTTTGTTTTCTGACTGTGATGCAAGTGCTGTGGTTGATCATATAATATTTAACCCTCCTGCCTTCTTGGGACCTTTTTGTGCCACTGCTATGTGTTAAATGGCTGCCATTTCCACTGTGTTCAGTGGAATATAACCAAACTTGCCACAGGATAGTTTTTACCTGTCAATGTTAATATTCCAGTGTGAATTCCTTAAATCAGCCTAAAATGGCTGAGCAGCAGAAATCCCCACACCCATCACCCTGGGGACCATTTTCTGCCCATTGACTTCCATTATAAACGCTATTTTTCAACCCCAAATTATCATCATATGATTTTATTTTTTCTTCTTTTCTTGGATGTCAATGAAGACTCAGGGCCTTGAAGTTTTAATTTTTAAATTGCAAAAAAAATGCAAAAAAAATAATGGCAGGTCAAAATGTATGTTGGTGCCAATCTTTGGTCCATCTAAAGGCCTACTTATAATGACAATCACATATTACTTCAACTGGTTTTTTGTGGAAATATTTAGTTTCGTTTTTTGGTTTTTGGGGCTTATAACACAGGGCGCTCATGTAATAACACTGGGATTTGAAGGGTTAAAACAACGAAAATATAATTAAAACTTTACATGAATATTTCAGGGAGAAGTAGTTTTACAAGGTTGGCTAATTTAAAGTGGAATAAAATATGGATATATGGTCTTTTTATGGCGTGGCTGAGAATGGTCCCTAGGGTGATGGGTGTGAGTTTTTTAAAGGATGGCAGGAGGGTTAAGAGCTTGGTTTTATTTATCATGGAGAATGTTTTCATTTTATTTATAAGTCTTTCTGGCCTTTTAAAATGGGGAGGGTCTTTCTAAGTCTGTAGTGAGTTTGATTAGACGCCCTGAGCTTGGTGATGTCTTTTTAAAAACACATGTCTGCAGGTTAGCTTTTTGTTTGTCTCATGTGACTGATTCACGTTGTTTGCACTGTGAAAAGCATTGGTGGTATAAACTATAGTGATGGATCCATTCTTCATTATGAAAGCTGTGTTTGTGATTATCTGTTAGAGCTCGGTAATGCCTTTATTTTTCCATGTATTGAAATTCTGTGCTTTTGAGAACAGTGTGAGTGGCAGCAGAGTCTTACTGTGCCTCGTGACGAGCCTCTCGAAGCACTTCATCGTGATGGGTGTGAGTGCAGCGGGACGGTAGTCTTTGAGGCAGGACACCGACGGATTCTTTGGCACAGGAACGAGGCAGGTTGGGGCGACAGCAGTGCTCAGGGAGAGGTTGAAGATGTCAGTGAGAACATCTGCCAGTTCTCTGAACACTCTCCCAAAGATGCTATCTGGACCAGCAGTTTTCTGTGGTTTAACTCTGCGAAGAGTTTTCCTCACATCAGCCGAGGTCAGACCCAGAACCTGGTGATTGTGAGGTGGGGTGGACTTCCTCATCATCACCTTGTTCTGAGCATCGAACTGTGTATACATGTTCAGCACATCTGGTAGGGAGGCTTCACCATTGCAGGCAGGTGTTGACTTCCTGTAGTTGGCGATGACATTAGGGTACATAAGGCTAAGAGTTAGGCTTTCTGTGTGGCTCTATGGTTGATTAAACCTGGAATAAGACTGCTGCCATTCTTTCTGGGTTATTGATGTGTTTAAACTAACATATTCATTCTCCCACAACCAGGTTTCTGTAAGCCAGCATGCTGATCCATCATTACAGCTGGGTAGCACTGCTGCCTCATAGCAACAATACATTTATTACACCTAACTTTTTGCTTTTGTTTAGGAGACTCCTGTTGGTAAGGATGCTGATTCTGTTTTCCAAACAGGAAGTGAGAACAAACTTTCTTATGAATTCATGTGAGGACTGACATTTAGAAAGAATTTGAGATTAAGAGAACCGTCATGATATTCACACAGCCATCATTTACCTTCTTAGACAATGGCTCGCTTGGTTTGCCATCAGAACTTCAACAATATCTTCCATTTGTGCTTTTCTTCAGGTTATCAAATAGCTTCCAGACACAGACGTGTTTTTGATTGAAGACCATACTGGGTCAGACCACCAAACAACTAGAGTACTACAGATGATGCAGTGGTATATTTGCAGAGATGATTAAAAGTTGTGGTAAATTGTTTATTTGTTTAGTTTCTAACCAAACAAATAAACAATACTATTATTGGTGGTATTGTTTGCAAAGCAAAAATCAATATTGTTTCTTTCCATTCGAGTGCCACCTCTCACCTCCCCACACAACAGAAGGAGTAATATCACAGCCTATTTAGCAGAACGCTCACACATACATATGGAAGCAAACACACACTCACACAGCGCTGAGGGCTCTTGAACCGCTGGCCAGTGAGGTGCTGCTGCCTTATTATCTGCTTGGCTTGGTCCACTGGAAGCCGGCCAACACACAGAGCCCAGTGTGACCCACACTGACTCTGTTTGCTCTCTGACTCAGAGCTCCACAAATGTTTGTTTGTTCCAATGATCCTTTAAGCAGGAAAATAAAACCCCTCATATTTTACTGATGTGAGTGTATTCTCTTCTCTCACATAAACACAGCTAAATGATCTAATATCTACAAAGAGTCGCTCCAAACGCCTTTCTTTCTTCTGTATACAAGAGATGCAATGCACATCCTTTTCTGTGATATATACTTTGAAAGTTTTGCAACATATGCATCCAATACAAGCTACTCAGCAAACTCTGTGATGTTTGGTGTCATAAATCAGCGGTCCCGAACCCCCGGGCCTCGGACCGGTACTGGTCCGTGAGTCGTTTGGTACCGGGCCGTGAGAGTTGAGGCTCAGGTGTGAAATGTTTGGTTTTCAGGGTTTTTATTGGTTTTCAGTGTTATTTTGTTATCGTTTTGATCGTTTACTCGGTTTTCCTGGGTCTTTTCACGTGTGTTATGAATAAATCTTCTTTTTGTTGTATTTATCCGCGACACCTTAAAGGCCGGTCCGTGAAAATATTGTCGGGCATAAACCGGTCCGTGGCGCAAAAAAGGTTGGGGACCGCTGTCATAGATCACATCTATTAAAGACAAATGTGTCTTTAAATAACTAAAGGTGTGGGCTTGGTGAACTGATATCAACATTATTGTCAGGTTGATATCGGCAAAAACAACTTCAAGTAGAGTGTAACTAATAAGAGTTCCAGTTATTCAGCTTGTTGTCTCAAATGAATAACAGTTCTAATATTTAGCATTAAAGTTTTGAAGTAACTGAAGTATTTGTGTTTTCATCAGGAACCTTCCTGCCGTCAGGTGACAGCAGTAACCCTCCACCTAACGGTTTCACATCGTCACAAATATTGCATGTGAGTGTTACTGCGGTCGTTGTACTGGGAATGAACTCTGTGCTTACTCAGTAGTAACAATGTAGCTTAACTATATGTTTTCATCATAATTCTGAGTCTCTCTCTGTGACACACACACACACACACACACACACAGACACACAATCATAAATGTTCACCACTGATTAAAAGATTAGAAAATGAATATCCCAGTGTGTGAGCTGCTAATCCTTAACCCCAGGGAGAAAACAAACTACTGTGCATCACAGATCGATAACCTCGGCGTACACACACACACACACACAGACACACACAAGTGAGGAAGACGGGTTCCATAATGTCAAATATTCCTTTTAAACATGAAATGAAGATGAACTCTGATCCCCACAAACCCATGTGTCAGCTGAGGTGCATGAATAGAGCTGCTCTTTGATAGAGAGTGTGACATGTGAACTTCATGTGACTCAGCCCGTGCGTGTGTGTGCGTGTGTGCTTCAGTTCAGTCTTAGCTCATTAACAAGCTTGGCTGCCTTTTATGCTGACGGCCTCATAAATGGATGAGAAATGCTTGTCCTTCACTGTGGCTGCTTCCTATCTTCTAATGCACTACATGACGCAAACACACACACACAGAAAAAAGACAAAGAAGAAAAGGAGCACTCTACCTTATCAGTGACAGCTATCAAACCAGCAGAAGCCTTTTCCTGACGTGCTGCTTCGAGGTCTTCTGTAGACTCACAGCTTCACAGCTCCAGGCTAATGAAATACACGGATACACAAAGTCTACTGGACCACAGAAAAACATCCAGTGAGCTTATAATTCCAACAGTTTCTCACACAAAGCCAATGACAGTGATTGTGAAAGTGTTCTTAAATGTCTGAAGTGCAAGCCTGTCAGATCAGATGCAGCAGAAATCCAGCACAATGCTGCTGCAGTTTAAGCCCCCGCTCCATCGTTGCCACTGGGAGGGCCGAGTGTGCCGCCATCACTTGGTTGCTCATATTTTAATAACCAATATGGCCTGGTACCAGGACCATACCAAAGTGAAAGTAAATGTGATTACACACACAGTAAGCACTGTGCAGTGGTGTATCCATGCAGAGATGGATAGTTTTAATAAGAGCAGAGAGACAGCTGGTGAGTCACAGACATGAGCTGACACATCGCTAACTGATACTCAGTTTAAGTGAATCTGATGTTGGTGGACATGTGTGTGTTTTCACACACACGTCCACCAACATCACAGCACCCACGCCCTGTGCGTTCAGGCGTCTCAGCACAACTGCTCAAGCTTCAAACGTTTCATTGAAACATTTCTCTGATGTTTCTTCTGCGTGTCGTCACTTGCACACTCGTGCTCGGCACTACTCCGTGGATGCTGGACAGTATGGAATGATTGTTTTCCGTTGCAATCATTTTCTCCTCCCTGGCTGACACATTACCTGCTCGTCCTGTTCACTGCTTTTACTGTCTGTTAGCTTTTTGTTCCACATTAACTTTGATGCCCAGGTTTTTCTCTTTCATACTTGAACCACAGCGAGAGTCTTTCTTTTGTTGTTATCTGACACCATTGTGCCTTACCCTGTGGAGGATACTCCCTTACAGCATCGTCACTGCTTTTTTTGCTTCACCTGGAGGTGAACATGTTTCCTTATATACAAATGTTTGCTTTTTTAGATAGAAATGAGGGTGTGTCCGCATGCAGATTGCACTGGCCTGTTGGTTTAGATCGATTCTGATTTACTCACAGTGGCAAGGACTAAGCTCAGTTGCTTAGTCCTTCTGATGCTCAGTCTGTGACTGGTGAGCACTCTGGGACATGTGGCTGTCCAGCTGAAGCTGGATCCATCGCCAGCCACAATCACACTGTTTAAACAATCAAATACACCGGCTGAGATTGGATCAAATAAATTCACTGTCCTACATAATTTTCCAAAACACACCCATCATTCTCTGCTCCATGAAATGAACCAGCTCAGTAACCCAGATAAGTGGAGGGAGCAGGGAATGGAGAGAGATGAAGGTCATGATGGGAGAGATAAAGGGGAGAAAACAGCAGAGTGACTGATGGATGGTGGCTGTATTACGAACGAAAGGAGAAAAACTGACAGAGCAAGACCGACGCTAGAAGCACAGCAGAGTGACAAGCAAAGAAGGAGACACAAGTCAGAGAGGAGGGTAATGAAAACATCTACACAGGAGAGAGAAGAGATGCTCGACTGCTTGCATCTTTTGTCCCTGGCTCGATGGCCCTCGGGCAGACAGGATGACGGACACATGAATCAGACGCTGTCTGCCTGAAAAAGGGTGGAAGATGAAAACGCTGCCTGTCAGTCGTCGCTCACGTGGCCTGCACTCTTCCACCAGAGAAAGGATGAAGAGTCGCACAAAGAAGAGGACGCCAAAACATACAGCTGACCCAAATGACAAAACGGCTTAAAATGAAAAACCACAAAGAGATGACAGAGGAGGGGAGGAAAAGGCGAGCGATGAAAGGAATAGGAGCAAAGAGAGAAGAAGAGGGGGATTACACACAGCAGCACACAGCAGATATGTTTTTCCGGAGTTCACATCTGTGCTGTTCAGCAAAATGCAGAGAGATAAAAACTGATGGAACATAAAGATGATGGGAGAGAGGAACGCTGCGAGGGGCGACTAGAAGAAAGCAAACGAGCAGAGATACTGAACATTAGAAATCTCTGCATTGTTTCACACCGCTGACCTCTTAGATGAACAGATTATCTATTTTTGCTACAATGTTACTTTGCTCTACATAATATGTACGTTAAAAATGAATTATTATATTACAGTTCTGTCCTAACTCCCAGCTCAGCACAGCCTCCTCCGACCTCCTCATCCACAGAGAATGATCATGAAACAGCTCCTGAATGTCTTTTGGAAATCAGGAGCACAGGGCGCCGTTACACTGCGACCAGATCCATATTACACACAGTGTAGCCAGCTCTGAGTGCGCCTCCCTTTCTCCCACGATTTGAATGACGGGGAAATTATAGCTGAGCGCTGGCAGTGCATTGGCAGTCCGTGGGCAGCTTCAGACTGCCCGTCTGCCTACAGATAGCATCTGTGTGCACAGTGTGTGGTACACCCGGTCTATACTGCTGTTGGTCTGTCAGCTGGCCAAGAACAAAGTTAATGACACACAAAGAACAGCAGTGAAGCAGAGAAACAATGAAAGGTGTCGACTGCAGCTGCTTTCTCTACTTTTCATGTCATATTTTTTGATCTTCGATATTGTTTTTTCACTTCTGTTACTGCTGAACCTGACCAACCTGTGCACAGTGCCATTCACACTGAGTCACATACAGCTTTAGAGGTTTGTGGTGGTTCAAACTTCTCTCCACAGGCTCTCCAAACTCAAATCCTCCACAAATGGATCAACTGCAGTAGCATAAATTAAGCAGGACTCATACAGCAGGGTTTTCACCCCTTCTCTTAAAGCCTTTAGTCGCCATAGCAACCAGTGTGTGGCAATGTCTCAACAAGTGTGAAAGTCAACATGGCTGATCCTTTGTGTGTGAGCATGTTTATCAGAACCACTCAAACTGAAGCACGGCCCTCACTCAGCCAATGAACACCTTTAAATTTCATTCAGAGTTCTGATGACTGACAGGAAGTTTGCTAGACTTTCAAAATAAATAAAAAAAACATGCATTTAACATGTTTCTAGCTGACTCTTTCACACTTTGTCCCACATTGACTACCCAAATAGTAATACACTGTCAAAATAAAAGCTTGCACATATTAAATCTGCATTTCAGGGCTTACTGGTTCTGGCTACGCAGATTCATTTAGCCCCCTCCTATTGAAATGAATAGGAAACCACTGCAATGTTAGTATTAAAAACAGCTTTAGAAGCCTCCTACTTTGAATAACCCGAGGTTAAGACCAAAGCTAAAACAAACACGGGGCGATCGTGGCTCAGGGGTTGGGAAGGTCGCCGGTTCGATCCCGGGCTCTCTGTCCTGGTCGTTGTGTCCTTGGGCAAGACACTTTACCCTACCGCCTACTGGTGATGGCCAGAGGGGCCGACGGTGCGATATGGCAGCCTTCTGTCAGTCTGCCCCAGGGCAGCTGTAGCTACAACTGTAGCTTGCCTCCACCAGTGTGTGGATGTGAGAGTGAATGAATAGTGGTATTGTAAAGCGCTTCGGGTGCCTTGAAAAGCGCTATATAAATCCAATCCATTATTATTAAACAAAAAATGAAATATGGATAAATAACACCTGTGAAAGGCAACAGACCGCAGTCTGGAGCAGGAGGTTAATTGGAAGTTGGTGAACTGCACAAATGTGAGCTAAGACATCATCAGGCATCCTAAAAAAAGACATAAAACGTCTTTGCAGGTTGGACTCCAACCAGGAACAGTCGCCTGCTCACCCACTGAGGTAAACTGGTGTCCAGGCTCAGTCATTTAAATGCCCTTTATTAAGCACTCATACTATTACTGACTGCTCAGATTGCTTCAGACTGCAGCTGACCATACATGCAGTGCGCAACGATAAACTGGATCAGATTAAAACATAGCACTCCACATCTGCACTATTCTGCAGTGCTGAAAATGACAAGAGGTGGAGGAAGTTTTGAAACCACCAGGAAAAGAAGCAATGAAACAATATGAAAACACTTCAGTACACATAACACTGCATTTCTGGAAAGTACAAAAGAATTATTCTAAAGAAAAAGGTTCCCCATCATTGTCAATAGGATTACAATTACTACTGCTCTTGTTCTGACAGTAATAGATTACATTACAGCAGATGTCTGTAACTATTTTTAAGGATATAAAGATTTTACATATATAATTGCCTGTGAACGTGGAAACGTTTCATTAGCTAAACTAAAGACAAATCTTTTTTCGTGTATGTGTGGGTCTACTGAAGCCTACATGCCAAAGTGTCCTCGGGCAAACGTTGGTCTCTGATGTGTTCATCAGAGTATGAAGTATGATCGTCACAGCTTGTGTAAATGACACATGCTGTAT